>NC_090439.1:503027286-503343179 GCF_031143425.1 Pleurodeles waltl
AAAAAGCCCTTATGCGATCATCAAATGCAGCGTGCGAAGCGCTGAGCCAAATGATCGCGGAGAGACGCGCAAGAGTGATTAGGTGTCACCGCACCACACGCTCGGGCCGTGGCCTACCGCGCAACAACAGGCGGAATGCCAGATATGCGAGGAATGCCACCAGCGTACCGACAATAGGAAAGCAAATACAATTCAAATTCAGGCAATAAAGGCAAAGCGCTCTCGCTGCAAAGGCAATCCCCGAACCTCCGTACAGAAAACGAGAAGGAGCGAGGACTTAACTGACGGGCAGCAAGTGAAGAAAGAGGAAGGACTGTGCCCGTCAGCTACCTATATGCATTCTATTATGGACAGTGGATTGGTTTACTGGTCGCCATGGTTATATTTTAGCATCATGGGACTTGAAGTTTTAACGTTTTGTGCTATGTTTGAACTTTGAACTTGCTATTTGTAATAAAGTGAAGAAAGAACTGCATAATCCTCGCCTCCGGTCCTGTTTGTTTTTGTCTTTTTTTTTTTTTTTTTGTTACCGATCCAACTCGGATTGGTAACTAAAATGAAGAAGAAAAAAAGCGCCTACGTCCTTTTTCTTATTTTCTTTTTTTTTTTTCTCTCATTTTGATCCATATGGTAAAATCATGAGGTGACCCAGGAGAAAGGAGCCTGAACGTGAGAGGCCGGGCTCTTTTGGGTTTTATTATGTGAGGCACAGTGGGCTCCATTTTAACAAACTCGCAAAAATACAACCTCATAAAAGTGCAACTCGTTCTCCTTTTCTTGTTTTACAGACAGGGCTCCTCTGCGTTGGATTACATCTGACGCTAATATCAATCTGATATTTGATTTGAGCACATATTACTTTTAATGTTAAAATAGCTTTAATAAAAGAGGTCAGGTGTGTCTTGGTTTGAATATTGCTAAAACTTGAGCTCTGGAGGTTTTAATATGAACAATGTCATAATGTATAATCGCGCTCTCCTTCAGTTCTGAGTTGCGATGTTCTTAGATTACCCCATTCCATTAATCTCTTCACAAATCTGGATTGCGTTGCAACTACAAACTGGGTTATTTATTTTATTTTATTTTTGGAGAAGTAAGATTTTGTGGCACTCGTGCCGAAGTGTAAAAAATAAACTAGTTCAGCACACATGCAAACCAGCTTCATATAATTTACATTTAACAACAAGCATGGGACTTCATATTAGATCTGGTTTCAATTTGTAGTTTTCCTTGGCACTCTGTGTGATCTTGGGCAAGTACCTGTAATGTAACTTCTCACAGTACATCCAGCAGTGGTTCTATAGTTAGAAAACACTGTGCTGACTTTACTTTTTCTGCCACCTCCCCAGAGGAAAACCACTTCATATCAGCCTACTGGCTGGCCCCAACACCATGCTGGTGTTAGAGTGGAAATTTTGATAATGCTTTATTGGCACAGAAGTCAGTCAGCTTTAAGTGACTTTATATTCACATTTAAAAGCCTAAGATGCACTAATATGTTTTTTTGTTTAAAGTGCACACGTTTTGTCCTATTATAGACATTGTGCCTACCATAGGTGGAAATTGTGCTTACCATAGAGGACATTGTGCCCAGCCTTGTTTATTAAAGTGCTAACATGTTTTATAACAATATTTGAGAATAATTAATCATTAGAATGAATTATTAGGAGTAAACAAATAATTATGATTATGTTGATTTATGGGTTAATATTTTAAAGTTGCAGGAAAATAAATGCATGTTTCAATCATATTTATTGTAATTTAACAAAGATTGCAATTAATATTGAAATGCTCTGCATATTTTGATATATTTTTAATGAGATATATTCATGAGTTTTCCTATATTTCATGTTTTATTATTAATGGAAATATTAATTTACTGCATTTCTTGCGTGTCGCATAACTAAAACAGAAGTTTCATATTTGCAGCAGTAATGAAAAGGTTGAATCATTTCTTTCCCCTTAAACTGAATTTTTCCATTAGGTTGCTTCACATGTTTATCAAAGATTGAAACCGGAAATTAGCAATTTGATTCATTTGATTTGCTGGCAGACTAAACCGATTGGAATCCCATAAGCTTGGGGCAAAGGGTGGGCTAGCGTCTGGGAAAATTACGTTAGTCGGGTGGAGGTGGTGGTATGGGGGAAGGTGGTTTTGCAGCAAAATGACGTTAGGCTGGTTAGAGGAAAAAAAAACTCTAACCAGCCTAGCGTCATTTCCTGAAGCAAAACCATCCATACCATATGACTCCTGTCTTACAAAAGACAGGAGTCCTGCCCACCACCCCAGTGGCCAGCACATGGGGCCAGTGTCCACTGGGCATGACCATTGCACCCAGTACCACGCACTGGCCCCCAGGTTGGCCCCCAATGGCACTTTATTTTTTTTAAAAAATAATAATACTTACCTATACTTACCCGGGATGGGGTCCCCCATACTCTGGTGCCCTCTGGTGTGGGTGGAGGTGTTCCTGGGCCTTGAGGAGGGCACCTGTGGACCCATTCCATGGTGAGCAACCATGGAAATGGGTCCACAATTCCCTTAACGCCTGGTCTGACCCAGGCGTTAAATAATGGTGCAAAGCTGATTAGCCCCTCCTTCCACACATGCGTTATTTTAGCACAGGCGGGATAAATATGGGGCTATGGGGTTAGCACCAGTTTTTAGATGGGAACGCCTACCTTGCATCTCATTGACGCAAGGTAGGTTCACGCGTTTAAAAAATTGTGCTAACTCCAAAATGTTGGCGTTAGACGTGTCTAACGTCAAAATATAAATATGAAGTTCGTTCTGCACCCAATTTGCTTAAAACAAATCACGCACATTTGGTGCAAATGGAGTATAGATATGCCCTTAGGACTTTTATGTTAAACAGACAAGACACAACCATGCCAGGTGTTTATTTCATATGTGGAAGAAATGCCTATTACAAGCTGCCGAAAGGCTGGTATTGTACATGCTGTCTTGGGGTAGTATATCCGAAAATTTACCTTGCGGAAAAATTTGACATTCCAGTCTGGAAGGGGCAATCTAATTCCAGGACAAAGAGAGGAGCGAATGCAGCAGAGATTACAGATTATGTTTTTGGTGTTGTAATTCCATCTGTTGGTGTGATTCTGAATGATATCAAAATAAGAAAGTTGTCAACTATTGTAGATAAAATGTCAACTGATTATGCATGTGCTATGCTTTTAGTGGACACAGAAATGTTTGCCATGAGATTAAAGGTTTTGCAAAATCATCCTGGTTAGACAGTTTATTAGCAAAGGAAGGCGGAGTATGCAAAGTTTTACAGGCCCAACATTGTTGTACCTTTATCCCAGATAATAGTAAGGAGATTCATATCGAACATGACAAAGCTGAAACATGACCTGAAAGAGACGAATGTCTGGGAATCAATAGGTAAAGGATTTTCACATGTTGGATCATGGTTAGGAAATTTAGGAAAGGGAATTGTGAGAATGAACCTGAAAGATGTATTGATTGTGACTGTGTGCATTATTGTGGCACTTGGACTTTACAAAGCATATCATTTTAGCTAAGACTAAACAGTTGGGTTGGGGAGGGGGAAAGATTGAAATTAAAGAAATGAGGAGCAGTTATTATAAGAATCTGAAGAGATTTGAGAATTTCGGTAGACCAAGACCCTCATGTTATCAAACAACCAGGCTTTGAGTTGTCTCATTGTAAATGGGAGTGTCCTTTTTGTGACTTCATAAATTGCTGGCAGAGGAGGGATTGTTAGAATGCAAATGTTGGTAATGATTTAGTGACACAGAAGTCAGCATTACGTGACTTTATATTTGCTTTTAAAAGCCTAACTGAGATCCACAAATATATATTTTAAAGTGTGCTTGTTTTGTTTGATGGTTGGCATTGTGCCTACCATAAGTGGACATCGTGCTTACCATGGCAGACATTGTGCCTTGACATATTTCTAAAATGCTAACCTAATTTATAACAATGTTTGAGAATAAGTAATACTTACATTGAAACCTGAAATTAGCAATATGATAGTCATTAGATTTGCTGGCAGACTAAACTTACTGATGACATGCTGCAGTATTCTAGGCACTGTAGTGGTGAAATTGAATTGAAGCAGAAAAAGGAATGGCGTTGCAAATTAAATCTGCCGAAGCAGGAACACAGAATCTTTAAGGTATGGTGAATACTAGTAAGATGCATGGTATGCAACAGCAGGGTGTAACTGCGTCTCAAATCAGAGGTAGATGATGTGGTGTTCAAGCAGATCAGAGTGGTAATGTAGTTGACATGCAGTCGATGAAGGAAATGTTTCCATGTCATGCTTTACGGAAATCTCAGACATTGGCGACGAGAGTGTCGGTACAGTAATGTGAATAATTCGGTGCAGAATGGTGGTGTTGAACAGACGGTGGACAGTGGTCAGGTTCAAATTCAGATACCAATGTTTGAGAGTAATCAATCATTAGAATGAATTATGAGTGGAAAATAATTATGATTATGCTGATTTATGAGTTATTACTTAAGTTACGTGTGCAGAAAAATAAATGCACGTCTCAATCATATTTAACATAGTTAACCGAGATTGCAATTAATATTGAAATGCTTTGCATATTTCATAATATATTATTAATGGGATACATTCATGACTTTTCTTATATTGTGTGTTTTATTAGTGGAAATATAAATTTCCTGAATTTCTTTTGTTCACGTAAGTAGGCCTGATGTTTCATATTTGCAGCAGTAATGAAAAAGTTGAATCATTTCTTTTCCCTTAACCTGATTTTTTTTCCATTAGGTTGTTTAACATGTTTAGCAAAGAGTTCTCTGGTATTATGTGTAAGCTTTTGACCTCGGATCTGGGACATCGAGAGCTGGAGAACTGGAAGATAAACCAGACCTGATTGTTTAATTATCCAGTCATGTGAAAGGAGATAACTGTTGTGAGCGATGGGAAGATTCTGGAATGTATCAACTAATGTACAGAGTTGCTACTTATTGCCTGTGTCACACGAAAGGAGAGATGAATTCGCACCTACCCTGAGAGAATCTGGAGATGTTGCAAACCTAATGGGCGTTCTAAATTTCAGTGGATAATTGTCGTTTTAGGAAATATGGTTCTATACAGTGGACTAATCAAATTGCATTGGACATTTCTAGTTGGGCAGAGACTTTTGCAACTTTTAGTTAGAAAGTTCCCTCACTACTTTTTGTATTGTTATTACCCCTTGAATCTACGTTAACTTGTCCCATACATGCTCCTGATGTGCAGTTCGTGTTCTGCACTTTCCCCTGATGATGTTTCTGCTGTATCTGACATGTTTTGCACTTAAACCTGACCTGTAAGCTGTTTCCGGGAGATTTATAAAATTATGATGTTGTTTGTACCCTTGTCTTATTTTAAATAGTTTAGCATGTTTGATTTTTATTAGTCTAATCTAGCCCGAGATAGATGATTTTCTAAATTATTTTTCTCTTCTTTTCCTTTTTGCTTTTGCCCACGTTAGCCCGTTCCCACACATGCTCTTGCTAATTTGTGATAATAGGGAAAACCATCCTCATAAAATTGATGTATTGATCTCTGAATATTGACTGATGTCACCATCTAATAATTTGACATCGCTTTCTGTTGCCCAAATCATATAATTACTTGTGTGTAGTTATTCTGGAATGTTTAATGGTATTGATATTGAGTAGATTAAACTTGTTTTGCAGATTTGGTCAGTTATGGTTTTCATGTATCTTTAGAACTTTGTTTTGTACACTATTTACGTGACTTTGGCTTTGTGGTTATAATAAAGCTTTGAAACTTTTCATTGATTGGAGTTTTGTTTCCATGGACAGATTGGTTATGGTGTTTAAATTTGTTTTTTTTATTAATCGAGATTTGAGTGAATGTGTTTGGTTTTACCACTTTCTTCACTGGGTCCAAAGATTCCATCAACCTTGGTGCGAGCATTTTCAAATCCTGACCTAGAGGAGAAAACGCACTCACTTGCTTCCTTCAACAAGTTGTCACCATATTTTTGTTGCAGGTCATTTCTATATTGCTAAAACTATAAGCTTTGACAATTCCACCATGCACAGAGTTGTTGGCTAAACCTAGGTGTGGCTGAAGACTTCAGATACTGGGCCCTTTTTTTTTTTTTTCAGCTAGAAATGGCCCCTTACTTTCTTGTTGGTTGCTCACCCATGTGCTTTTCCACAGCCTGCTCTGTTGCTCATGCTGTCCAACCTTTCCCTCTGTGTTTCTTCCCCACCTGTGCCCCCCTCTCTCCACTCTTCTCCTCATTCTATGAGGCAACATGGCTTCCCTCCTGCCATGTTGGTTCGCCTCCCCACCCCTTGAAAAATTCTTGTCCTGTGTTGATTATTATGCAGCTCTACTGTTTCTGGCTGCCGTAAGCTGCACGAGGAAGTTGTTAGTGCAGAATTATTTTTCTGTGTTGTAGCTTTATAGTGGGGCCATTTGTCTAATAGTGCCATGTTGCACCTTCACAGAGGCTTTTATACATTTTCATTTGGGTGGGTGGATTCAGTTAATTGTTGGTTGGGGTTTCAAAGGCTGCTTAAGTGTGTTATGGACATGTGAATAGTGTTTCAGGTTTCCTGAATGGGTGCTGACTTCTCTGGTACACGTGAGAGATTTTGACAGAACTAGGTAGTTGGCTGTCTGAAATACTATTTGCCAAAGGTAAGAGACGTTAGAAGCCTTTTATCAAGTTTGATACTGTTATTTACTGCCATTAAGAACTTTGGCTCATGATCCTTAAGTGACAAAGGTACTGCTGGTTCTGTATTAACCACTCTTTCCTCCAGATATGGCAGCTTTACATGACTTTTTTTCATTCTCTGCTTGCTTTACATAGGGCTGTAGAAGTTTATTTTGTTCTTGTCAGATTGTAGCAAAACACCTGCTCATTATACTGAATATTTAATGATGTGTTTGTAGAGACACAGGCACTTCAAGGTCTTTGTTAATTATGAGGTCGTTTTTAGTGAGACTTTCTATGTCTTTCTTCCATATGTGTGGTTTAACAGCGCTGTGTAAGTGGGAAGTCAGTACTGGTGCCTTGGGGATTGTGGCAATTAAGGCTTTGGTGTATGGTTGCTGCATTTATGTCCTCTTCTGATAAGTCTACTTTTTCGTGTTTCATTGTAGTCACTGATTTGAGTTGTTCTGACATATGCTGTCTATTTCAGGGCTGAGAATCTTTCAAAACTCCATCTTTTATTGCAGGGAAGAATATTTATTCACATGAACATCTATACTGTTTCAAAAAACAATAGAAGTCCAAAAATGGTTATATTATCCCTTAGTGTGGCAGTATTTTGCTTCAGTACTGCTTGTTCAATTTTAGGGATGCTGCCCCTAACTCAGTGTATCTTCTTGGTGGTGTCTTAAAGAAAGTTAGGTAAGGTTTGGGTATTTATAGAAACTGACTCCTTCCCATTTATTGGTTCATGATCCATTTGTGTTTCTATATCTCAAAAATAATTCTTCCAATTTTCATATGGTTTGGTTCCGTCATTCAATCTCGTCCTTTAGGTTGGCTTAGCCTGCATGTGTTCCTTCTCTCGAACAGTGTTCTTGACGGGATAGTTTTGTACAATAGTATGTTAATGTCCATTTACCCAAATGTGAGTCTTTGTTTGCTCTTCTACCTTGTGTGGCTTAAGGCTGTGGTTGAAAAATCTTTGTTGGTTATTGCTCCTGAGCCCTTGTTCCCCGACAGAGTGTGCCTAAAAGATTCAAGCTGTCTAAGTGTGCTCCTAAGTGGGAGTAACAGAATTCTGCAGTTAGCCAAGTTTTATTTATTTATTTATTTTATTTTAACTAGGATATAACTCGGGCCCATTTTTAGGTCTCCCCTTCAAACAGTGTTTAGCTTTCTGTTGTCAAAGATCAGATGTGTTCATTACCAGTTTTTATATGTGCTGTTAGCTCAGCCAGTTGGGTATCAGTGGTTATTTTACTTATCAATCTCATTTGCTTGCTGTTTGTTCTATAGTTTTCCTTCCACTTCTTGTGTTTGACCCTCCTGTAGAGCACAGCTTCTTTACCATCCTTGATGGCTTTGTATTTTTCCTCAACTTGCATCATGGAACAGTTTTTTTCCTTTTACTTTGAGCACTCCATGGCAGTGCACATGGTGTGCTTTTTTGCCTCTCATGTCCGTCTGCTTGTCTCTGTGTCCCTAACTGTGCCATGCTGCTTTTTGTGCATTTTATTGTGAAATTCCACCGCAAGTCTTCGTTGATTTCTGCCTCTCCCTGCCCACTGAAGTTCTTCATAGTACCCTTGACTTGCTTTCTCCTCTTTTTTTTTTTTTTTTTTTTTTTTTTAAATTTCCATTTTGGTTTGTTTTATTAGTTGTTTTGGAAATGCTTAGCACCTGCCGTTTGCTACTGGGTCCCTTCTTCTGTAGCAGTGTGCTTTGGCTCACTTTCTATTTATTTATTTTTTAAATGTGGCTGCAAGACTAGGATCAAATTAAATTTTTTAAAAAGCCTATATTGGTGCCGCAGCATCATGATTCATGTGGGTTGCTTTGCTAATGGGCCCGCTAATGCTGTTCAAAGGCAAGACCTATTTGCTTTGCCTGTTCTTGTTTCTTGTGCTTTTTTATTATTGCTTTAGGCATGGACATAGTTTTGCTTCTTCATAGAGTAGTCTGCCTGAAACATGCTGGGCTAAGTGTCATTGGGTTGACATTCTCCATCTAGTTGCTAAGGTGCCCTGGCAATAGCTTAAAACAGATGGCTGGGTCTTCCATTGGGGTGTGAATTTTGCTTATGAGTTGGTGTTTTGGCATTTGAGTATGCAATTGCTATTTTGCTCTAAATTTCAGAGATAGGTGATTTTCTGAATATTGATTTGTTTGTTCAAGATTTTTTGTGGCTTGAGTATGCAGTGCCTGAACTTTGAGATCAGTCTAGATTGAAGACGGTTGTGGAGAGTAGTTTATTTCGGTGCCATTACATACCCACTTACAGATACCATGGTGTGAACCTTACAGTTACACTGATAATGGCAAATGATTTCAGTTCATTGTGCATGTGTGATTGCTTGTACTATTCTATAGAATCTGCAGTGAGAGGGCCCTAATGGTCCATTGTCCATGCATATTTGGTCATTGTGGTCCCTTTTGAATTCTCTCTCTAATAGGTTAACGTCTTTGGTCTAATAATAAACATGTTTTCACTGAAGTCTGTTAGCTATTACATAGTCTCTCAATCAGGTTGTTCTTGTATGCTGTTTTTATGCCTTTGATTTAGATAATGTGCTGTGCAGGAACCTACGGTTTGCTAGCTTGTATCACATAATTTTGCTGTCCATGCTTGTGCTCTTGAAGGCTTTCAAACCACGCTTACAGGTTTCCTTTAAAAAAAAAAAAAAAAAAAAAATCAGCAGTTGATACATTTCAATCTCATTGCATAATTCTCTGCAATAAACATATATACAACTGGATGAATCTAATGCTGTGTACATTGTTAGGGATTGCAGGGCACTGGGTATGACCAACTAGTGCAATTTCTTCTGCTGCTCGTCCAGCCAAAATGTATGACCAATGAAGACCGATTGAATAAAATTCAATCATACTGTGCTTGTATTTTAATTTTAGAGTGCTGCTAGAATCTCGACGAAAATCAAAGAAAATAACAGCAAGAGGGATATTTGCTGGTGGCAGAGTGGTGCGAGGAGTTGATTGGCAATGGGAGGATCAAGATGGTGGAAATGGGCGGAGAGGAAAGGTAAGAATACATTAAATAGTCAAGTTAAGTAAGACCACTTTACAGATCTTTTTTGCTCTGATTATTGATGAACATTTTGTCCCTTCAAAACTTGGTGGATTTTACAGCTTTAGGCGAGCTTAAAATGCATGTGCTGTGTGGCAATTTCAGTCTATGCACATTGAGAGGTTTGAGCTGGTCGTTAGGAAGGCAATATCATTTATTTTTGTAAGCTAATCAAATGGCTACCTATCTGCTTTTCACTGTAACTGTTATAACAGTGAATTGAATTTTTTTTCTTTCTTTGCATTGTTAATCATATTGCTAGTTACAGACCCCACCATTTTGAAGGAACAAATTGAAAAAGGTTGTTAGGACATGGAGGTTTACCATTTTTGACAAATAATGTACAGAGGTTGTCACAGTTATTTAGCAAATAGAGCTGCAACTGAATGATACTGCAAACCCCTTTATCCCTTTAACATACATTGCTTATTGGGTTGTATACTTTCATGGAACATTCTTGGATGAAAGGGGGCACATCCAACAAACCCATAGTCCGTTTTACAGTATTGAGTTTATTTAAAGGGGTCATTTTCCTCAATCATGTTTGGTTGTAGTAATTCAGTGAAGGTCCTATATTTTCTGAAATTATTGGAGACTCCCTTTCCCTTGTAAATTACTTTTCTGGCATCCATGTGCTGCCATAGACCACCAACAAAGTTTAGAGAGCTGTAATGGCAAACGTTAGTTGCAGCAAGCAGTGTTAGATTACTTCTAAATAAGTCAGCTTTCTTAAGTATACAGAAGTGGACACGGTTAAAATGTAGTCTCATGAGGCGAAACCTGGACCATTTATTTTGTGATAGATTGATGGTACACATCCTGTACAAAGTTCACACTAATATTCCACTGGGATAATCCCGGGTTCCTTATCTGCGGTTTGCCCCTGTACACTTTAAAACCTTTTTTTAAATAAAGACCTTTGACTATGTGAGGGGATAACTGTGGAGAGTTCTCAGAGTCCAAGTACAGATGGGGGATCACTAACTCTTTCTAGGTCTCCCTTCTAGAAGTCAACCAGGGGATTCTCCTGACTTTATCTAATGCTAAGCAATGCTTTGGAATTGCTTTTGTAAAATGGGCTTCAAGTTTTCGCCGGGCTCTTAGCCATTATATTAAAGGTTGAATGTTAATGTAATCTTTGACAAAACCCAGCCCCACCTCAGCATGGCAACAGCGCAGGGAGCCTTCGATTAAAACTATTGTCACTCATTTGTATGGAGCTAACGCCAGTGTATCCCCAGAGTCCAGCTCCAAAAAAAAACGCCAGCAGTCCTTTACTTTTGTAAATCTGAACAGTTTCCTTAACTGGTTTATGACCAAGCCTATGGGTGAACTGAAACACTGTGCTAGCCGAATTCTTAAGTTAGAGTGATCTAATTTTTAGCTAACATTTTCAGTTAATGGCTAAATCAAATGGAATTCTCAAATATGTAAAATTGGGAACTTTGGCTACCTCTTTACCTGAGGTTGTAAAATTCAGGTATTTAGTACATGTGGGACCACATTTCATGAAAAAAAGATTTAGAAAAGTTTGTCTTCAGACCCAGTCCGGACATAAGTGTTAAAAGCAGCCACCAGTGATTGTAGTCCGCTGGCATTTCTAGCTATTAGAACCATGTTATCTGCATACAGGAGAACTGGGTTAGAGAGGGAGCTTATCTTAGCCATATATACGTCCCTCCTAGACAAAAAATCCTCCATGTCATTAATATACAGTACAATAAAAGGTTGAAGACACACCCTAGCTGTACTCCAACACAAGCATTTATTTTAGGGGATAAATGGCCCTCTTTCCTGTATCAAATCTTAGCTGATATTTCCCAGTGTTACCTGTGTAATAGCTCCACAATAAACCTGTCGCACCCCATGCCTTCCATGATGTTCCAGAACTTGGGCCTTTGTGCTGTATCTTAGGCAGAGGTGAGAACTATAAAGGCTAAGTGCACAGTTTCTCTCTTAACTTCCACACATTTTTGCGTGATGAGGTCAAGATTAAGGCTTTGGTCCAACGTGCCAACTTCTGGTCGGAATCCTAGCTGTACATCGGACAAAACCTTGTTCTTGTGCCCATGCTTCAAGTTTTAACAGTATCACTCTGCACAATCAGTCACATTATTAGATCCTGACACTTCCTTATTATCAGCTTGTTGGGAACACAACTTTATAAGTGGATACATCAAACTTGAATAAGAAGCTTGAGGGACCTGCAAAGCATTTTTGTACTCTTTAATGTGTAGCTGTAAAGCTGGATGTCTGCGGCATCTGTTTTCTGTACCCAGTTGTTAAGATCTAATTGTTTAGGATGGAGAATATGTAATAAACTAAGAATATACCAGGTTGGAATGGTAACCGAGATGCACTCAT
Source organism: Pleurodeles waltl (assembly GCF_031143425.1). Lineage (NCBI taxonomy): Eukaryota > Metazoa > Chordata > Amphibia > Caudata > Salamandridae > Pleurodeles > Pleurodeles waltl. Next base: position 503,039,435 of record NC_090439.1, read on the forward strand.
ATGAAATCATGGTATCCCTCTGATGCCGAGATCCATGGTATTGTGGTTAGGTGAAATATTAAGCTATGAGGCTGTTGGGCCATCGCACACCTGAAGGTGACATACTTCATTATAGGGCTTTGTGCTTACTTATGTGAGGGTGTATCCCAAGATTGATTCATCTGATTAGCAGGAGCTCCTGTGAGTTATACCTGTTGTTCTTATGCAAAATTAAATTATCTCTTAAGTGTCCTAATAGTATAGAGGAACAAGAAAGGGGGAGGGATCATTAATATTAACTATGGATAAACTTGCAACTTTATTTTGGCTGCCAGTTGATGGCAGTAAAATTTTAGGGGACTATTTCAACCCTAATGAAAGCTCAACATATTTGAGCCCTCTTGATAAACCCTTCCCGGGTTTAGAGCTTTCTCCAAAACAAGAGCCCCTTAACAGCCTCCCTAATCTTACTGTCTATGTTTCACACATTTCCCTCTTTTTTCCTCCTATCCGAAGAAACTTTTTAGGTTGAGCGTTGGCGTTCGACCTGGTGTACACTTAAGTATACTCATACTGTGGAAGGAAGTAATTTTATTCTTTGGTTGCAGTGTCCTTTAAAAACTGATGCTTGATAGTGGTCAGTTATGCCTTTTTCTCCCTCCTATTTCTGTTTCAGAGCAGTGACCTACTACTGTATAGTTCCTTTTGGTTTCTTTAGCTGTTGCTGTTACGGACTCTCTAGGGCCCTTATCTGCCAGCAGTAACGACATTACACACAGGGCATTGCTTATCTCCTTTATTAGGCCATGAATCTTCTCAGGCTGCTCTGCTAACTTCATTAGAGCTTTGTTGGAATGGGAGGCAAAATTGCTTGTCTATTTTGTCGTTGTGTTTTCACACCAGTTTGCTATCTGCAATCCGTGAGCCTGTCGAGTTCTGATAAGATAAACATTTCAAGATCTTCATTTCATGAACATTTTATTCATGTCCTAGTTTCACTGAAGAATGTCACGTTTTCCTTGATTTTGTGTATTTCATCTCAGTGTTTTACAGTAATACCCCTCCCTGATCGTCTAAATGTGTACATGGTTGCATCACGGATGTCATTGCCAATTTGTGTAATTACCTGTTTTCTTCTGTCATGATTGAAGCGCTTATAAAAAGAAACAGTCTCCTCCGTTTAGAGTATTAATGCTTCTGTATGTGACATGGTTACTGTTGAGAAGAATCACTGATGCTAAAGGGATTACAATATTTAAATGTGTATATATGTTATTTTTGTTGAATCGATTTCACACTTTCTCAGATGTATAAAAGCGACTATTTAACAGAATTATTGATGATGCTAAGACATTTAAATTGCACTTTAGTGGCAATACATGTTTCAGCTGTAGAACTTAAAAAAAAATGGTACATGGTTCTAACCCGAGAAGAGGTGGACAGATTATAACAACTCTCACATTTATACAAAATGGATACTCATTCGTGAGAAAGAGAGTGCAATTAGCTTGACTATAATTTCACCAGGTAGCATCTTCTATAGCATTTCCATGCTTTATAAATTCTTTGCATGTTGTCTTTATGTCATGTCCGATAGGCACACATTACTGGAAAACTTTGCTACATAAATGCATGCACATGGGGCTGTGGCAGTGTGCAATCTGTTGTAAATAATTAACCACTGCTAATTAAATGATTTTAAAAGAATAAAATACATTCCACTAATATAAGCAATCAGTTAAAGGGAATAATTGACATAACCATTTATAGGCAAAGCCTGCCAAAAACTAGAATTTTTGTGTAATACGGAACGGAAGCTGAAGTTGATTTTCATTCTTAGATATACAATGAGCCACATCTTAGTTTCTGTCTTTGGCATTAACACAATGCACACACCACATCCATTGTACATTACAAATTCTTGACAGGACACATGTCACCCAGTTTGGTCAATGTTCTTGGCCGCCCTAGTGAGGGGAAACACGTCCTCCTAAAAGACACTACAATTCCATGAAGAGGACTTATTACGCTCCAGTTCTTTCTTGCTAATGCATGTCATCATAGGCCTGAAAATGCCAACCCCTGATGAGGATGTTGCCCAAATTCATCTCTGTGACACACATTTCCAACTCTGGGCTTTTCAATTGCACGATCTTTGGTATCAGGTGTGTTGTTAGTAAAGTACAATTAAACACTTCCTGGCTCAACTTCCAATACTTTCGGTTGGTTGTCAGAAAAAAGCCCAGGGCTGGAAATGTGGCACCTCGACAAACATAGAGCTACGTGGTAATCCACAACTCACTCAGAAATGTTTCTGCATAAACTCTCATAAATAAAGATGATAGTTTTTTTTTAGGTCAAGCGAATAAGCGCTCTGACGTGTTGTACACGCCCATCACCACCACTCATTCATGGGCTTGACTTTCAAAAATTCTTTATCATCATTGGTAAATGCTTTACGTGTGTCCCTCCTTAGTGCCGTTTTGTTACCGCCTTGGCCATCGACTCTGTTACATAGATAATTGCACGTCTGCCGATACGTTTGACTGCATGCAAGCTTTTTTTTCATTTTGTGTCTCTCGCTCGTTGCGGCCCTGGCTTTTGAATTGATTTGCTTATATCAACTGTTTTACTTTTCATTTTCAATTTATGTGGCAAGAAAAGTCCAGTTAGGAATTTACAACGCTAATAGCTCTAACTCGAGCGCAAACAAGACCTGTTGCGTTGCAAATGTTTGTTCTCTCTGTTAGTAGTTTTCCCCTTAAACAGTTTGCTTCAAGATTGGGTAAGGTTGGTTGCTGTAACTGGGACACTGTTACCAGCAGTTACCTTTTTGCCGATCGAGTGGCGTGACATACTGTTTATTCCCAGCTTAATATGAGTAGACGTGACCCTGTTACAAGCCCTCTAATTACGTGTTTTCTATTTGTCAAAGTCCTGTCATATTTGTGTAATTTACCAATAATTGCCAGCAAGGCTTGGTCTGTTCAATTCACGTTAAAGCAGGAACCTCTCTAGTTTAACTACAGTGGTATGCTTTTCCTTGCTAAGAAGTGCAAACTATTGAGCTGCTTTTATTTTTATTTTTTTACTTTGGTACGTATAATGAGGAATCCTCACCACAACAGTTTCCCCCTCTTTCTTGTGACGCTACTAGGGTTCCGAAAATGGCTGATATATAATAATTGCTCCAGACAGGTGACAGACCTCAATGATTGTTCATAACATACTTGGGTCAATCCATGTTATGTGAAGGCATAGGTTATGTGGAGAAGATAGAGATGACAAGGAAAAATAAAAGCTCTGTCTTGTTTGGCATTTCATATGGTGCAGAGGTAACTCCCAAGGAGCAGCAAAGTGCTTTGCAAGAACCCTATATTGTAGCTGGGCATGTCAGACATCAGGCGGTGTATCTAGACTAGTATAGAGTTTGGGATTTGGTTATGTCTGGACAACAGAAATTAGGGTGGGGGTAGTGGGAGGATTAATTGAGAAACTAATCAACAGTACCAGTGGAATTTACATTATATGTATTCACAGTATGTACTTACTATTTCGGCCACAAGGAGATTGATTAACTTGCTTCACAGGGTTTCTTGGTGAAGTGCCATAGCTGCTTATCAAGGGTGACAGCTCAGTACCTAACATCTCCACCTATCTTAGTCTGTCCACATTGGGCCTGGCATCCAGTGGGAGGCTCATTGTAAATACAGTGTACTTATAAACACGATCCAACAGGTAGCACAAGCTCAGCTACGTGCTGTTTTGTGATGACCCATAGCCCAGTCATTGGTTACTCTGACACATTTGTAGATAGTTCTGAATTTACCGTACTGACGGGATTCCAGAGGCTCTGTCCCACACGCCTGCTTTCCCATGTCCATTGAAATGTGTATTCAGTTTCGATTGCAATGGTAGTGCTGTACTGCTCTGGATGAAGCAGGTCACCTTAATAATACAGCAGAAACAGTTGTTAAGTTTCATATACTTTAGGAATTGCCTTCCCAATGGTGGAAGGAGTCACTCCCCTGATCTTCATTCCCAGTTCAGGCACACATATAGTTATGCCTCACTATGAATGTTTCTACTGCAGGATCTTCATATAGTTTTTGCCAAGCCTTTACTAGCATTCAAAGTTAAGAGCTAGCCTGTTGGTGCAACAGGTTTTTCATGTTTCAAGTAGTAGATACTGCATCTCTGTACCTGAAGAAATGTATAGCATTAGTGCTCTTGCGTTCTCTGTTTGTTTTGTCAAGTTATTGCAAACTGCCAAAGCCTTACGTAGTTGATTTACATTTATGTTTGTGCTTTTATCGGTAGCTATTCAGCGTGCATAAACTCTGAGAGGCGCATGATCAGAGAATGAGATTTATCGGACCATCAAGAGATTTGACACTTCAAAAGCAGCGCTTCTGTCGCCGCTTTTGGTGTGTTGTATGAGGCTAGGTACGAGGTTTGGCACACAGTCCTTCAAATTTGCTTAGCCTGTTGGCTTTTTGAATGTGGTCTCTTACTTACCTTCTCATCATTACCAAGGAAAAGACTTCCTTGAAAATGATTCAAGAATATTTATAGAACATACATTGCCCCTTAGGGGTGTCCTAGAACATGCTGAAGTATAGTCCAGCAGCTCTTAACCTTGTGTTAGGTTGCAGCTTACCATACAGTGCAGCTGCTTGGTTTGCTGAAAACATCTTGTGGACTTTCAGAAAGTTGACCTAGGAATGCATTCCTCCCATTAATTATTATTGGCATTGTGGTTTGTATCTCACATTTTCTGGCTTTTGTATTTGCTGGCTCTATTTGCTTTGGAATCTCCAGGTTGAGTTTGTCCCTTCTGTTGCCTAAATCGTGTTTACTGTATCCTTCCACGAACTGCCTTTCTGTAAACAGGTCTATAAATCTTATCTTGTCTCATTTGCTGTGCATTCAAAGGCTGAGGTCAAATGTCGAGCGCTGTCTTCTGAGGGTGCCTGTTTACTTTTCTTTCTCTGGCTTCAAAGTGAGAGGATTTATGTGACAATCTTGCTGGGTACTGGGGTTGGGGGAAAAGGTTTATTCCCAGCATACAACAACATTTAAATGAACTATGTAAGAATTCAGAATATATCAGAATTAGTAACACAAATGAAGCACATTTTTTGGTATTTCTGAAGTGTGTTAGAAACACATACTTTAAAATGATCAGAACAAATCATAATGCTAGGTGATGCAATTTCCACACATTTTGGTTTGTGCACTGTATAGTGTTATTAGTCAAACTGTATGTCTGTGCAAATGTAATGGTCATTTCAATTGAAAATGTGTTGTCTACAGTGGCATTGCACTACCATACCATGCATAGTGCACTCTACGGCCACTCCACTCTACACCACTGCACTCTGCTGTGCACCACTCCACTCTTCGTCATTGCACTCTGCCACTTCCCACTACGCCTCTCTGCTCTGCCCTGTACTACTCTACTTTATGCCAAGGCACTCTTCACCACTCCACTCTAAGCCGCTGCACTCTTCGTCACTGCAGCCTACACCATTCCAGTCTAGGCCATACCACTCTACCCTGCAGAACTACTTTCTATGCCACTGTACTCTACGCCTCTCTACAACACTGCTCTCTACGTCACTACACTCTCCGCCAATGCACTTTACTCTGTAACACTCAGCTCTAAGCCCCTGCACTCTAGGCCGAACCAGTGTCCCCTCCCTATTCTATTCTACTCTGCACCATTGCACTCTATACCACTTTCTTGTAGCCCATTACACTCTATGCCACTCTATTCAACTGCACCTACCCTGCTTCACTCTACTCTATTCTTAACCACTGCACTTTATGCCAATGCACTCTGCACCAATCTACTCCGCTCCACTGCACTCTGCGCCACACTGCTCCACTGCACTCTGCGCCACTCCATGCCACTGCGACACTACACTCTGCGCCACTCTACTCCACTCTGTGCCACTCTGTTCTGCACTACTCCACTCTGCTGCTCCACTCTGTGCCACTCTACTCTGCACTACACTTTGTGCCACTCCACTGTACTCCACTTTACTGTGCTCCACTTGGCGCCACTCTACAAGAATCCACTCTGTGCCGCTCCACTCTGTGTCACAGGACTCTACGCCACAATAGTCTACTCTGCGCCACTCTATGCCACTGCACTCTGTGCCACTCTATTTTGCGCCACTGCCCTTTGCATCACTCAACTCGGCGCCACTCCGCTACATTCTGCTATGTACCACTCTAATCTACGCAACTGCATTCTATAAGGCTACATTGTATGTCTCTGAATTCAATGCCACTGCACTCTGCCACTCTACGCCAATAACACTCTTCCACTCCACTCTAACACCCTACTCCACTCTTCACCATTCCACTCTACAACACTCCACACAACTCTCCTGTACACCACTAACTTTTAGCCATGCTGAGCTCTTCTTTGATTATTTGAACCACAAAACTACACACAAAAAAACAGAAACAATTATTAATCAAACAAATACACAGATGATTATTTTTTTTAATAATTCACAAACAAAAATTCTAAATTTTAACTTTAGTGGGAATGATGGAGTTTTTCTGTATTACACTCAATATTTTTTGATGCAGTTGCACTGCTACCACGAATCAATCCGAGTATACTAATATAATTTGTAGCCTCCAGTTTCAAAATCCTTCCCCTTTACAGAACGCTTTAAAATGTTCAGTTTTACATTGTGCTTTCTTTATATACACTTTATTCATCTGTTAATAGTTAATTTTCTAAGTAGTGATGAACCACCTAAGTATGGTTGCTCCCCCCTAAGCTCCCCCGGTCCCCAAATGACAAGTTAAGATCTACTTGTGAAGACCATTCCATTGAAGTAAGAACACAGACCGGTTTCCTAATTTCCACTTTCAACCCCTGTACAGTCTTAGTGATATCATTTTCCTGACGACGTAGTATAAAACGTTGCTCTGTTTATCTTTTTTTTTTTTTTATTTCATGCGACTAAAGTACCATAGTTAATATATTTTCTAATTTCCCCTTTTTTTAGGTAACTAGAGTTCTTTTGAAAAACATGCCGACATTTATAAGCATTGTCCCTTATGGTCTCGGCCGTCAGTCTCAGTTTATTTCTTAATTTCCTGAGTCTGTCCTTTTAAAGTGAAATCCTGTATTCGTTGTGGGGGGGTAGAGGTGTCAGATTTTTGGAAAAATAATTTGTACTGTGCAAATTGTTCTACCAGAGGCGCCTTCTCGTGTTTGTATGTTCAATGTGTGTTACTCTCGCGCCTCAGAGGATGTTTGAACTTCACTGTCCAGTGGCGCCTTTTTTCATAGTCAAGTTAGTAACATTTCAAGCTTTTGAATTAAGCCAGCTGTCGTATTGACTAAGACTCTTGAAGCAGGCTGTTAGCTGATTAACAGATTTTACTTGTCATTTGTGATTAGCAGTACCCAGCTAGCTCGCCTCTAATGGAGGGACACCAATAATTAGTTTTCTCTTTACACGTGTCGTTCTTATGGTTTATATAAATGCTGTTCTGTTCGTGCTGCTTTGAGGTGGTACCATATTTAACCAGCTTGAAAATGTTTTTTTTTTTAGCAGACAAGCAAATGAAGGTGATTAATTGAAGCTGCCACGTGTTCCTGTTTCGACTGCTAGAATATATCTAATAACAGGGAAACAAAGCATTCTTTTGTAGGAGTGGGTTATACTGCTGCAGGCACCGTACATATGGGATTCGAGTGTTAATAAGGATTTTTTTTTACTTCGAGAAAACTCGTCTGGCTGGACTTGCTTGAACTAATTTTAAATTGCCAACCCAATCCCTCTAATTCTACGTGTACCTGGGGAATATTCCACTTTTAGAAATAATTGGGGTGAGAGTAGATTTTTAAGCTGTATGAGGAAACACAAATGGATGGATGATTGAGAATTACTAGGTGGCATCAGTGCGCATTAGATTAAATATAGCAGAACCTGGGATTTGGGATGAACCAGCTAAGCCTTATAATTTCGTAGTGCTTATCCCAGGCCATATTTTCCCACACACTTAAATGAAGGAGTGCTGAAGGACTAAAGGTAAATTTGTGGTGGTGTTTTCAGCATGCAGACTAGAAAGTGTTTGTGGTCCGTTAATAGCTTGACAATCTAGCACCACAAGGAGACATATTCTAACACCAAACAGAAGTCAAGTAAGTTAAAATAAAAAAATAAAAAAAAATAATGGCAGCAATCACCTCTATAAATATGACTGATTTAGCAAATGCTTAAATGGGTATTGGGCAAGAACAACTTAACCAGGTCTCTGAAGTATGTGAAAAATACTTAATCTGTGCAAAACATTAAAAAAAAAAAAAAATGGATCGTATTTTAATGCTTGTTTCTTCCTTGTGAAAAACGTATACCATATGAACTTGTACTTGCACATTAACACATTAAAATATGCCAGTCTACGGTGCGAGCAAATTTATCTTGCTCCCCAAATGGACATTTGAGTGCTGTTAAAAAAACAAAAACAAAAAAACGAAAAAAACATGTATGGTCACATCACTTTTAAAATGTGTAATTTAAATAGGTTTTAGAAGAATACGTTCTCTATCAAATATGTTAACATCTCCCATTGTCCGTTGATCAACTTATTCAATTTTAATCGAGAAATTAAAAGCAATTTCTCTTTGTTTTATTTTCATCCATTGATGCAAGTTGCCTTTGAGCATGCTTTTAAAAATGGGCCATGAATGGTGTGGCAAAGACGGTGGCTGTTTTACAGGCACCTTTTACCTTTCCTCCGACCAAGCCAGCCAAACTGCAGCTTGCAGTCTCAGAAATGAGTTGGGGACTGCAGAAATCAGAACCTCAGGCCCTGACAACAGAAACCGTGGCAATACATGTCTGACAGGTGTTACCCGCTTGAGACTGCAGGAGTGCTTGAAATGGGCAGAACACAAGATGGCAGCCATAATGATTTGGGCTCGTCTCTAGGCCTAGATGCAGAGGCATGGATGGCTGACAGACCCGCCAATGCAGGCTGTAGACCCCCATTTTGCCTACTTTGTGTTGAACAGAACTGCTTCCAGGAATGCAGGTACTTAGAAGTGGCCTAGTCTGATACTGGAGCTGAGCTCAAGTGGGCCCATGGAAGTGGTGGGCATGCTTGTTCCTCCTCTGCACCTGGGGATAGCATCAGCATCTTCTCGGATTTATAGCCCTAGGATTCCAGGGTGGTCCTCTGGAGGGAAAAGATGCACCAGTGCAGCTTGTGGCCACTGGAACTCCTACAGAAATTACATTAAGTCCTCAAACAATGGAGGTGAATAATGCCCAATTGGGCAACCTAAGCTGGGGAGTCACTGGAACAGCTGCAGTGCAGAGGCAGTGCTCGGGACTGGACCCAGAATCAAGATGGGGGCGAGTCTGACAGTGAGCGGTAAGCAGGCTACTAGAGGGATAAGGAGTGGTAAGAGTCCCGAAAAGGCTGCCGGAAGTGAGCATGGTGCAAACTCACCAAAGAAATGGTGCAGTGGGGACCCTGACTTTGTGAGCAATGTGATTCTGAATGTGGGAGAAGCTCAGGGGAAGAACACATGTACTGTATGTGATCTAATACAGTGACGCAAAGCCCTGAATCAGCTTACAGGAAGGGAGACAGTGGCATGCATTTAAAGAAAGGACTGTCACCCCATGGGGCCAAGCATTACTGAAAGCGTTGTCAGCAAGACAGTGAAGGCTTCCTCATCATATGAGGTAGCAGGGCTATTGCCACTTAGCTAGCTGAGGGACTTGTAGATCGTGTAGGAAAAAGGAAACCACTGCTGGCATGAATAAAGGATCAGAGCAACTCTCCTAGAAAAAATAAAGTTGGCAAAGCCACTGTGCCTGAAAGGCGAAACACACAGCTACAATGACATCCTGTAAAAGAGGCACCTGTAGGAAGAAAGAGGTCCATTCAGAATAAAGTGGCTTATGAGAACAGAAGACCGAGATTGCGTAACGTTGGAGGATCCCAAAACGTGTGTACACTGCAAGATGGCTATAGCAAAAGAGCTCAAAGACAACACTATAAAAGATCTACTGCTAAAAATCCCAAACCTCTAGTGGTAAGCAAGACAGTACTAAGCGTGAGAACAGAAATTACTCCTAAAGAGACAGCTTATCAGAAAATGCAGAAGATCTCATTACCAGACGGGTCATGCCAAAATTGTTTAAAGAAGTAAGGGAGGACACCAGTGCAGTCCAGAACGACCTCACACAGGACATCACAGGATTAAAAAATAATTTAATAATATGTGACGAAGACTCTACTCTAGAAGAAACAGGAGATCATAGTTCAGAAGAGCAAGAATTATTGAAACAAGTTCTCCGGCTGCAGGACCAAAATTTAGAACTCCAAGGGAAGTTAGAAGAGATAGAAAGCAGGTCAAGAAGACCTAAAATCTCATTAGAGAAATATCAAACAAAATAGGAAACCAAGAACAGGAAAGCATTCTGCAAACCTTGTCAATCCTGGCTAGGTCTAGACTTCGAGGAAATCTAATTGGACAGAACTCAAACAGCAATAGGCTACAACAATAACACAAGTGCCCTAGATCCTTTGATGAGGAGCGATAAATACAACATAAAAGAAAGCAGTATGAACACAGTGCAGGAGAAAAGAGAACTTTAATATGAGTGACTGAGGGTATCTCTTTTTGTACATTTCTCCATAATATGTTTACAGAAAAGACTCCTTAATCACTTTACAGAAAGATGTGCCTTTAAAGAGGTGACAGACTTCTTAGAACACAGAAAACTCTGTATAGGTAGGGACACCCAGTGGCAGCTGATTTTTATCTGGAATATCAATATCAGCTCAAGTTGCAAAGAGAGGTTAAGCAGATCTTAGGAGTCCAGGTAGGGAATTTGAGAAGGAGGAGTCAAACACAATTGCACGCCCTCCATATACTGAAAAGAGAATGATGTAATATTGTGTGTCAAGAGATCAAACCGCTTTGCCTAAATCATGCCTACTGGGCCTTCGCAATGGAAATATCAATAGGCCATGCAAAGGGCAAATGCAAACAGGAGTTTCCAGAAACACTGGGCATAGAGACTGTAGAGAGTGTAGATGGAAACAATAGTACCTGGAGTGTAAGGATGCCGAAGTACATCATTCACATGGCTGGGGATTATGAGATAATATGATTAGCCCAGGAGAAGGAGAGTTTCATAGGATATAACTATGGTAGTGAAAGTAAATTACCTTACAAAGAAGTTAAGCATGGGACATTTGAATGACATAGGGGCTGGAGAGAGCTCTATTAGAGAAGGCTCAGTGAGTTAAGATCAGTACATTTCTTGACTTTATTTTCAATGTTCCACAGTGTAGGAAAACAGTATATGAGGATAAGTGTAGAGGCCAAACACACACACACACTCTAGGCACAGAGACAAACATCAACTTCGAACTGTGGTGGAAACATTGAAAAAACATAATTAGTCTGAATGAGCTGGATCCCAATTCTCCAGTCAACTGGCAAGCAGTACTTATTGTGTTGTACAGCATGGAGGAAGATATCTGCCTTGTGCAGGAGACTCTTTTCCCAAATAATTGGTATAGAATGAGATTGAAGACATTCCTGGACAGTTTTGCTTTTTCAAGGGAAAAAAGGGGGGCCTGGGAGTCTTGGCAGAAACACCCATATGCAGGAGCTGCTCAGCAGATATGGAAAGACATGAAAGGTAGAGTCCAAGTTATAGTATTAAAACCCAGAGACACATCTCACACACTTAAGTCAATTTATGCTCTAAATGATTCCCAAGTAATCTTGAATGAGACAATTACTGATCTACTGAGAGTAACAGAAGGGGATCTTACTATAGGAGTGGGCCCGAACTTCGTTATGGACAACTACAGGGATCGATTATTACAAAGGGTAAACCAAACAGGCTCTCTATCAGAAACCAGGTACGAAACGCTTTGATAGGTGGGTCTAGATGATATCTAACAAATGCAACACCCAAGAGAAATAGACTATGTGTTTTATTCAGCTGCCTGGAGAACATCCTTAAGACAAAACCTTTCACATGTATCTTGAGCATTAGTGCAAAAGATCCAAACCATACATTTTGTCCATGTTACCATCTCCGATCATGCACCCATTCAGCTAGATATTCATGTAGACGGACAGAGCGGGGAGAAATTGGTTTACGACCGAATGAAAGCCGTTGTGCTTCAAGCCCATGATATAGGAACTTGAAAGTTGACTGTCTCTCTTTATAGAGCACAGTGAAAAAAGTGAAGTAGATAACTTGGTGCCATGGGATGCCCTAAAAGCAGTATGAGGGAAAACCCTCTTAGTCTCAGCGAAGATAAACCGAGAAAGACAAGAAAAAGGATCTCATGAATGTCAAGTGAGAGAATTGGAAGCCATAGACAAAGAAATCAATGCAACAAAATTTGGAGAAAACTTAACAGGCTTAGGGCCTAAGTGAAAATACTTGATTTAAAAAATAAAATAAAAAAAAAGCCTAATTTGTCCTGCTGCATATCAGAAATACTGCAACAGTGGCAATAAAATAGCCAGCCTGCTGGCTAGCAAACTGCCAGAAAAAATAGCAAAAGAAAGAGTGAAGGAAAATGAATCGCAGTGGCTGGTGGAGACCTAACGATTGTGGGATTTCAAACGTGTTTATAAAGTTTTAATGATCAACTCTGCCAGGGAATTAAAATCTCTGATGACAGCATAATAGATTACTAATCCCACAGCACAGATGCTGAGGCTGCTAGCGGAGCAGGAAGAAGAATTAGGCAGCTAATATAGACTGTAGCCAACTAAAAATGGTACATTTCACAAGCCACAATAGTGCAGTTTTTTCAAAACTTTCTGCTCTCAAATCACCCCTCTCCTAGCTTTTATTTTATTTCTTTTTTTTTTTAAACAAATGGGCGCCGTCTGCAGCGTCCCTCAAGTTATTCCCTTAGTTCCACCCTCTTCAATATCTTCATGACTCACGCTGGCATCATCAGAGCTCATGACATTGACATAGTTTACTATGCCGACGATACCCAGCTCATCCTCTTGCTCTCAGTGGACCCCACCACTATGAAGACCAATTTCTACAACTGCATGAAGAATGTCTCATCCTGGATAGAGAGTCACTGCTTGAAGCTCAACACGGACAAAACCGAAGGACTGATCTTTGGCAGACTAACCTTCCTCTTTAATGACTACTGGTGGGCATTGGAACTCTGACCCAACCACTCTCCAAAAAGCCATGCCCGCAACCTCTGCATCATTATGGACAGTGAACTGTCCATGAGGCACCAGGTCAACGCAGTCGCTTCATCCTGCTTCCACACACCCTGCTTGCTTCGCAAAGTCTTTAAGTGACTCCCCGTCAACACCAGGAAAATGGTGACGCAGGCTGTCATCACAAGGAGACTGGCCTACAGCAATGCACTCTATGCCGGTACCGCCACCAAACTCATGAGAAGACCCTAGACGATCCAGAACACAGCAGCCAGACTGATCCTCAACCTGTTCTCATAAAAACAGACAACATGACAACCATGTATTACCTCAACAAACCGTGCAAGACATACTCATCTCAGCTGTCCCTCCTAGTCCAAACAATATGGAAGTGGGCAATTCACAATCCCATTCATCGATTATGCGCAATACATTCCAGGGATAGACAATCAGCTGGCAGATCTCCTAAGCAGAAATCACCAACAAACACACAAATGGGAGATTCACTCCCAAGTAGTTTCAAAAGTGGGGAACACCAGAGATAGACCTATTTGCAACAAACGAAAATGCAAAATGCCTAAACTTCGCATCCAGACACCCACATCCTCTATCCAAGGGCAATGCTCTATGGATCAGTTGGTCATGAATAATTGCTTATGCTCCCCCCCCCCTCTCCCACTCCTTCCCTTTCTGGTCAGCAAACTGCATCAAACATCACTTACCATGATTCCAATAGCACCAAAATGGGCACATCAGCATTGGTACACAACACTCCTAGGTTTGTCTTTACGAACTCCCAAACAGACCCGATTTGTTAACCCAGAACAAAAGTCTAATCGGGCATCCAAATCCCAATGCTCTCAATCTAGTGATTTGGCTCCTGAAGTCCTAGAATTTGGTTGCCTAAAACTTCCACCAGAATATATGGAAGTCATTAAACAAGCATGCAAACCTACTACTAGACAATGCTACGCAAACAAGTGGAAAAGATTTGTATACTACTGTCAATCTAAAAATACTGACTCGCTTGCAGCATCCATACAAGATATTGTATGTTATTTACTTCATTTGCAAATGTCAAATTTGGCTTTCTCATCCATCAAAATACAACTCACTGCAATATCTGCATACTTACAGAATATTCAATATACTTCTCTGTTCAGAATTCCTGTTATTAAAGCCTTCATGGAAGGATTAAAACACATTATTCCACATAGAACACCACTTGTCCCATCATGGAATTTAAATATCGTACTTAACAGACTCATGGGACCACCTTTTGAACCCATGCACTCTTGTCAAATACAACGCTTAACATGGAAGGTCGCTTTCCTTGTAGCTATTACTTCTTTAACCCCTTCTGTGCCGGGGACATAATGGTTACGTCCACCGGCACAGTGCTCCTGTGCAGAGGACGTAACCATTACATCCTCAGCACTGAGCTCAGAAGGAGCGGTAGCGCTCCCTTTGTGGGCTTAAAGGCAGGGATGGAAGGGGTAGCCCTTCCCCTTCCACCCTGACCCCTCCTCAACCCCTCCCCCCCCTCCAGTGACATATTATTAGGCCGATCTGCCCCCAGGGAGGGTAGAAACCTCTAGTCGCCAAAGAATCTTATTTTTATTTATTTGTTTTTTAGAGGTGGGGAGCAACCCCCTAGGCAAGGTCGCTCCCCTGGGGGGCAAATTGTATTTAGACCATTTCTGCCGATTTTTGTTAGGCCAGTCTGCCCCCAAGAGGGGCAGAAACCACTAGGCACCAGGGATTTTTTTTGTTTTGCCCCAATTTCACGCAAGAGGAGTGACCCCTTAGGCAAGGTATCGCTCCCCGGGGAGGGGGGGGGGATTTATTTTGGCCATTTCTGCTCCCCTTGGGGGCAGATCGGTGTATTTTTACTAGGCCGATCTGCCCCTTGGCTAAGGGTTGCTCCCCATGGGGGCACATTACTGTTTGCCATATCTGCCCCCTTGGGGGCAGATTGGCCTATTTTTGGAAGGCCCATCTGCCCCCAAGGGGGACCAGAAAGCCCACCAGAGACCAGGGAAGTTTTTTTTTCCAAAATAAGAGGGTGGGGGTATGGCCATACCCTCACCCCAAATAAATGGGGCCAAAGTTGTTCTGCCCATCAGTGGGCAGATGGGGCAATTGCCCCTGATCCACACCCCGGGGGCAGAAAGTATACTAGATACCAGGGATTTAAAAAAATAAAAAAAAATAGTGGGGTGGTGGCTACCAACCAGTATGGGTCTGATTATGCCCCCACCCCAACTGAAGAGGGTAACAGTCTTTCAGCTCTCCACTGCACTCTAAAACATCTTATCCCACAGCAAGCAAGAAGACAATTATTTATTTTGGGTTTTGGTTTTACATTTGGGCCATGAGAGCTTGGCTAACTCTCAAATTCGTCCCACTTGGAATGGTGAGGCTGCACTTTATGGACTTTGGGACGCTGCCATGTAGAAAAATCCACAAGACGTAGACACATCTGAAACCTAAACATCTGGGTGATTCCAGGGTGGTGTGTTTCACATGCACCCCACACCATTTTCTTACCCACAATGCCCTGTAAACTTCCAGCTTTGCTGGAAATCACACATTTTTCCCACGTTTTTGTGATGGAACCTTCCGGAATCTGCAGGAATCCACAAAATTCCTACCACCCAGCATTGTGTCATCTGTACTGATAAAAATTCTGCTGCACTTGTCAGCCTAAAAATGTTTTTTTTTCTTTTAAAACTGCCCTTTTGTATCCGCTTTGGTTCCCCCTCAATTTCGACATGTTTTTGGCTCTTCCCTGTCCCAAGCACTTGGCCCACCTACACAAATGAGGTATCAATTTTACCGGGCGACTGAGGGGAACGTTGGGTGGTATGAAATTTGTCCCGGTGTGGTGATCCCACACGGAAATGTGGGAAAATTTGTGTATTCTTTTTTTTTTTTAGCTAAATTTGAGGTTTGCTGAGGATTCTGAGTAAGAAAACATTGGGGGATCAACGCAAGTCACACCTCCCTGGACTCCCTCGGGTGTCTAGTTTTCAGAAATGTCTGTATTTGGTAGGTTTCCCTAGATGGCTGCTGAGCCCAGGACCAAAAACTCAGGTCGCCCCCTCTTCCCCTCAAACAAAAAAGGTAGTTTTGTATTTGATAATTAATTTTGATGTGTTCAGATAGTGTTTTGGGGCATTTCCTTTTGCGGGCAGTAGGCCTACCCCCACAAGTGAGGTACCATTTTTATTGGGAGACTTGGGGGAACGCTGGATGGAAGAAAATGTGTGGCTCCTCTCTGATTCCAGAACTTTCTTTCACGGAAATGAGAAGAAAAAGTGTTTAATTTTGCCTAATTTTGAGGTTTGCAAAGGATTCTGGGTAACAGAACCTAGTGAGAGAACCACAAGTCACCCCATCTTGGATTCCCCTAGGTGTCTAGTTTTCAAAAATGCACAGGTGTTCTAGGTTTCCCCAGGTGCCGGCTGAGCTAGAGGCCAAAATCCCCAGGTAGGCACTTTGCAAAAAACAGCTCTGTTTTCTCTGTGAAAATGTGATGTGTCCACGTTGTGTTTTGGGGCATTTCCTGTCGCGGGCACTAGGCCTACCCACGCAAGTGAGGTACCATTTTTATCGGGAGACTTGGGAGAACACAGAATAGCAAAAAAAAATGTATTGCCCCTTGTCTTGCTCTACATTTTTTCCTTACAAATGTAAGACAGTGTGTAAAAAAAAAAAAAAAAAAAGACGTCTATTTGAGAAATGCCCTGTAATTCACATGCTAGTATGGGCAATTCGGAATTCAGAGATGTGCAAATATCCACTGCTTCTCTTGTGGCCATTTTGAAACTACAAAGGTTTTCTTGATACCTATTTTTCACTGTTTATATTTCACCAAATGAATTGCTGTATACCCGGTATAGAATGAAAACCCATTGCAAGGTGCAGCTCATCTATTGGCTCTGGGTACCTAGGGTTCTTGATGAACCTACAAGCCGTATATATCCCCGCAACCAGAAGAGTCCAGCTGACGTAACGGTATATTGCTCTAAAAAATCTGACATCGCAGGATAAAAGTTGGAGTAAAACGTGGAGAAAAATGTCTGTTTTTTTCAGATCAATTTCAATATTCTTTTATTTCAGCTGTTATTTTCTGTAGGAAACACTTGTCGGATCTACACAAATGACCCCTTTCTGAATTCAGAACTTTGTCTACTTTTCAGAAATGTTTAGCTTTCTGGGATCCAGCATTGGTTTCTCACCCATTTCTGTCACTAACTGGAAGGCGGCTGAAAGCACAAAAATAGTAAAAATGCGGTATGTCCCAGTAAAATGTCAAAATTGTGTTGAGAATTAATTCTCAATTCAAGTCTGCCTGTCCTGAAAGTTGGGAAAATGGTGATTTTACCACTGCAAACCCTTTGTTGATGCCATTTTCAGGGGGAAAAAACACGAGCCGTCTTCTGCAGCCCTTTTTTTTTTTTTTTTTTTTTTTTTTTTTTTTAATGAAATGTTCGCTGTATTTTGGCTAATTTCTTGGTCTCCTTTACGGGAACCCACTATGTCTGGGTACCTCTAGAATACCTAGGATGTTGGGTAAAAAGGCCACAAATTTGGCATGGGTAGCTTATGTGGAGAAAAAGTTGTGAGGGCCTAAGTGCGAACTGCCCCAAATAGCCAAAAAAAGGCTCTGCACAGGAGGGGAAAAGCCCTGGCAGCGAAGGGGTTAAGAAGAGTTAGTGAACTACAAGCCCTCACTCTTGAGGAACCTTTTTTCCAAGTACACAAACATAAAGTTGCACTTAGAACTTATCCAAATTTTCTACCAAAGGTAGTATCTCCTTTTCATATCAACCAAACAGTGGAATTGCCAGTCTTCTTTCCACACCAGGACTCTGGCAGAAAGAGCTCTTCATACCCGAGATCTCAAAAGAGCATTATATAGACAGAACCAAACATTTTAGGAAAACAAAATAACTTTTCGTTGCTTTCCAAAAACCACATAAAGGCAATCTTATATCAAAACAAGATTTAGCAAGATGGATTGTTGGATGCATACAAACATGCTATATCAAAGCTAAATGACAACTTTTGATTACTCCTAGAGCACATTCTACAAGAAAGAAATCACTCCTTCCTTCTCCCTTTGTGGGAAAACAATCTAACAATGGAGTCGAAGCCCATGCACGCTGTAGCCGAGAGGAGGCGTCACTCGATCCCGTGACTCCAAAAATACTTCTTCGAAGAAAAACTGCTAGTAACACTCCGAGCCCAACACTAGATGTCGGAAGAGCTATGCATAGCATGTGAATCTGCAGCACTACATGCCACAAACAGATGTACACTGGGTAAATGACATTTTCCATATCTATATATACACACCTTTTTTTGTTTTTGTTTTCTTAATAGGTTTGGCGCCGTTCAGCACATCTGCATGAAACTTTCCAAAATAAGTATATCTGATTTTGGTTGTTCATGGCAAGTTTCATGGACACCGTTCAAGTGGGGGCCCAAAAATATACCACGTAGCAGGCCCTCATTTAGCATTTTTCATATTAACTCCCAGTGATTCTTTGCTCCTTATACAGACAAAACAGGTAAACGGAATAACAGCAGACTTGACGTGTAAATAGAGCTTTACGCAGTTAAGTGCTTTTGCTTCGTTTGATATTAAATCCATTTGGTAGTTTACAAGAAATTAGTGTTTACAATGTTTTCTGGTCTTTTACAGATTTCTGTACTGTTAATTAGCAGGTCATTGACGGACTTGCACATGCACAAAGAATTAGCAAATTCAATTAAAAAAAATCAATGGCTAGCCTTTGAATGAGGGAGCTTTTTCGCCGTCATGCAGATTCTCAGATGAGACTACGTTTCTTGAATATGCTGAGTTCTGATTGTCTGGCTGCCACAGAAGAAATTCTGTCACAGCCTCCATTGCCTATTACAGTGCATCGAGCAAGGTTTTGGGGCGGGGAGAGAGAAAAAGGTTATAAGTGGCCAGGGTGACCCTACTTAGACTCACAGGCCCATTGCAGGGATTGGTGTGAAGAGACCATATATCCTTATTCTTAGTATAACTCCAGTTAGATGAGTTTAATGTTGGGTACTCTATGAGATTCCCAGCTATTGTACTACATAGCTTTTCCTTGATGCTGACAATAGAGACTAAACTCTATTTAGCAGTCCACTCTGCCATGCTCTTCGGCTACTGTTACTCCCTGCAGTGAGTGTAGTCAGTGACTCTCAGGTCTCTATTTGTATGGCTGATGATACGATATGACAGCTGACAGGCCTTGTGTAGTCACCAGATTTGTCTTTGCTCTCATGCTTTGATTTCATCCTTTGAGAATAGCAGTGGTGTGTGCAATTTGAGATCCATAGGCTGCAACGTTTGTGAATCTTGTTTGGCTTGAGAAGCTTGCACTTAACTCTGTTTAGTCTCCAACAATCTATGCTCTCAATCTTATGGTTATTTCTGAACGTCTAGTTTCATGTTGGTTGTACACTTGGTGAGATCTGCGTGAGTATTGCTAGCTCTGGCAGTTGTGATACTCCTTTGTGCCCTTTCCAAGCTTACAGGCTTTTTTCCTTGATGTGAGGTTTCTTCTTCTTGGTGGTCAGGCTTCACCTAGCTTGTCTTCTTTCATTCTCACCCTACCACGTGGTACCATGAAGACAAAGTGCCTGTGTATTGCCAGTTAAATAATGAGTTGCAATCAGACCTAGATTCTGGCTTTAACTTGGCAACTTTGAGTATACATCCTAAATGAGGACAAGCACATGGTTTTTCGATTCTCTCCCCACTGTTGTCGGATGGTGCATACTTCATGCCAGATTCAAGGTGAGTGCTGTCACTGGGACATGAAGGGATGGGAGGTGGATGCAAGCATGGTCCAGGCAGTAGGATCAGGGTGTCAGGTGGTGAGCTAGTCTGAAATGAGAGGCAATGCAGAGTAGAAAGGATGCAGAAAAGATCTTCGGCTGAGCATAGAAAATCCCTCTGCATGAGGATGCAAATAGTCAGAGGTGTGCTGTTATTCTGCTTTCTTTCCTTGCGTTGTTTTCCACCACCACCACTGCTCTTCTCATTTTACTAAGCAGCGAGGTTGGAAAGTCTCCCTCAACTTTTATCGCAGTGGGGAATGGCGGCGAGAAGGGCTCCTATGGTTGCAGATTTATGACTTTAAGGAATTAAAAAAAGAAATCTCCTGAGGCATGCCTGGAAAAAGTCCAGTAGTCCTCGTCTCCTGGCGAAATCCTTGCACGCTCATGCGCACATCTGCAGTAATGGTACTCGGTCTAGCTTTCTTCTTTTTTTCCTCCACTGGGAAAATGTTTTTCCCTTTGGGGTAATCTTGTCCCATGCACCCTTTCCCTTGCAGGTGTGATCTCTTCCCACCATGAAAATGATTTACATGGGCGTTGTCAGAAGTGACAATTAAGAATAGCCCTAAAACGTAGGTTTGGGAGTGTGCACAAACCTGTGTAGCCTTCCAGCCTTACAAACCCCTCTTCCAGTAGTGGGTTTACTTACTGCGAAAATTTGAGTGACTAAATTCTTTCGCAACTGCCAACCCACCTTTTGCACAAGTAAACCTAACTTACTACTAAAATAAATCTGCCCCTTAATACTTTGAAGCTGAGAAACCCTTGCGGGAGTCATCTAGTTCTAAAATGTGATTGTCCAGCAATAGACGTTAGAGTATATTCAGAACTTTTCTGTAATCACTACATTTCCATAATAATAGTGCTAGCGTATTCAAATTCATACTGTGATTTTAAAAAAAAACTGCCTAAAACAGAAACAGAGCATCGAAATAGGCACGCATCGGAATAGTTGACGTAAGTATAGTTGTGGTACAGTCAGAGCTTGGAATAATCAGAGGTGGCATAATCTGAACCTGGTTTGGATTCAAACAGTACAATAATATGATTGAGTCTTGTCGAAGCTCCGTTCTAATGAGGGTGATGCCACAGCTTGTCACCAGAGTTCTTTACGCTAAAGTAGACAAGTAGATTTCTTAAGTGTCCCTTGGTAATTTCACGCCTCTGGAGCCAGAGCGATCGTCATTGGATTCTATCCCAGGGTTGCATTTTCCATGATTTATTGTTTCGAGATTGGTTTCGTTTCATGTTGAGGACGTGCAGTTGGTTATTATGTAACCAATGTTAATAGATACATTGCTTTACCTATGTCTCTGTTTTATTTGACATGAACAGTCCTGGTCTAGTTCCAGATGCGGGTGAACTGCTCCTTATTTCTCCTCTCAGGCATTTTTCATTTGTAAAGGTTAGCGTTTCGTCCTTTGCTTACCAAAATCTTTAATAGTTCGTGTCTAAGACTCTGACCTAATGGATAATAATATCCCCTAAACCAGTTATTCGTTTGTGTCAAAATACGCTGAGGTTCCCAGAGACCTTCAGTGGCTTTGTACCCACCAATATAAAAGAACACACCTAAAAGAAAAAAAATAAACGAACATTTAGGATGCTTCCTGTATTTTTTGTTACCCTGTCCGTTTGTTGCGTTCTAGCTTCTCCATCAACCCATCATGTAAATGCCAGATGTTTGTTAAAATATTATACATGTTACCCCTTTCTAAAGGTTTAGGGCACAGTAAGTCCGCTCTTGGGCCCGCAGAGACTTAATGGTTCCCCATGCTCTTCCACTTCTTCATTGTACTCCTTCACTAAACAGACTGTGCTTCTGACCATCATTCTGTCTATTATAAAAAAACAAATATTTGAAATTACATTTTCCCACTCTAAACTACCCAGAAAGACCTTCATTTCGGATTGTCATACCTAACTCCCCTGAGCACTGGCTAACAAATCATTTGTGGTGATGTGTGCGACTATCTTTTGAGGTTCACAATAGTGCTATTCCATTTCTTGTGCGAAATATTTCTTAAACTTCATCCGCTGGTTTCCTTTAATGTTTCATTCAAGAAGTGCATTGTTGTGTGTACTTGTCAGCGACTCATTTCATATGAAGGCATACAAAGACGTGTTCCCCTGATAAGGAATTTCCGAGGAGGCCCGGAACAATGGCGTTTTCCTTTCGCGTGACGTCAGATGGAAGAATTAGTTTGAAGGTCTTAAGTTCTTCCTAAACGGTGTAATCAAGGAGTAGCAGCCGTGTTATGTCCTGATAGATTAGGAATGGGATGCATAAGCAGGACCAGTTTGTGACGCATGCAGTTTTATTAAAGACTCGTGCCTTTCCCTGTGGTTAAAGTGGGGATTAGGAAGTTGTAATGCAAACATCAGTTTGCCAGCTGTGTGACTCAACAACAACTTCTTTTCTACATTTTTGTTTTTTGTTTTTCATTTTTATTTTCCTATACTTTTAAAACGTTATTACTACTTTAAAAGTTAACTTCCAAACTGTTTTTTCTGTGATACTTAATACAGCTTTCCATCTGACAATAAAGACACCATCAGACAATTACTTGTCTTGTTCTCAGCTTTTCTGCCGTGTCTTACAGTACTAATGCTTTGTATATCGACTGTTGAGCGAAGGGCTTTTCGTGATTTATCCCAGCTAGTGTTTAGTTCAGCATGGGGATTACTGCACATTCACACTTAGTGTTTGAATCACGTTGAGATTCATGGTGCATTTTCAAATTAGGTGAAATACATTTGTTAAAAACAGTGGTTAGTAACTATCCCTTATTGCATAGCAACATAGGCTTTGATGGCATACCTTTACTGCACACCTTCATAGTTTGAGTTGTCCTTTCTATTGGTTCTGTGTCCTTCCCAACTCCTTTTAGTTAATCAATTAAGACTTTTTCTAGAATGCATCTTGCAACAGCAGGTATGGTGACGACCTCTCTTGCAGCATATCGAGGTCTGTGGGAGAGGAATGCAGAGGAGCTATGCCTCTGACCAAGAGTGTGGGTGTCTTTGGGATATTTAAGGGTCTGTTAGACAAACTAGATCAATTTTGAAACATTTTGCCTTTTCGGGGAGGATGCAGTGTCTGTGGTAATAAGGTGTTGGCGTCATCATTTCAGCAGAATGTAAGCCCGGGCTCCATTGATTCTTTGGGGTCTGCAGTTGACCTGATTGGCACTAATATGAGACAAGGACTGAGGCTGAAGCTTAGGCTCTTCATTCAACCTCACTAGAGGTCCGGAGACTGTGGGGTCGAGGTGGGAGTGACAGGGTGGCTGGAGAAAGACCGAGGTAGTGCAGTCAGATGGGGGTTCCAAAGGTCAGTAAAACAAATTGGAATCTTTAGTTGTTTTTCGCCTATCCAAATTAAACCCACTTGCTTGAATCCAAACATGAATGTCTCCTTGCACATGGAAATATGCCAGCGCTGTTTGTATTGTCATTTAGCAATGTAGAGGTTGTGAGTCATCTGTGCAGGTAAGCACTGTCTCTGGCTGAATGCAACATTTAATGTGATGGGGATCATGAAAATATTTTCTTGGCAACAGGTGAGAGAAATGTTTGTGTGTTAAAACCTCTGAACAGGAGGAGTAAAAAAAAAAAGCCCTAGACTACACACACGGAAGGGTGGGTGAAGAGATTAACAGTGTAGAAAACAGCAGCAGGCTGGCTCAGCAAAGTGACGGTCTTATTTCTGTCACCAGATTGCATTCGCCCATCACCTATTAATGAGATAAAGTCCTATTTGGTGGCTGTGGCAGACAAGAAACCTGCCTTCTCTGCCAGGATGTGGGTGTCCAAGAAGGCATGCTAATTAATGAAACGCTCACATTCAATGAGCTTTACCAAGGGCATGTTGAGGACCAAGCTTCTGTGAAATGAGTTAATGAGGATGCTTAATGGTTGTTCGTGACAGGGGTTACTTGTTGGGCCAGTATACACCACTGTTGGCAAAGTTGACTAAATGAGGGACGGTTGGTGGCAGAAGGTAGGTGAGGGGAAGGCTGGATGAAATGCTTGGGACTTATAAGATATTTTCTCTTCTTGAGTAGGCAGCCTTGAATGCATATATTACACAAGCATTTGCAATACAATGTATCTTGTGTTTACTCGAGTTAGAGCTATTAGTGTTGTAAATTCCTAACTGAATTTTTCTTGCCACATAAACAGAAAATGAAAAGTAAAACTGTTTGCATAAGCAAGCTGATTTAAAGCGTCACGGCCACCACGAGTGCGAGCGCGCAGGATAGACACAAAAGGAAAAAGAAGCCTGCTCCCAGTCAGACATATCAGCAAACGTGCAGTTATCCATGTAACAGGGTAGATGGCCAAGGCGGTAACAAAACTCCTCCAAAGAGGGGCAAACGTAAAGCATTTACCAATGATGATAAAGGATTTTTGAAAGGCGAGCCCATTAACGAGTGATAGTGATGGGGGTGCGGTGGGCGTGGTTAAAAGTCCACAGATAGATTACAACAGGCCAGAGCTCTTGCATGCTCGACCTGAAAAAAGAAAGGTTGGCTAGGCCCTCACAGATAGGAGAGCTGGGTAAAAGGGAGGAGAAAATAGGAAGTCCCTTGTGAATTTTAGGAGGTTTAGTTGTCATTTATTCTAGAGGTAAATTATGCTCTAGTGGATCTGTGCTGCTTTGGTGAGTATGTGGGCAAGGTAATAGTTTGCTCTTTCCCGTTCACTATTCTGTCTGTGAAAACATATTTTTTTTTTACGTCCTTTCTGAACCTTTCCTTGTTTTACCTAGCCCTCCCTACCTTTCATTTGAAGGCCCAAAGTCCTGTAAACTATTGCATTTATTTTTTTAGGTTAAAAAATTCAAAATCTAATTGCTTCTCCTTCCTTTACTCAAGTTTAAACCCAGTTGGATAACTTTTACTTCTGCGACTTATGAATAGTTTACATTTTTTGCTAATCTCTTTAAATAGCTCAGCATTGTTTCTACCATAACATCATGATAAATTATTACACCATGATAACTCTCCTGTTATGTTGTCCTAGTCTTTCTCTTTCACACTATATTAGTCTTTTTCTTTGTGTCCCTTTTAGTGGCTACATGTTTCATCTTCTCACACTGCAGGATAAATCTCAGTGTACCCCAGTTTTAGTAGCATGGTGCTCTGGTCATCAGTGCTGTTCCCAAGTTTTTTTTGCATGTGTGTGGTGTTGAAGCAGACAAACACGATGATGCTGCAGAATTAGTGGGCAAAAGGGTTCAAAAGTATTTTCCTGCTTTCAAGCCAGTCAGTACATTCTTCCTGCTTGACACCTTTTGCTTCTGTTTTGGGACGCACAGATATATGCTGATGGATGCTTCCAACCACATATTCCTTACTTTTAGAATATTCCTCATGTGCCAGACTTGATCCAGAAGTTTTCATAGCAGTGATATTGTACTCCACTACGTGGTGTCATGGGGTGCACTGACCTCATTACACCCCACATATAAGTGCTGTCCTTTCATTCCTTCATCAGTTCCTTTCTTTCCATGCCTTGGTACGCAGATCTGAAGTGCCACTCCCTTTTGCTGGTTGCTTTCAGAATTCTTTCCTTTGTGCAAGTAAACAATGTCCTCACTGAAGGCTACTTGGCTTCAAACTGTACAGTGAATTTCAGAAACAGATGTCAGTTATGGACCCACATGAGACCTGATTCTGGTGTTTGGATTAAGGGCTTGACTCCAAGTCATGCAACCAAAGGCGATTCTGGACAGTGAAAGGAAACTGTGTATCTCTGAACACTGAAAGAAGTCCCAGACCTTGCGTAAGACCTTCTCCAACTCGAAAGCACAGACTTGTTTCTCCTCTTAAGGCTGCTACTGCGATAGATACTTATTGTGGTCACATTCATCCAGTAAATTCAATGCAAGAAGCTTAAGAAGTCGAAGCAGGACTTTAGATCATCCTGCCAGTATCTAAAAAGAAGTCAGGAGGCATCAAGTTGTCAACTTATCTCATTACCGATCCCTTATCATGGAACTGATTCCTCATCTAGCCCTGTTGTACCCTGAATTTTCCAGACCCTTGGCGATGGCACGCAGGGCGAAGCCTTTAAAGGAGGACATTTTTTTGCCTATTTTTTTGGCAATGTACTGGCTTCCTCTGATCCCAAGGATACGCACCGGCCTCCATTCAGATTACTGCCGGTAGATCTGCCTCTGCGTCGTTGGAGCGTCCGGAACCCCCTTCAGCTTTCACTAATGCAGAGCCACATTGCATTTCTTGGCAGTTCCTTTTGCAGTTTCTGCCTTTTCACAACTAATCCAGTGGGCTGGCAGGGCCAGGCAATGTCTGGCCCATTGCCACCACCGCAGCAGTCACCCCAATAATTTCTGGGCTGAGAACTGAAATCAAGTGTCTGCTTGTTTGCTGCTTTATAGTTTGTCTTTAGCCGCACAGAACCACCCCTCTGCAAGATCGGATATTTTCTACCACAGTAGCAGACCATTACATCCAACGGATGGGTTTGTTCATCAAGGCTTTGTCCCTGCCAGTCCTTTCTGACCCACCTGACCTCCCTACATCAGAGCAGCTTTTGGAAGTGCACCTATGCATTCTGTTGCAAGAGATGCAGGCCCTGTTGACCAAAGGGGGGGGGACTGTCGAGAGGGTGTCAGCCTTTGAAGCAGGAATGGGTTTGAAACTCATATTTCCTTGTGCTTATAAGGACAGAGGCTTTTGTCCTAATATGGATATTCACCCTCTGAATGTCTTCTCTAGAAAGGACCAGTTCAGACGGTTCACATTGACCTAAGTTCTGTGTGTTGTGGATCTGGGCAAAAGGATGGTCGTCTTGGACCTGCAGGATGCATACTTTCATCTTTCCTGTCATGCAGTCCCACCAATGTTAACTGCATTTTCAGTTTGCTGGGCTCCCTTTAGGCACTTTACTAGCACCGCTTAAGTGTTCACGAAAATGATGGTGGTGGTCTCTACCCACCTTCACAGTTCGGGGTACCAGTTTTCCCCAACGTAGATGGATGACTGTTGAAACAAGCTTGGCACATTCAGTTGTGGGCCACCTTCAGACGACAGTGAACTGCCTGAAGTCATTGGGGTTCTCGATCGATGAGCTGAAGGCCCACTTAACTCCTGTGCACAGGTTCTTTTTTTGTGAGGTGTTCTGGACACTATGCAGTTCGGGTGCTTTCCTTTATTGCAATAAATCAGACGTATTCGGTCTATGATCCTTCTGCATCTGTTCTTGTTCAGTGAGAGCCACTCTTGGGCTTCTAGGCCTGTTGGCCTCATAAAACCTTCTCGTCACTTTGCCAGGTGACACTTGTTGGCTTTGCATTGGTATCTGAAATCTCAGTTGGCCCCCAGCATCAAGGACACATGTCTGTTTTCATCCAGGCTTCACAGGAGACTGCACAAGATCTGCAGTGCTGGCTGCTACATCACAACTTAACTAGCAGCAGAAACGACCCTCAAGTTGATGGTGATGACAGATGTGTCCCTGCTAGGCTCGTCAGTCATCTGGGAGAAGAATAAATAAGAGGTCTCTATTAGAAACCCGGTTCCACATAAATCTGTTGGAGCTCTGGGCTGTCCTCCTAGCATTGCAAACCTGCCTGTTGTCCTTCAAGAGAAGGCCTGTATTGGTTCTCACAAGCAACACAGCCTCCATGTGGTGCTGCAACAAGCTGAGCAGAGGGTGTCCTGTGCCAAAAGGTGTTGACTCTGGAGTTGGCTGGGACAGATAAGCTCAGCCAGCTGTCAGTAATGGTGGCTACATCCAGAGGTGGCAGAGGACGACATCTAACAGTGGGGAGTGCCCTGACTGGATTTCTGCCACTGTGTAAAGTGCAGTGTCAGGACTACTGCACATTAAAGGTAAGAATGCTGTCTCTAGTACCTTCATTAAGGGTAGAGTGGAGCACCGGACTCCTGTGCCTTTCTGGAACTGCTTCTCCTGCCTGTAGATCTAAACATACTGAACGACCATGCCCAAGTCACCTTGGTGGCTCCGGGATTGGCCACGAGAGCGCAGTCACAGAACTCTGGGCATTAGCATTTATCCTCCGATCAAGCTACCGCTGTGGGAGGAACTTTTGTTGCAGCAGCAGGGCAAGGTTTTGTACCCGAACCTGTGCAATCTACACCTCTATGAATGGAGATTGAGTGGTACAATAAAGTGCATTTGATCTCCCACCAGAGGTTGTTACTGCCATCTTCATGCCCAGGTGTCCTTTTACAAAGCCTGTCTCCTAGAGGCTGGTTTAAATTTATAACCTGGTATGGAATCTGCAACACAGACCCCTCAAAGGCCAAACTGTCGGTCATATTACTGTTTGTTTTGTTCCTGCCTCAGTAGAGTCTTTCAGTGGGCACTCTTGAAGTTTGTCAACTCTTTTTATCTTAACAGCATTTGCTGGATCAACCATCCTTTTCTAAATCACGTGTTGTGAGGGATTCTATTATAGGTTTCAAACATGCTTCCTCCCAAACAGTTTGTAATGCCACAGCGGGATCTCCATTTACTCCTGTGTACCCAGTTCGAACCCCCTCTCATTTTTATCATTTTTGCTCTTCGTGTGAGTGACGTCTAGGGTGCAGGCACCCTACAACACCTTTTTCCCTGGTAAAGTGCTATTGAGAACCAGGAAGGTCTTCCTGACTAAAGTAGTGAGGCAGTTTGACTTTGAGAAATCCATCACCTCCCCTCTGTACTTTGCCTCCACCTCAGCGCTTGAAGGTGGAAGAGAGAATCCAGTGACTAGATCAGAGCAGATCTCTGAGCTTTTATGTCGAGATGACCAAAGACCTTTGGGTGGAATATCATCTCTTTGTGAAATTCTCCTGAGCAAAGATAGGCAAAGTAGTTCAGAAAAGACTATATAACCTTGGATAGTCCTCAACTGTAATACCTGCTACAAATTTGCCAAAAAGCAGCTTCTGGAAAGCATGAGGGTTCATTTCACCAGGGCCATGCTGCTACCTTTCATTCATGTGAAGTGCCTGTTCTCAGCATTGTTCCAGACTTCGACATGAGAATCTGTACACACATTCATGAAGTAGTCATTTTCCCCACTCAGTCCTGCTGGACATTTTGATCTGGTCTCAGTTCACAGACACTCCACCTTTGGTAAGTACTGCTCTGGTACCGGTTATAAACATGAGGAATCTGTATTTAGGATTATCCATAAAAAAACAAGTTACTTGCCTTAAGTGACGTTACATTTGGTGGATAATGTATCCAAGTGCAGATTCCTCACTTCCCTCTCACATCCCTATCTTTGGAGTGTGCTCTTTGTCATCTAAAGGGTCCCAGGATCCGTACAATGGTCCTTCAGGCTGTTTTTAGTACTCAGAGGATGTGGAAAGAGTCCAGCAAAAAACTGGTGTTAGGACACATGGTGGGGTTTATATGTGGCTATGCTCCATCATTTACGGCTTTGAACGAGGCCATCATGGAGCCACACAACGTCCTCAAGTGGCTCACAGCAGCATTGCTTTGAAAACTTCAGGACCCAGTGTGCCACCATGAAAGTATTTGAAGGTGAAAAATCCAGGGTTAGATAGGGTATCTACCAGAAGGAAAGAATTACAGAAGGTAAATTTAAGACCAGGCGCATCTGCCCAGCCCCGCGCAGCCCTGCTGTGTGATCCTTTGTGCACCCACTCCTTTTGGTAAAGCAGAGCCTCTATGTTGCCTTTGCGTGGGTCGCACATTGCTGTAGACTTAATTTCATGTCTCTCGATCTTTAATCATTTCCAAGCCCTAAATCCACATAATAAATTCATCTGACTGCCTAACTGGGCATTTGTTTTTTCGTGTGTGTGTGCCATACAGAAACTCATTCAGCCACAGTCAGATAAGGGACGAACTCTGCGGGACAGGTGGCAGATATGAATAGCAGTGTCAGATGGTTCCTTTCTTTGTCCATTATCTGCTGTAAATGACATTTTATTGAAGACGAATGGTTTAGATGAATTCATATGACCTCCGAATCAGCTTTTTTTTTTTTTTGTTGCTGTTTGAACGTTCCCTTTTATTGTTTTTTGCTCTTTTACGTACAAGTATTTCTTACAGAATCTCACGTTGGAAAGATTTTTCAAGCATAAAAAACACATACAACCCTGGCTCATTCCTAAACAATGATGGTAATTGATCAAACGGCATGCAGTGATTTAGCTGAGATGTACGTTGCTTCTCATCAGGTAAACTATGCAATGTGTAACCTTTTTTCTTTTTTTTTTTTTAAACCAACAGGTGACTGAAATCCAGGACTGGAGCGCCTCGAGCCCACACAGCGCAGCATATGTTCTGTGGGACAATGGAGCAAAAAACCTTTATAGAGTTGGCTTTGAAGGGATGGTGAGTAGTAAAATTATATGGGTGAAAGTGTTGGTGGAAGAAGAGGAGGTAAAGGGAAGGTCACGCTCGGAAGGATGCTTTGTCCTCTTTCGCTGCTGTGCATTGTTCACCCAGCTGTCGGCTTGCATGCCATAAGGTGGCCAATTGTGTGCGCAGCTGGAGTGATCGTGCATATTAGGTTGAAACCGGTCTCGCACCTGTTCATAGAAAAATTAGTGGTGTCTCTTAAAAAGTTGTTGTGAATGGTTTGCGTTTTAATCCTGTGTTACACTCTAAAACATGTCTCATGAAACACCAAGAGAAAAATATGCACATGCTCATTTGAGAGAGCAATATAAAACATTTTCAAGTGACTCTTAGCATCTGTAGTTTTAATAAATGACACTTTTACATTCATATTATGTGATGCTCTTGTGTTTTGAAGCTACGCGTAGTATGCAGAAAATTAGAAATTTAGTAAATAAGCATACTGATTTTATAAGGATGCTGGTATTAATTATTGCTGTCTCACAGGCCATGTTTTTAGGTAGAGCCTCCCAGACAGTGCAAGCTGTGTGCTTGCGAAAGATATGCTGCAGACCTATTAAGAACCTATGGCTTACCATAGGTTGGCTTGAATGTCACTCTCATTAGCTTATATTTTATTGGATGGCTTTCCTTGTTCCAGCCCCCTATCGTTTGTTTTCCTTCCCACAGAGCTTAGCCTCTTTACCTTTTCTTTAATTGGTTGTCTTCTGTGCTCCTCTGCTCCCTTCTAAGGAACTACTTTTTTATTTTTGTATAAGCATGCCATAAACCACGTGCTTTCCAGCTGCTTCCCTCGTGACTTTTTCTTCCTCCACGTTGCTCTGTTGTCCATGTGCTTCTCTCCTCCTCCCTCACTAGTGTTGATTTCTTGCTAGTGTGCGTTTCCCCACACACCATATTGCTCTTTGGCCCATCATCTTTCCCTCATGTTGCTTCCCCTCCACCCACTGTGTTCCGTATAGCACTTACCATGTTGCTTCACCCCCAGCCCATTTACATTTACAAAAAAACCAAAAACAGCACTTTCACTTTACGTTTTAAGAGCGATTTTGTGCTACTTTTTAAATGTACTAAGAAATCTTGGAACGGTAAATATAAAGAAATCCTCTGTCCTTTTGTGGCCACATACTACTTTTATTTTTTTAAGCTATGCAGCAGTACAGCGTAGCTCAATAACACTGGCTGTGCCAGTGCTTGTTAAGAAATGGCAGTTGATCCGTGTCCCGGTGGCTTCTGGTCCAAATAATATTCCAAACAGTACTCAAAGGGTTTCCTTTGAACTACCAGCCCAACCCTTACCACAGTTAGACTGAAGGGCTTACTCTGAGCCATGGGCTGTAGTCAGTTTAGGACATGATTAAGGAAGCCTTCATCTGCTAGGAGCATTCTTCTGAATTTGTCCGGGTAGTAAATGTGTTGCACTTGGAAAAACGTAAATGCTTTCTTATACGGCTCATCTATTGCTTTCTACTGGCAGTTAAAATGCATCAGTCATTCCTCACCTATGTAGCCCATCTACCACTACCACTAAGGTCTCAAGAAAATGGGAAGAATATTAGTTTGTGCCCTGAAACAAGGTTCTAACTCGTTCAGTGTTTAACCGGTTTTGATTCACAAACATTTTATTAAGCCCTCCATTTCTCAGCTCTTCTGAAATCAGAACTTTACTTGCGAAATGTGGAACTTCATGGCTACGTCAAAATATCTCATCTGATGTGTTTTCAAATAATTGTTATACCTTGGAAAAGAGGACTGAAAAACAAGATTTCAGGCGGCCATCATCAGACTGGCGCTGCAGATACAGCTGATAAAGATGCTGATCAAGCATTAGGAAGATCACGAGATGCTGGCAAGCCTTTCACAAAATCTGCGTTTAACCATAGACCTGTTTCCTGTTGCTAAGTCCTTAACTCGATAGAGTTAGGACATAGTATTTAATGTTATCACAGTTGTTGAATGGGGTCCTGATTAGAGACCAGTTCTGTTTAGGACAGAGCTCTCTTTCTGTTTGGAGCGTTACAACCAGTGCCATTTATATTTCTAAACCTTTTTCTGAAAAATATTGACAAAATAAGGCTACACTTCACAAGCAACAACTTTAAGCTTTGTATCATTTTCGTGTCAAGTGTTCTCCATTTCCTTTACCTTTAACCCCACCTCCTAGTGGGGTTCCTTTCATGTGTTACGTTCATCTTAGACACTTTTGCATGTATCATGATTAACTGTAAGATTTTTGACACCTTTGGTAATGTATACATCTGATCCCGTGTTCCCTTGCCAAGTTGTTGGAATGGATAGTAATGTTTCACAGACCCTTTTAAATTATCCTATCACTTTAACCCGCTGGTCATAGTGATGAGCAATATTTTGTTTGTATTGGGTTTATACTTACTTCATATATTCAAGGTTCTGTCCGCGGGGATTGATGTTACTAGACTGATACTTGGTTAGCTCAGTCCTCTTTAGTTATTGCCTAAAAGCACACATGCGCAGTTGATGTGAGGGTATTGTATATAGTAAAATGCTTGGAGCCCACCCACTACCTACCATTTATTGGCTTAATTGTCATTTTTTGGCTGCCTCCTAATTGGCCAGCATATGGTACCTCTCACTTCATTTTATATCTCTGGAGTATGAATCACATACCAATTGATTTTGTTTGAATAGTGTCCTTCCGCTTCTCGCGATGTGCTTCAGGGTGCTTTTTCCCCCTATCTTTCAGTCCATTGTTGGCACTTCGATGCTGCACCTTTTAGGCTGCTTGTAACTTTCTTCCTACAGGTTTGTTGCCTTAATTTGTTTACAAATTCGGTACTTCTTTTACCATACCAAACAAATGGCACAGACTGTTAAAGCAGTTCGCATTTTATTAGTAGGCTGCACCTCTTCTCTGCGGGTACAAAAGTATGTGTCTGTCTAAAGCATACAATAGTCTGCAACAGGACTCCCAAAGTCTTTCCAGACAAGCAGTCCAGTCGCATCTTCAAGCCAAGCAACCACTAGGCAACATAAACATTTTGCACACATCCGTGCCTTTTCAAACAAAAAGTATGTGTCTTTTTAATGTGCTTCAATTTTGGGCAGTGCTGCAGTAGGGCATTTCTCTTTAAAAACATGTGTCCTCAGTCTAATATACATTCCACCTCTTCTCTGCACATATAAGGTATGTGTTTTTTTTTTTAAAGCACTTCAGTTTTGTGCAGCGCAGCAACTACTCCATTTCTCCTTAAAACCTGTGCCTAAGTCCTCATTCTAAAATGTATTTCACCAAAAGTGCTTTCTGGTGCCCAAACTGCCATAGTTACTCAACTCCACTCCACCATACCCCCATCTACCCCCATGACACCTATCTGACAAACCCCACTCTGCTCCAGTCAGCCCCACACCAATCTATTCACACCAACCTACCCCACTCCACTCCATTCCACCCCACTCCACTCCGGTCTACCCTGGTCCCCTCCTCTCCACTCCACTCCAGTCTAACCCACTCCAGTCTACCCTGCTCCACTCCAACATATTACAATCCAATCCAATATACCCCACTCCAATCTACCCTGCTTCACTGCAGTCTACTGCACTCTACTCTACTTTACACCTCCCCAGTCAACCACACTCCACTCCAGTTTACCGCACTCCAAACTACCGCACTCCACCTAAATCTTCCTCACTCTACTCCAGTGTACCCCAGTCTACCAAACTCTGCTGCAGTCTACCTCAGTCTACCCCACTCTAGTCCACCCAGTCTACCCCACTCCAGTCTACCCATCTCCACTTCAGTCTACCCCACTCTGTTCTAGTCTAAACACTCTACCCCAATTTACCCCACTCTGCAGCACTTCACCCCAATATACCCTACCCCATCTACCCTGCCCCACTCTACCCACTCCAGTCAATCCCACTTCACTCAGAACTACCCCACTCCAATATTCCCCACTTTATTGCACTCCAGTCTACCCCACTGCACTCCATTCTCATCCACTCCAGTCTACCCAGTACTACCCTCTCCACCCCAGTCTACCCCACTCCTATCGGCTTATTTTATCCACTCCAGTCTACTCCCGCTGCACTCAATCCTACGCCGCTTGCCTTCACCCCGCTCCATTCTACAACACACTACCCCACTCCTCCCTAATCTACCTCACTCCAGTACAGTCTACTCCACTCCAATGTGCTCCACTCTACCCTCCCCTAATCTACCCACGCTGAACAGCAGCCACACTGGTTTACAGGATGGCTAAAACACATTGCAAAAGAGTATAGCTCTTGCATTGGCTTTGCCAATGCTTGTTTCTTTCATTTTTTTTAAAAAAATTTTTAAATTTTATTTTTTAACGTCCCTCTTTGTTTTTCTTGAGGACTTTGTTTGTGGGGCCTTTTCACTGCCGGTTCTTCTTTCCCATCAAAAACAATTTTCCATTGTATTATGTTTGAAGGTACACTTCTTGCGGATTCAGATCATGCTTTTCCTGTATGTGGATGATTCTTAAATTTCTTCACCACCCGTAAAGACTGCACTAATACTGATCAGTTCTCTCTTAGTTTGCATTGCTAAGATTTGGTAGTTAAGTTATGGGTATTTGCAGAGTGCAAAACTTACCCTTGATGATATCTAGGTGCTGAAGAGCAGGGTGATGGACCAAGCCTGGGCAGAGACTATGTGAATGGCCATGTCTTCGGGTTCTTGTGAAATTTAAGAACTGAGGAGCTGGCTCTAATATGCAGAGGTAGGTCATTCCAGACTTTGGGAGAAAGATATGATTGCCCTGTCTGTTTCTGCAGGGAATATGTACGAATAGGAGCCTCCTGGGTGGAGGTGTTGGGTAGCTGTGAACATTAATGTGATTGATGTTATGCAAAGCTTTGTATGTATAAGTGTGGAATTTGAGTGCCCGTTTGTGGATGGGCAGTCCGTGGAGGCCCTTGAGTTGCAGAGTGATACGAGTCTGGTGGAGTGAGTCTGGGTGTGAATGGGAGTTTGGCGGCTGGATTCTGTATGATCTGAAGTCTTCTGGTCAGCTGTAAATTCATTCCCATATAGTGTGATGTTGTAGTTCAGCTTGCTGGTGAGAGTGCCTGGGTGACATTTCTGCAGGTGTTGTAGGAAAGCCACTTTGAAATTCTTCTTAAGTGCGTGGAAACGGGAGGCAGTGACTGCATTCATTTGGCCTGTCATAGCAAGATGGTTCTTGACTACCAATCTGAGGTTCTTTGCATCAGTGGTTGGGTTTGGTGTGGGTCTGAAATCAGCAGTATTGGGCATCTAACAAGTTGTTGATGACTCCTGAAAAAACCATTATTGTAAGGTTAAATCAACCTTAATGGTCTGGGGGTCAGTTCACTTGAAAGCTTTTTGAGGCAAAATATTATTTAAACATTTAACAACAAAAGCAATATCCGAAATAGCCACAATGGAACCCTGTGTGCATGGTCTATAATTTACATCAAATATTCTCTATTTAATAGGAAGAATATCAACATTTTTTAAACTCTTGCTTAAATGACCATCATCTGCTCACTAAGCCAATTAACTCATAGGAAATGTGCACACTGCAGGTCACTGCGGTTGAGCCCTCTTTTGCACTTAACCTACATTATCAGAAGTACTTTTGTAGTTACTTGCAGCACCATTCTGCTCCACCGTTACTCGAGTACAGCCCACAGCTCTTGCT
Source organism: Pleurodeles waltl (assembly GCF_031143425.1). Taxonomy (NCBI): domain Eukaryota; kingdom Metazoa; phylum Chordata; class Amphibia; order Caudata; family Salamandridae; genus Pleurodeles; species Pleurodeles waltl. The sequence continues at coordinate 503,075,543 of NC_090439.1, forward strand.
CATTCAAACCTTGATCCAGACACAGTCCACTTGATCACTTAACTGCAGCCTATGACAATAGAGTACATCCACTCTCCTAATGGCTGTTACCCTCCTACCTCAATTCTTCCAACTACTCGTGGCACCCTCTCAAAGACCCTCCTCAGAAGATACCATTCTTATTTATTTTTCTTTTTTTGCTTTTGCCCAAAACCCTCAAGTTCTTTTCTCAGTATTTAAATCATATGAAAGATCTACAGTTCATACTGATCCATCAGGAAGCAGAAAGTCAGTTTGTACATCTGTTTTTGGAACCAGGTGGCACTGTTGCTCCAGCACAAAAGTGCAAAATGTTTGTCTGATCCGCCAAGTACATTTCCTTTTAGGTTTGGTCTCCGCAATCATATAAATAACTGTTTTTGAGTTGTTGATGAGAAACTGTCTCCTTTTCTCCAGAGAAAACACCAATCCAGCTCTAATATCTTCTCAGTATCTCTCAACTGGTTGCTTTTTACCTAGTGCGTGCAAGAGCACCAAAGGAGAAAATATGGAAATGCTGGTTCATCTAGAATTGGACAGCTAATCTTAGCCTGACTTCAAGGAACTGACTCATGATCCTGACATTGAAACCTTTCCACTGGCTTTCAGTAGAACAAATAATTTCATCCAGTATAGATTTAGTGTGTTGTCCTCAAAGCTAGTGCACGAAAGACCATTGGTATCTACAAAAGATGACGCTCCACTGCACCAAATGTCTGCTGTTAGACCAAGCAACTCTAAGCACGTTTTTCAGTCGTCCTTCATTTGCAGTGATCATGAAGGAAGAGGTATCAGAGTTCTTAGACCCAGTGTTGAACTCTAATCTGAGAGACGTGTCCATCTTTCCAGACTTCAAAAAAGCACTGAAGAAGCAACTTCTCAAAGCTGACTTTGACTCAACTATACCCTGAGCGGGACTCTCATCCCAGTTTCAATAGTTATTTCATTGATTTTTGGAGCAAGGAGTCACATACCAGCCATATCTGGTCCATCTTTTTTGTTCCAGATATAGCTCAGGTCACATCACTGTTGCAAGGTAACAGAAAGCACCACTGGAGGAGAGGGGATGGTGAGTTTTACTCTAACATGAAAAATCTACTCTATAGAATAGGGGGTAAGTATGTTGTACTTTTATAGTGCGTACTTAGCTAAAATGCAGCTATGAGTTGTATGGTGTGAAAGGCAAAGACAGCCAACAAGCGATTGGATTAACACCTTTTTTTTGCATAGACCTGCTAATATTCAGCAAACCATTGTTCTTAAGAAACAACTTTATTAGAATGTATTTAGAAAATGAGTCATTGAGCTGTACATCAATGAATCTGTGCACATTCTCACTACAAGCGGCCAGAAACATTTACCCTACAATAGTTCCAAAAGAATAGTCTCCGACCAAAGTTCATTGCTTATTTTTAGCACGGTATACTATTTTTATTTTGAGGTTTGATACAAGAACTGATGTTTTTGGAAATGTGGTTGACCTGAATGTTGAGACATTTAGGGGAAAGTCCACTTTTGTGTAACGGGATGACGTCATCTGTGGTTTAAAAGTTAAAAAGAATGTTGGTTTAACATCAATGAAAAATTACCCCGTTTGTAAACTGGTCCAATCTACTTTGGATTTTTAGTAGCACTGCATAGTACTCCACAAGCTATATAAATGGTGCAAATTTCAGATCGAGGTAGTTGGTTGCTATTTATGTAGTGTGTCCTTCTCCAGCACATCAGTTAAACCCGTGGGATCGAATAGATTAGCATTTCTGTATTTAATTAATGCCTGACAAATGTAATTTATTTCAAAGGATGGAACATCTTGTACTGTGGCATTTCCATAGTGCTTTTGTGCATCTTGTTTAGGCCTCATAATGTGCTGACCAACAGGTGGAGCAGGTACTTACCCAATCATCCAGTGCAGGGATGAGAAAATATTGTTGGTTGCGGTATCTTTTGCATGTACAGCATGAAACCCTTTTTGTAATAGTTTTTTCCTTCATGACTCCAGCAGGATGTCAGCTTTTGGAAATGTTAGGCGAACAGACTACTTGTTATAAAGTTTGCTAACAAAATGTGGTATTTGATACCTCCTGAGAGGTTCTTAGGATACTGTGTAACCTTTTTGAAATCTCAAGTTGGTATAATTTTGCAAGTCAGTGGAGCATTGCCAGGTGCACTAATAGGTTGGGCTGAATAACGTGATGACGTTGCAGCTGCTACATTAAGTATCCTAGTATATCTGATTAAATGTATTTCATTATGTTTCAGTCCGACCTGAAGTGTGTCCAGGATGCCAAAGGTGGTTCCTTCTACAGAGACCATTGCCCTGTGTTGGGTAAGTTACAGTATTGAAATGATGGTTTATTTGTTGTTCAATACAGCGCCAGAATTACACATCCCTGTGCTCTGTATTAGTTAGTGCGGAGTCTGACTTTTATCTTGATGCTCCCTGCACAGACCGAGGCAGTGCGTCCGATTACATCTGAAAAATTCACGGTTTTCAGCACAAGCCTAAACTTTGTTATGTTTTTTGATTGCGCTTAGAACAGCGCATTTTTTAAAGATGGAGCCGCAGTTTGAAGCCTCAGCTCAGTCTTTCTCTGGAGGCGAACCCGCCTCTGTTTGAATTGGGGGCTGGGATCCCGTTGCAGGCGAGGTCGTGTTACTGTGTCTGCCTGCAGGAGACGTGTTTGTGGGGTTTTCTCTGACCCGTATACCTTAATCCAAGTGATGCCCTTGTAGTGTGCACTGACTGTGCTCCACCTCTGTGGTGTGCAGTCCGTGAGCCTCCTCTCAGCTTCTGTGCAATTTCATCCGCGGCCTAACAAGCTACAGATAAAAGGCAAACTATTTCTCCATTTGCTTGAGGAAACGCTCATATACAAATTTTAAAAAGCCCCAATATGAATCTGCCGGCTCAGAATGTGCGCATAACCATCTGCGGCTCCCTTTGCAACTGGAAAGTTTACCAGGGACATAAAATGTGCGCAAACACCTGACAAACATTCAGGACCTTTCTGGGATACGGCCTTTCGTAGTTGATGTGTCTTCTCATGTTTTGCACATGCTAGATGTTTGCTCACTGCTATTCCTATGTACGTCAAAAAGGATATTTAAACTAGTATATAATACCTACCCCTACTAGCATAATTAAGTGGTGAGGACACGGTGTAATATACTATGTCCAATAAAAGTAGGGAGACTTTGCAAAGAAATGATTGAGAAAATGAATATTGTTGGTCTGTTTGATGTAGGTGCTCTTTTAGTGTTACTGGATCTGGAGCAGGTACAGCAAATGCTTTCAGTCAATTTACAGGACAAACTAGTAAATCGCAATTCTAGATACATCCTATTAGCGTTAACTAATGAATGTAAATTGACTTTACTAAATTTACATTTCAGCCGCGTCATCTAGACCTTTAAGGTGATAATACAGCAGTTTGGTGATTTTTGAAACATATTTCTCTGGTTTAGGTTAATCTAGACATGTCTGCTAATAGTGTTACAGGGTTGATACAATTTGCTATTCTTTGTTTTGTTAACATCAGTAAATTGTACCTTCTGGTAACATCTAAACGTAACCTCTTAATTTAAGATTATTCATGCTGTGTTAACTTTCGAAAGCATCTAAAATGAGGCTTCTTTTAGGAAAGAAGTATATTTTTTCTGTTTAGGAAGTAAGCATCTAAAGGAGGTTTCACTTTGACAAATTGCCTTAAAATATAAACAAATCGGGCTACTTTCAGTTATCACTTTGATACTGGGGGATGATCTATTGGTTTCCTAGCCTTCTGAAGAGTTATTTGTTTAAACTGTTTTCAATGATGCATAGGGCCCTGTTGCTGTGGGGATTTTTTTGCAAGTTGGGAGGCAAGAGAAAACAAAAAGATGTACGGCTCTATTTTCTTAGTCTGTTTCAGTTTATAAAGCTGCATTTTGGGCATGGTAGTTATTCATGACACCAACGGAGAGAGAGGAAACTTAACTGAAGACATTCATAAGCACTAGTTTAGTTGTGGTACACAGTATGTGTCATAGACAGACTGAAGGTTGAGATATGAATTTTTTGTTGTCTACACTTTTCTGTTACGTTGTGCGAGTCTAGTCTTTCTGTGTTTTGAATATTTAGTTTTAAGTGGGTTTTTGTCAGTGTAAACGCATTTTGCTTTGACTTCATACAAAACAGTTCTTTTTCTTTTCCACCTATACAAGTCTTGCCAAACATATGGAGTAAATTAAATTTTTAGTTCAGGCCTTCATTGCAGCTTTATTCGGTTTGACAGACTACTGTTTTTCAAAAATGCATACATAAATCATATGCATAGATGGGCTTTTGGTCCGTGGGCTTCATCTATTAACATTTTTAATTGTCCTTCATATTTGCTTCCCGCACAATAACATACTGCATGGGACAGTGGTTCATCTCATTCTATTTTACCCATTGCTTCCCTTCACTTTGAGTAGCTTCACAAAGCATGTGCTCATTTTTCCTATGCGCCTTAAAATGTATTTCTCTTCAGTGACAAAATGGTTCAGAATACACTTTTTTGAATGTATTTTTGTATTTTTAAATAATTGGTAGATATTTTTTATAGGGACATTTTTCTTGAACTTCACAGTGAGATAGCACATTTGCAGGTTATACATTACAGCAGTAATGAAGCACACCATAAATCCACCATGATAGTTTTGGAGTGGCATAGGGTGGAGTGGCATAAAGTGTTGTGGAGGGAGGAGAGTGGAAGGGCGTAGAGTCTTGTAGAGTGGAGTATAGTGTCAGAGTGGATTAGAGCAGTGGTTTCGATTTCTATGGACCCCCCCATTTTATCATTACTGGAACCCGGGCACCCCTACTGAATCATTTTTGGAATCCGGGGACCCCTTACTAAGTAATTATTCAAAGCTGTGGACCTAATCTGTTAATATTTTATAATTTTCTAAGCAGTCACGGACCCCCCCAAGGAGGCTTCGTTGCCCCCCCCCCCCTTCCCAGGGGTCCCCAGATCACAGGTTGGGAACCACTGGCATAGAGTGGCGCAGAGTGGAGTGGCATATAATGTTGCATAGAGTGTTGTGGAGTAGAATGGTGTAGAGTAGATTGTCATGGAGTGGAATGGTAGAGAGTGGATTAGTGGAGTAGTGTGTTGTAGAATAGAGTGGATTAAAGTGTCTTGGGGTGACATACTTAAAGTTGCATAGAGCGTCGCAGAGTGGAATAGTGTCAAAATGGAGTAGAGTATTGCACAGTGGAGTGGCATTGAATGGAGTAGAGCATCAGAATGGAGTAGAGTTTAGTTGAGTAGAGCATCATACGGTCGAGTGTTGGAGGGTGGAGTAGAGTGGCCTAGAGTGAAGTGGCATAAAGTACAGTGGTGCAGAGATGATTGGCATAGACAGCAGTGACTTAAAGTGCATTGGTTTTGAATAAAGTGGTGTAAAGTGCATTGGTGTAGAGTGGTGTAATAGAGGTGTAGAGTGGAGTGGCGCAGCATAGAGTGCAGTGGCGTAGAGTGCAGCGGTACAGAGTGGAATGGCATAGGATGGAGTAGAGTGGCATAGAGTGCCGTGACTTAGAGTAGATTGTTTCAGAGTAGCGTGCAGTGTAGGGTGGAGTACTGTAATATAGGTGCAAAGTAGAGTGGATTGGCACAGCATAGATTGCAGTGGCATAGAGTGCAGGATGGAGTGGCGCAGGATGGAGTGGCGTGGCATAATGTGCGGTGATGTAGAGTAGATTGTTTTAGAGTATAGTGAGGTGGCGCAGGGTAAAGCAGAGTAGTGGAGTGGTGCAGTGTGGAGCGGTGCAGATTGGGGCGTGGAGTGGTTCAGAGTAGCATAAAGTTCAGTGGCGTAGAGTGCAGTCTTGCAGAGGAGAGTGTCATAGAGTGCAGTAGTGCAGAATACAATAGTGGTGCAGAGTGCATAGAGCGCAATGGTGTAGAGTGGCGTAACATTCAGTAGCATAGAGTTTAGTAGCGGAGAGTGCCATCTTGCAGAGTAGAATTTCTTAGACTGCGGTGGTGTAGAGTGTTGCAAACTAGTGTATAAAGAGCAGTAGCGTACACTACAGTGGTGCGTAGTAGAAAAGAGGGACATAGAGTGCAGCAGCATAGAGTGCAGTGGGGCAGAATAGTTGGCATGGATTGCAGTGGCGTAGAGTGACTGGTTTTGAGTAAAGTGGTGCAGAGTACATTGGCTAGACCGTGGTGATTTGGAATAGAGTGGCATATAGCACAGTGGTGTAGAGTAGTATAGAGTGGCATAGAACAGAGTGGTATATAGTGGAGTAGATTGTTTGAGTGGAGTGAAGCTGGATAGAGTGGAGTGGCATAGAGTAGTGGCTTGGCATGGAGTGGTATAGAGTGCAGTGGTATAGAGTGCAGTGGTGCATAGTAAAGTAGAGTGCATTGGCACAGAGAATACAGAGGTGTAGAGTACAGTGGCATACAGTACAGTGGTGCACAGTAGTGTTGCAGAGTAGAATATAGTGTGGTACAGTGCAGTGCCATAGAGTGGATTGTTTTGAGTAAAGTGTCATACAGTGCAGTGGCGTAGAGTAGAATAGTTCAAAGTATAGAGTGGCTTAAAATGCAGTGATGCACAGTAGATTAGAGTGGCTTAACGTGGATTGGCATAGAGTGCAGTGCTGAGTAGAGTGGTGTAAAGTTCAGTGGCAAAGAGTTCAGTTTTGCAGTGTAGACTGTTGTAGAGTGCAGTGGCGTAGAGTACAGTGGTGAGAAGTAGAACAGAGTGGTGTAAAGGGCAGTGGTGCAAAGTAGATTGACCTAGAATGCAGTGGTGTGGGGAGTGCATTGTTTTTGAGTAAAGCATTGTATAATGCATTGGCTTAGAGTGCAGTGGTTAGTATAGAGTGCAGTGGCATAGAGTGGCGCAGACTGGAGTATTGCATCATAGACTGCAGTGGCATAGAGTGCCGCAGACTAGATTGTTTCAGAGTAGAGTGAAGTGGCATAGAGTGGTACGGTGCACTGTAGATTGGAGCAGTACAGAGTAGAGTGCAGTGGTGCAGAGTAGATTAGAGTGTCATAGAGTGGCTGTCATGGAGTGCCCTGGTTTGCAGTGATACAGAGAAGGGTGCAGTAGCATAGATTGCAGAGTGGACTGGAGTGGCGAAGAGTGCAGTGGTGTACAGAGTGGGGTAGAGTGCATTGGCGTAGAGTGATTGAGTAGAGCAGAGCGGAGTACAGTGATTCAGAGTAGAACAGAGTGGCATAGAGTGATTCATATTGGAGCAGAGTGGCATAGAGTGACTCACAGTAGAGCAGAGTGGCGTAGAGTGGCGTAGAGTGACTTAGAGTAGAGTGGCAGAGTGGAATGGTGCAGAGTAGAGTACAGTGACAGTGTGGAGTAATGCAGAGTAAAGAGACGTAGTGTGGAGTGGGATAAAGTGGAGTATACATGGTATGGTAGCACATTGCCATTTCACACCACAGAGCTTCAATTGGAATGGCCATTACATTTGCGCAGTCAAACTATTTTTATTGATAATAGTATACAGCGCACAAACATTAATGTGTTGAAGTGTCATCACCTGGTATATTGATTTGTTTTGATGGTAATAAAGTATTTGTTTTCACCACGCTTCCAAATTACTTTCAATAGGCAGCATAATTGTCACATAAATCCTCTCAATTTGGAGTCAGAGAAAGAAAAGTAAACACCAAGCTCTCTCAGGAAGACAAAGCCCGATATTTGACCTTTTTTTTTTTTTTTTCTTTTTTTTTTTGACATACAGCAAATGTGACAAGATTTAATATAAATATATTAAAAAAAGCAAAACAAGGGGTTTACGCGACACTTAAGTTTTTCTGAGAGACTGAGTGGCAAGGATTACTTCCGGTGAAGTGCAATAGACAGTATTTGTGACGTGTACCTTGGTGTGTATCATTTTTGCATCAGAAATTTACACTTCTTGGATATTTCTGTCTACGGAAATGTAGCAGAGAGTGCATTAGCAGTTTTAACTGTGTTGTCCTTTTTTTTCACAGGCACGTTTTTTCCCCTCACGGAGGAAAACACCTCATATGGGTGCTGCCCCCCATTTACATATCTGATATATGCATGCGTTTCCAGGATTGAACCGACTTGCATATAGCTGAATAGGCACGTATTCAAGAGTGTGTGGGTGTTAGCCAGTGTTCACTGATGACCCGCTCACAAATGCCCACATATCCTTCCTATGGTCAAATTCGCTATTTTGGGAATTTCTAGGTATCAGAAACTTCACTTTTTGCACAAGCATTTTGCAGCGGTAAGTCGTTATGGATTCATGTGCTGTGATATCATGCCATCTATTGGCCAGGTCTTGGAATGTGTCCTTGCTGTCTTATGCTAATGGCGATTAATCACAAGCATTTTGCAGCGGTAAGTCGTTATGGATTCATGTGCTGTGATATCATGCCATCTAGTGGCCAGGTCTTGGAATTTGTCCTTGCTGTCTTGTGCTAATGGCGATTAATCTATTTGGGGATTTTAAGAAATCTATTGTATTAAAAACAAAAGTCTTTAGAGGCTCAGAGCCCACCCATTACTTACCTCTGTGTAGCATTGACAAACTCCCTATGAATGCATGTGTCTGTAGTCCGCCCGCAGAAGCCCGCCGTATATGCTTTTCCCGGCTTTCTTCTTCCTGCCCACTGTTTGCCCAAACCTCCATGCCTCACCCTTTCGTATTGCTTCTCCATCCGCCCTAACCCGCCCCCCTCCCCCCCAACAGTACACCTCCTCTAGTCCTCCTGTCTGCCACACATGCATTTAACTCCCCCCCCCCCCCTGTTTTCACCCACCACCCCTCCGCCTGCCGCTCCCAGGAACGCTTTATCGTGGCTCCCTCGTTTAAACATGTTCCACAGGAGCACAGGCTGCTGTATAACATGGCTTAAAGTAAATAAAAACAAAGAGCAGTGGTGGGGTCATTGCTGGCCGCCCCATAGCGCTTTGCTTATAGGTACTTTGAAGTATGTTGCACAGCAGCTCCTGTTGCTGTGTAACATCTTTAAAAGGCGCTGACAATTCCAATAGGTCTTGCATAGGCGAAACCTATTGGCTATGCCAATGCTTGTTTTGTAATGAGAACAAACGACCACAGGTAGAAATGCTTTGTATTTTCAGAGGAGGCATTCTGGAACTTGTCACTGAGCGTTATACATACAAAGAGTAAAACAAAAAAAACAAAAAAGTCTGGGTTTTATACTTTTGAAGACGGGAAGAAAACAAGAAATACATTTACAGGGAAGGGATTTCTTTCTCTAGCAACACACTCATTACTTTAATGTTTGAGCGGATGATACTGGGTGACTGATTGGTAAAATTAGCATTATGGGTATTGCAGGTTTTTGTATCAACACTACAGTCAATACTATTGTCCTTCAGGTGAAGCTTTGACCCTGTGCATGTTTTTGATGGTTTTACTGCTTGCTAGTTATTTTGACTAATTTCATAATTCCAAAAGGTGGAAATATGAGCTACAGGGCCTAGCGCTAGAAATGTCCATCCGATCTATTTAATAACATCACATATTTGGGTTAATGCTGATTTAGCCACGTATTGTCTCGACAGAATCCCCCATTGGTATATTCAGAACCAGACTTCTTCATAATAGTAGCAATAAACCCTAGACTATATCAGCCTTGAGGTCTCAGTATTTAGGCATGTTGTTGGTCTTTAATGAGATGCTTGTATTTTCAAAAATAATTTGCAGTTTATCAAGACGGTCTTGAGACTTCGGTTGTTCTTTTAATCTCTTTACCAAGCCCATGTTTTACATTGAAAAGACAAAAAGAAACATCCAGCTCCGGATAAAGAAATTGATCTCTTTAATGCTTTAAAGCAGCTGGGCTGCTTCACACGCTCACTGTACAATACTAAACAGTACGGTGGCAGTTAGCCCGAGTTCAGACCAGGCGTTTCCTTTTCTTTTCACATATTTTGTCTTGAAGAATTCTGCCTTGGAAGTATTTTTTTTCTTTACTCGAATATTTTTTCAAAGGTTCTAGGTTTTAAAATGTATCGTTGTGCATATGACACTGATAGGACTATTTTCTTCTCTACTGTTTTCCACTGCTTTTCTCCAGTTACGGCAACATGCATTTTACCAAATGTTTCTTCAGTCAGGAAGAAGTCAAGAAAAGGCAATTCTTCAAGTTGCATTCTTAGTGTTTTGCGCAGCCTGCATTGAAACTGAAATCGGATGCCTAATTTACCAAAGAGTATTGAAAGAGGCTGAGGGACAGATAAGTCATTTAGCTGAGAGCTTATGACTTCTATTAAGTACTCCAGGAATCCCTCAGACATTTGTCCGCTAGGGGTCACATTCCCAAAAAGAACAGATGATGGTCGGAATGCTGAACAATGTCAAACATTCATCCCAGTCACAGATATGGGCCTAAATCCATTGTTTGTTCGCCACACTATTTGTTTGGTCCCAGCCATACGCAAATCAGTCTTGACCCTGCTCCTTATAGGAGCAGTCCCGTCCAAACTGCAAGACCTGGTCCTCCCTGGACCAGAAACGAGCATCCTGGGACCGCGAGGGAGGAGGGTCACATTCCAGCAGTAGAGCCACAAGTGATGCCACCTTTGCGTTAGATCTAACGTATGCCCCTCTGAAACACAGGATCATCTAAGGAAAGGTGGCATACACCAGCTGTTCCTGACATTGATAGGCTCTCTAGTGATGTGTTAGAGATCTGTAGCGCTTTGTCTGTCAGGGATGCTTAAAGATACGCTTAGGAGAGGTGAAGTATAGAGGCAGTGGGTATTGGAAACTTTAATGTCTGGTTATCTTCCTTCAAGAATCTCAGATTTTCAAGAATTGCTCTTTGGAACTGGTTTTCTTCATGGGCAGGACCTCGTCTTGTAGCGACACTTCTGCTGTACCTTAGAAACCATCGGAAGAAAATGGAATCTTAATCTGAATATCATTCCACAAAGACGTTTAGAAAGAGGCAGAACTCCAGAACTGTAACTCCTCGAATGACTCTTACCCCTTCTAGATTAAGAACTTTCTTGCAAAGGCTGTGGACCCAACTCTTTCAAAGACATCTTAAAGTACAAGATTGAAATCTCTCCTGACCATTTTCTGCCAAGTGTGCCAATCTTGCTTTAGCCTAATTCCTTCCAAAAAGTTGTCTATGGCCGCATTCGCAGCCATCCTGTGTGAGAACAAAGCTTCCATCAAAGCACCTGTATCACTAAATCCTCACATCAGCATTTCTTTTAAAGCCTGCAGCTGAAGATCCCTCACTCCACTTAATTCTCTAATTCAAGGCATTTTGCAACATACTGTAAAAAACATTTTACACTGTAAGCAGAGAAAAAGTATCTCCTGATCAAAATCCTCTTTCAGTAACAACTAGATTAGAGTAATGGTAGTGCAAAATGTAACAACTTGAATGGGAAGGTGAGTTGTAGCAGATGATATGAGCAGAGAAGTAAAGTATGGGGTCAAGAGACACCAGCCACCACCAGAGGTAGAGAGGAGGAGGAGGAGGAGGAGGAGGAGGAGAAGATACATTTGGAGAAAAGAGATGGCTGAAGAAATAGCAAGCAGCGGGGGAAATAGCAAGAAAGATAAGATGTCCCAACTGGAGTGAATATGCTACTTAATATCTGATATATTTTTAGAAGGCCACCCTCCGGTGATCCTTTAAATAAGGGATGCAGGAGCAAGACAAGACGGGCAGTACACTTAGCACTCACTGCTTCACATATATTTATGCACTTCTGCCTTTCTACAAAGAGTACGTTTTATGTACATAGTACAGAAACCAGTCTTTTGCTCAGCATATCTTTAGGAGAGTGTTTTCAAAGGTGCCATGTCCTACCTCTTCAATTTGTACACTGAGCACATTACAAATGCAGGGTGCAGATTCCCGTAGCTCAGCCCGCTGTCCAGTAAAGGCACTTCAAGACTTACTCTGAAGTAACAGACCCCCATTGCACAGGTGGTACTCCTGATTTTTTTGACTGCATCACCTGACCAGATAAAGAGCAGTTTTATCTTCTTGAGGTGTACAAGGGGGTAAGACCCTCTTGTGGGCATGGTTTTTAAAATGCCTCTTACTGACCCGCTCTCATACAATAGTTGGGTCCTTTTTTGGCGTTTATTCATGCTGTTCCCAGTGTGGTGAGGAGTGGGAGATAATGCAGGCATACGTATACTGCTCTTAAACTCAGCTGCAACATTACAAGGCTTGTAAGAGAAACAATGGCATTGCCATCTCCGGTAAAGACACTGAATACATTTTTTCATAAGGACAAATGGGGAAAGCCTAGCTTTCTGTCTCATTGTGTATGCTCTTCCAAAAAGAGTGACACTTGCCCGTTTTCTTGTGATAAACATTTTGATAAAAATTCATAGTTTTACGCATCAGCTAAATTGAGATTTTTTTTTTCTTCTGCCACCCGCAGTCCAGTTGTCTCAATTCAAGAGTGGTCTTTTGAATGACACTTTCTTGATGCTTATTTGGACAAGATCATTACCATCTCCTCAGTTTGGGGAAATTTAAAAGGTGGCTTTGTTATCTATTACTTTTAATACAGGGACAACATTATCTGTATAGCGTTCTGCATTTTATGGGGCTTTGTTTAACTATTAATTGTGTATGTTTAAGACAGTAATTGACCTCTGTATGTATAATTCTCAAACTTGCATATTAGGACAAAATATAAGTAATAAATAAAATATGTCTTTCTGATTTTATCTAAGGTGAGCAGAACGGTAACCGGAATCCAGGTGGATTGCAGATTGGTGATCTGGTTAATATTGACCTTGACTTGGAGATTGTACAATCCTTGCAGCATGGACACGGTGGTTGGACTGATGGCATGTTTGAGACCCTTACCACCACGGGCACAGTGTGTGGCATTGACGAAGACCATGACATTGTTGTACAATATCCAAGTGGCAACAGGTATGCAATGGTGGCTTTGATTTTTCAAAAATCACTCCGAGCTATATCTGTTTTGTGCAGCATTTCTTTCTCACTCTGGAAAAAAAAGAAATTTTATTTCTGCATTGGGTGAAGTTTGTTGTTTAAGGAATTTTTAATAAAATAGTCTGTTAGCTCTTGCATTTCAGCAGCTTGTGACAACTCCAGGTATTTTCGCTTGCATAGTTAAAAACGCTATGATATCTTTAACAGTTGAGTCCATTGTTGTATATCGATCTAGAGTTCAGCTGAATCTAGGCAAATAAATCTTCCCATAATAGTGTTAACCCATACAGTGTGTTTTTGGTTTGCAGGTTCATTTCTCTTGGTCTGTGCCAAAAGTGCCCATATTTAAAAACAGTAGATTTGATTGTACTTCTCATAGTTGGACTTCAACCTGCGTCTGTTCACTATTTGTGGTTGAAAGTTTGGTAATCACCTCCCTTTTCTGCTTGGATTGTTTGAAATTTCCTTACTGTTAGCCGACTCACCCATTTATTCATTCCTTTGAGACATTTTGCAGGCGGCTGAACATTATGGTTGAGAGACACATTGTACTGGGGTCGACAAAATCTTAGCACACACAGAAATCTTTTCCTTCAGCACCCAATGGGATTTTTAGTTTAGTTACTGGTCTGTGGTCTCCAGCCAGTACCTGGTAGGTACTCGGATTTCACAACCCACTAGTATCTTATATTTGAAGGCGTACTCCACCTACAAAGCACACAAGTTTGCTGAAGCACTCTGAGTCACCTTTTTTCCACTAGAAAAACATCTAAAGCACTGTAGCATCCAGCCACAAAGGCCCCCAGTCAGCACTGGTTGGGGAAGTGTTCTGACTGGTCAGATCACTTATGATCCTGTATGCTCTTTGTTCCCTCCCGTAATCCTCAAGGGCATTTAAAATAATGATTTGAATCTAGTGTTGTCTTAATCACATTGCTAGCCTAGATATGACACATTTGACTCCTTCCATTTATTGTTAAGGTAATTTACCTTCTGCCTCAACACACAGCCGTACCTCAAAAACCTAAAGAGAACACATTTTGTCACTCCCGTTTATTCCTTACAGGGAAAACTAGTTATCAGACAGCCTGACCCTGTTTTCATCAGACGTCTAAACCCATCTTCAGACTCGGCAAGTGACTGTATTTTCATTAACTGTGCCTTCAGCTTGTTTGTTTGAGAGTTCCTCCTCCTGCAGCTCCGGAGTATATAGGGAGTTTATAGGCACACCTATTTGGGAATCTATCACATTCTACGTTTTAAAAAAAACAATTCATTGACTGCTTCCCCCAGTCCTCTCACCCCATACGGCTGAAATGCCCCTGTAACTTTTCTGTGTTTTACCCAGCACTTCTGCAAACTAGGAAGGGGCACTACCTATGCAATTATTCCGCTAGGCCATGACATATGTGAGTTGGATACAATATTTTATGCTGTTTATGTCAGGGATAAGTAAGGAAACCAAATTGTCAATGAAATTTAAACTGTGATCTTACCATATTGGTGAATCTGCCATTTGAATGTTTTTGTAGCTTGCACTTAGTTAGGAACGAACTCTTGAGTTGCTTTATTTTTAGGAGTTTACGGACATAAAAAAATCCTGAAAGCTAAAAGGCAGTCATCAACTTTAAGGTATTGAAGTTGAGGTTCATGGCACGTCCAGCTTCTCAAGATTGATACCAGTGATTCTGCTTTTTGTAGTCTATATACTTTACCCTTCCACTAGCATAGGGCAAAGTCTGCCTTGATTGACCATTTTTTTTTTTTTTTAGATCTTGCCTACCAGACAGTGCAATAGATCTGTTGATGAAAAGACCAATTTTCAGCTTAAGATGGGACAATAGTCCCCGCTGCTTACCATTATTTGTCCTTACTGCCACACCCATTTTGCTTGCTTTGTTAGCTTGTGCGGGCTTTCCTTTCTCTTCTTGCATTTGTCCCACCCCCGGAGTATTGACACATTATTTGTGTCCCTTTTTCCGTTTTCCGCTTGCTTTTCAAGCACTAACTTTTTCTTCTGGGTTAAGCTGTCCACGACAGTTTATTTGTTTTCCAGCTGTCATCCTCACGCACTTCTCTCTACAGGCCACACTCCATGCTGTTGTCTGTTACCCGTGTGCTTCTCCTCCATGTTCGCTTGACTTCATGTACTTTAACTCCCACATTAGTTTCTTGCTCAGGTGTTCTTCCCATGTCTGCTACACATCATTGTCTTTTGCCAGTTGCTTCTCTCTCCACCCAACCCTCTGTGTTGTTTCTGTCCCACTGCCCTCCATGTTGCTTCCAGACACTCGTCCTCTGTGTTGTTTTCCCCCACCCTCTCCCTTTCTGATGTTCCCCAACATCCTTTGTGATGCTTCTCCCCCTCCTGGGTCCTCCATGCTGCTTTCTCCACGCGTGATTTAAGAAAGAAAAAAAAAAGCCCTTCTGGCATCATTTTGTAGGTGCCGCATGCGTGGTGCACCTGCCTACAAACTAAAGCAGCTGGTGCGTCACAATGAGTGATCAGGCTACGCAAGCCATCTATGACCATTGTGAGGTAAACGTATAACATTTTTGTTTTTGAGCTGGTAGATGTCCATCTTGGATTCAACTGCAGTTATTGTGGGATGCTGTGATGACTCCAGTTTACGAGCCTCTGTCACATGTCTCATGAAAGTATTCATAGAATTGTGATTTGCATATCTTAAATTCCTCACTAAGGTCTAGGGATGATTTGATATGGCCATTCTAACAAATACATCCCAATTTAAAGATGTGTGTTAATTTCCATTGGTTAAAGCCTCTGAGGCCTGCCGTAGGTTTAATCCACATTGCATGCCAGACAGTAGCAGGGTCGGCTTTAGGGCGGTGAGACTGGTGCAGCTTGGGGGAGGGTGCGGTGTGTTAAACTATGTAATGGGATTAAAAAACCCTTCTGCAGTGTGCAGCGGTTTTCAGGCAACAATAAAAATGTCAAGATAACTTTTGATTTATGCTCCTGCTGTAGAGGTCTTTTGTCTAGTAGCAGATTTGACTCATAAAGTAGTGTAGATGGTCCCTATGACTCCACCTATTGTTGATAATGCAAATGGGCTTCGGCTCCATTGTTATTTTTTCTTTCCGTTGTCTAATTCGGATGTGTGCAACCGAGCTCTGGATCATCAACACCATTGCGGTAAAATCTCCAGGCCTTCTCGGTTTCTGCCCTTTCATTTGGTATTGTTTGCTATTGCGGTGCCCTTTCGTGTTTTAACATGTATTGCTTCACCCAGCTCCGGTATTGGGACAAATCAGATGCTTACATTGGAGCCCTGCTACTCAGGACCTCCTTCATTCGATTTCTCTGTGACAAGCATGTCTCACTCGTGTTGGAGCGGACGCCTTTCCGATACTATCCTCTGTCATTCCAAATGCTTCTGGGCCGATCTTCACCAGGTCTGTAATTTCTGCAGCTATCCCGAGTACATTGAGGCCCCTTGAGACGCCTGCCGCTCTTTGTGCTCCAAGAGTACTTTTTAATACCATCTGGCTCAATGTCTCGAAATGTCACAGAG
Source organism: Pleurodeles waltl (assembly GCF_031143425.1). NCBI lineage: Eukaryota > Metazoa > Chordata > Amphibia > Caudata > Salamandridae > Pleurodeles > Pleurodeles waltl. The sequence continues at coordinate 503,092,050 of NC_090439.1, forward strand.
AAGCAGAGCCAATTCCCTGGACTTCTTCAGCACCCATGATCTAAAGGAGGAACACCAGCCCAAACAGTCAACCTCTGAGTTGGAGGCTTCTCGCCTGTCCTTAGTTCTGGTTCCGATCTAGAGCTCAAAGACTTGCTGTCTGCTCGCAGGTCATGAGTATGATTCCTAATCACCCCAAGCCTTTTAACACCACTCGCACTTTGAGCGTCCCTTTTACAGTGGCCAGGCATCCAGCCTCGAAGCCCAGAGACAGGCTTCTGTTCTGCCATGGCCCCCTGGCCATGATTGTCACTGAACACCCGCTTCGGATCCTACACCCAGCCTTGGCCCAATCCTAAAGAAAATCTTGAAGCTGACACACCCAGCACCAACTGCCTCCACCTAAGAGACTCAGGCTGCATGGAAACGCCCTTTGGAGTCAATGCCCCACTCGCCGAGGATGACCCATATACTGGCACTGAAATTCTCTGCATTGAAACAGACTTCTTCAGTCATCTCTGTTGAGGCAGTCCTCCAGAGGCTGAAGGACAAACTTGACACCCACCAGCGTCACATCTATTTTCATTCTCACATTTGCTGAATTTTTTGCCCATCCACTGGTATCGACCGAAGGTAGAGCGAAACGAAGCTCAGCTTCGAGGAAGGCCTCAATCTCCTGCCACTTCCCAAGCACCAGAAGAGACACGACAGGCTACCAGCTCTCTCCTTTTGCCTCACCCACCTACTCCTTCCCAACTTTCCTGCCACTCCTTCCCCACCCCCTCCTCTGCCTGCTGTGACCCTGTTTCTTACGCTCTACAGGAGTCGCATCTCTCTGAATTCGGGGAACACAGCCAAGGGACACATGGGACCCGTATGATTTACCCCCACAGGATGGGTTATGTATGTTGTAGATCCTCTCGCGGACACAGACCCTGACCTATATCCCCCTTGTCCCCTCCTACGAGGTGACACTACAGTCTATTATGAGTTCTTTTGTAACATGGCCTTATTCCCACACTTGGGGGATGCACAGGGATGCCACTGAGGAGGATTACCTTTTGGAAACTTGCTTCCTCCCAGCTATCCATACAGCATTTACCAATGCTTAGAGGGATACTTGAGCTGGCTTAGGATATTTTTAGAGACATATTGGTCTTCTCCTTCTGACCAGACTTAATTAGGGGTCAGCTCCGTCACGACTCATTGGTAGTGCACACTGTCCTCAAAAGAAACAAGGCACAGGGAACTGGCAAGGCACCCCTGCTGGATAAGGAAAGCAAACACATTGATGCTGCTGGAATATGTGCTGCTGCGCAATCTCCAACCACTGGGACATTTCCAACTCCAACGCTTTGCTTTCACTCTGACTTGGCTTAGGCTCATTGGGACGAGATGGAGGAGCTCCTTTAACTTCTCCCAGATGGGTACCGCAAGAGGGGCCATGAGCTAGTCTCGGCAGGCAAGCTCATTTCCATTACCACCATCAGATGTACTCTTGATGCTACTGACACTGTTGCTCGCGGCATCAATTCTAGCATGCTCATCTGCAGGCATGCATGGCTCCATGTCTCTGGCTTCAAGCCGGATGTCTAACAGCATCTTCTCAACCTGCTCTTTGACTAAGAGCACCTCTTCAGCCTACAGGTTGAGAAGATGTTTAAAAAAAAAAAAAAAAAGTCTAAAAGGACTCTGATTGCCAAGTCCATGTGCACCCTACAAAAAAAGCCTACCCCTCGTGGGTCCTTATTGGTGGCCTCCAAAGCCATGTCGCCAGAGGCTTCCCCCTCCTTTCACCACCAGCAGTCCCAGCAACCCTGCAGTAAAGCTTATTTCCGATGTACATACAGGCAACAGCTCCAGAGATATAGACAAAAGTGGTTCCCCCAAAGGAACTGCCTCCGCAAAGCAGTGACTTGCCCCTCCTGCCCCCTTTCCCCGGTCACACAACACCTGTTGGGGGTACAACTTCAAAGGTTCTTCCTCACTTGGCAACAGGTCACCTCAGACCAGTGGGTATTGGACTTCATCCGACTCAGTTATTGTTTGTAACTCACTTCCACACCTCCCAGCATTCCACCCCGCAGATGTATCCTCTCCCACCAACACCAATGCCTGCTGCCTCCTCAAGTGCATCATAGTGCCTTTGCCTTTACACCTACATGGCTTAGAGTGTACTCCCTCTACTTCCTCATTCCCAGGAAGGACGAGTCCTTTAGGCCTCTCCTGGACCTCAGGGCCCTCAAAGAAGACATTGTATGAGAACATATCACATGCAAACTCTACATGATGAACAAAACCTTCCTGCAAGACTGAATAACTTTTTTTTCATTTCAAAACAGTACAAGGGACAGGGTCTGCCCAACTCAAGCATAAACAGGTGTATAGTAAAATGTATTCAAATATGTTATGCAAATGCCAAGAGACCTTTAAGGATCCAACCCCCCCCCCCCCCCCCCCCAAGCCCACGCAGCTCATAAAAAAGGGACCTCTATGGCCTTCCAAGCAAAAATTCCCGTAGCTGACATCTATAAAGCAGCTACCTGGTATAAACTGTACACTTTCACAAACCACTATTCTGTGGATTTATTTGCACGGCAACAAGCGAATGTTGGCCATGCTGTACACCATACACTTTTTCAGTCCTCTGCAAGATCCTCAGGTTAACCACTGTTTGGGGAAGGCTGCTTTATAGTCTGAACAGTGAGTATATCTACAACCACACATTCCTTAAACAGAAAATGTTACTTAGCCTGTAAGTATCTGTTTGCTGCCTGTAATGCTATAGATTCACATGTGCCCACCCTCCTTCCCCCGAAGCCTTTTGATGTTGCTGACGTTTCTTCCTTTTCTTCTTCTGCATGGTTTTCTCTTTTTCTGTATTGCTACACTCTATTTCCATCCTCACCTACCGTACGGATAACCACTGGTGCCGATTGCCGTGTGCATTACCAGCAATAGTTGGAGTCACTGTATATTGTGATTCAAAAAGACACCTTTTTGAAAGAAACACAACTTAAACACATCTGGGCCCAAAACTAGGTTGCAGGATTATGTACAGCATGTGACTTTACAGCACTATATGTCACAAATAGATACTTACAGGGTAATTCATATTTCCTTTTATGTGGATCGGTCAGATGGTGGCTGCTATTAACAGAGATCTTTTTGTTTCTTTCAGTTCATAATTACAATCCTAACATAGCCCAGTGACCTATGAACTGTCACCAAGGAGCTACTGGCAAACTACATAATATAGGTTAGAACATATGCCTTTTTCCCAGTCTTTTATTAACCTAATGTTTCTAAAAAAGTAGGAGTGGGTGTTTCTTCGGTAATTCTGTCTAGCAGATTCATTTAAATTACCCCAAAATTCCTTGAGATTCCGTAAGAAGAATAATTCTGCGTATAGCGCTATTTCTTAGGGCAAAAATGCCTCCTCTTGTCCAAATGGATGCATTTTGCGCAAAGAAACAGCACTAAATGTAACAGAACACAAATAGTGAACATGAGCAGCGCTCACACTTGGTAATTGTGCTCATGGGTAGGATTTTCCCTCAACTTACTATTGGTATTTAGCGCTATTTTCTTAGAGAAAATGTGTGCACCCTTACATCCAAAAGGGATGCAAGGATGCATTTTGCTCTGTAAATAGCGCTAAGTGCAGCAGAACACGAATAGCAAGTGGCTGCGTGGGGATTCCACCCTACCTACCCCCCCACCCAAAAATATTACTGTTCATTACATAAGCCGAAGCAAATGCGCAATTATTGGTGATTCCTCATCAAAGTGTAATGCAGAATTACTGAAATTACTCCGAATACTCCAGCCCAAGGCTGCTAAAAATAGTTAATTTGGGTAGACATTCATTTCATTAGTAGAGCCAATCCTAAACACTGTTTTATGCTGATAATTCTAAATTTGTGTTTCAAGGACCAAACACTCTTAAAATATTCTTCCTACCAGTATGGATGAAATGGGACCCCTACACCTTGTAATCCTCATTGTTTTATTTAGAATTTTATATTCTCTGATTTACACAAGTGTGATTTGTCTCCGTGTAATGTGTGAGATGTATATTTCTCTAATACCCTACAGTGGTATGAGTAGCACTGTCAAACAAATGAAATGCATGCAAGAGATTGGCTATGGAGAGGGCAATGTTAGAAAATTGTAGTGAAGGGATCCGTGAAGGAGTGGGTGGGGGGTGCCAAAAAAGATTGTCGCATTGGGTGGCACCAGTGCTAAGGCCTGCCCTGTACAGGAGTTCATTGAAGTCAGTAGATGACCTCTGCCTATCCATTTCAGATCCACCTTCCACCATTTGAGCATGACTGCAGTAGGAGATGGAGACATATGGCGCCCATACAACAATGCTCCAGTCAAACGTTTGTGAGGTGTTAAAGCTCCAACTAGATGAAAAGATTGTCATGGTGCCTTAAAATCCAGTCATTGATTATGTTGAGTTCGAATGTCAAATAATTTACTGTAATGTATTCTATAGAGAAGCTGTTCTTGTATACAGGTTCAGTACATTCCTGAAAGGCTACCCTATGCACTCCATTTGCCCATAAGGAGAAGTGTGTGTTCCCAGATCTTTGTAAAGAACTGAGGAGGGATCTTAGAGGAATAGGTTTGAAGTACATTTTGCATGAGAAGAGACACTATCTTCTATTAGCGACCAATTGATTATAGATTGTTCCAACCATTCAGTACCCTATGCACGTTTTTTATCAAGGACATTGGATTGAGCTCCCAGCATCTCTGGGATGTGGAGCACCAAAAACCTAAAGCTGTTGGAGGCAATGTATAGGCAAGACTGCCAGACGGTGGCACACAAACCTCTCTGCAACAGAAAATCTATTGCCTTCGCCCAGTTAACTACACTCTGGTTGCCCTTCCAAAGTGTTTTTTTTTTTTTTTTTAACCCATATATGCCTTTGGCCTAACAATTGGGATGTCTGACATGCTGGCTGCATAGAGGAAGAAAAAGTAGTCAGCGCCATTTCCACTGTCCAGGCTTGGGACCAGCCCATTGCATCCAGTCCATGCAGCAAGATGCTCAGTGGTCACTTTGAAGAGAAGCAGGGATGGAGTGAGGGGCCTCCGTGTCTGGTGCTACTTTATGTACGGATTAGGTCAGACATAGTCTCGTTCACAGTTACCCTTCTGACCGTGTCCATGTAGAGGAGTCCGACAAGCAATAATCCTGGGCCCAATAATCATGTTCTTAAGGAGACCGAACAGATGTCTCCGGTCAAAACAGTCAAATGTTTTCCTGAAGTTGATGGAGTTAATAGAAAATAGCTACTTTGCTTGTGCCTTTACATAATGCATTCTTCATAGGCTGTGGGTCATCTCTTACCATACACACAAAAGATGATGGGAGCATGCTTGCAATAATTCTAACCACTGTCAATCAGTATTGGTAGCATTCCAATCCGTTGTTGTTTTGCTCACTTTGCCATCTCAGATTATACCAGTCATATACAAATCAGTCCTTGCAAACGGTGTCATTAGAAGCGAGCTATACCTGTCTGGTGAGCCCTAATCCGGTTGAAACCAGACCTAGGTTGCTTGAGTTCCAATTCAGGGAGGACCTGGCTTGGCAGTACTGGCTGGACTGTTCACTTTGGAGCAGGGCCAAGATGGATTTGGCTATGGCTGAGTCCAAACTGAGTTGGCATGAGTGCAAAATAACCATGGGCTGGGATGCAGCATCCTATAATTATCAGTGACTTTGATTTATTCAAGCATTCCATCCATCATTTGGTAAGGCATAAAACCATTTCGATCCAGATTAACTACTTTGTAGTCAGTCTCAGCCAATTGGTTTGCAACGACTTTTAGAAATTTTGCTTAAGCATTAATGAGTGAAATCAGACAGAACTACTCGAGCTTGTCATGGGATCTACCCCTTTTGGTTTTACTACAGCTGTTACCAGTTACAGGTATTCTGGGAGATATCACAATTGTACTGCCTCTTCAAACAAAGCAAGTAGATGTGGCTGGAAGATCCACCCCATCTCCGTGTAGAATTCTGTGGGGAGGCAGTTTGCTCCATGAGTTGTGCTTGTTTGCATGGATGTAAAGGCCTCTTAGAATTCCATCACCATTACTGAACAGTCCAAATAACTGTTTTTCGCTGCCCCAGACACATCACTGGGAGTTTTACCTATGAATTCAGAAGTGCCTGCTGCATTTGTTGCACGTGTGGCAGCATATACATTTTGATAATGGTTATGAAATGCATTTTCTGTGCCTGTTTCCTCTGATATCAAGTCTCCCACTTCTTTTTGGATGTGTGGGGCACATTGTCTCTTAGTATGAGAAGACAAGCAGTAGACCTTGCTTGATTTGGCCCCAAATTTGTATACCTGGTGGTAGGTGGAATTCGTGCCTGCATCAGAACTCATTTCTTAGATCACAAGTTTAATGGGCTCACTTGATGGAGGACTGCATCACTGCAGGTAGAAACAGCCGGTTGCTTGAAGTTTGGACTGAAGGCAGACAAGGACTTCTCTAGTTTTCCCTTATGTTCTGCAGTATGACAACCCTTTGTTACTGATGACAGATTTGAAGGCTTCCTAAATTATACAGTTAGATGTGACTGCACCTTCATTAAACTGAGCATATAGCTCAGCCTCATTTTGAAGATAAGCAGCAAATGATTCCTCCATCACCTCCAGCATGTTCAGATGCCATGTTCCCCTTCTTAGCTGTCTGTCATGCCCTATAAAAATATCCTAGTTAGGCCTGATCGAACAGCCCCCGGGCAACACCTTATCACTTAAGGTCCTTGACGGGTCCAGTATAGGGGCAAGATAACAGTCCATTGATAAGAAGGTCCAGTGGGGAGATGAGACATAAGCACATGTTTTGCCTCTAGAGTCAAAATTATTTTGTGTCACAGACTTGTTGATGCCACCCAGTTTTGGAGGAGGGGTACCATATTGGGTTGTACATCCTGATGGATAGACATGTCTAGATTTCGGTACAACACTGCATTTAATTATTTTTCAATTATTCTAAACCTGAGTGTCTGTCCCACAATACAGACCTGATGTTCTCCAGTTTGGTTTCTGATGTCAGAGGTTGAAAATGGATACTAATAAACGTCCAGGGTCTGCTACCCTACATTTCAGCCACCCTGTGCTGGTTTCCCTGAGGATCTGAGTAGGTTTGAATGAAGGTAAAGGGAAAGGACTTCCTAAGTAGACTCGTCTCTCCTCAGAAGCCTTTGGAATCCAGCATGAAAGACGCAGTTGTACCCATGGCAAGGGCTTTTTGGTGAAATGTTGAACTGCCCCGTCTTATTCTTCCGATTGAGACTATTCAGATTTTAAGATAGTATTTTGACCCTGAAGAGCTCATCACCACAATTATCTCCAGCCATCCTACACAAATCAACCTTTGAACGACCAAGGAGCCCTGCCCCCACAATATCCTCCCACCCTGTGCTTCACTCCAGAATCATCTGTGGCTTCAGGCATACCCCATAGCTCATTAAATGCCTTGCAAGGATCAAAAAAGGTGATAGCAAAAAAGAATAAACATTAAACCAACTCCTTCAATTGCAACACCTCCTAGCATAGCCCCCAGTACCTTTAAATATGTTATGATCTCTTAAGGTTTAGTAACCTAGCTCAGTGGTTCCTAACCTTATGACTTTTGTGGGCCCCCACTTTATCAGTACTGAAAGTTGGAGACCCCCATTGAATCATTATTGGAATCTGGGGACCCCCAGTGAATCATTACTGAATGCCTGGTACCTAATCTGTTAATATAACATTTTCTAAGCAGTCACAGACCCCTGAGGAAGCTTCACGAACCCCTGTGGGTCCCTGGACCACAGGTTGGGAACCACTGACCTAGCTCGTAGGTGGTCCTAAGTGACCAGCCCCTACAACTTTGAAATAGCCCAGTGTCAATACCCCAATCAACCAGAGCCCATCCTCTGATAAAAAGGTAAAAACACGTGAGAAGGAGCAGAGGGAGGAAAACTACCAGGGCTTTTGAAGAAACAATGGAACATTGTCACTTGGTTCGCAACCAGGCATTCCCAACAATCACGCTGAGAACCAGCCACCTGCTATGTAATGGCCTATCCCCAATTACCCCTGACCCCCCCCCCCCCCCCCCCCCCCCCCCCCCACCTGAAAGGCAGCATACTATCCCCAAGGAAATGGAGGGCAGCTGAAATACCACAGACAGGAAAAAACCCTGACGCCAAAAGTTAGCCTTTTGCTACTCTTCATCATGGTCCATGGAGACTACTTCTTAGTCTTGCTCTTCATTATGCAGCTGCTCCCCCTTAACATTTTTTTCAAAACCTGGAAGTGTGTCAGCATCTCTTCCTTTGGCTTTTCCTCTATTTAGTTACATGTTGAACTTACAGTTGGAGGCTGGGAAGCACCTGCTCCTTTACCCAGATACAGAGTTGGACCTCTACCCAGTCCCACGCAGTCTTAGGAGACTTGAAGAAGTGTGCTTTGACACTGAACATAACCCTCAATTTGATGTGTCACAGCATTGTATTTTTTCAGTTGCATTGCCTCCATTATTTGCATGTGATGCAGAAGGGAAAAAAAACACAGCTGGGGACTCTCCCCCACTGTGGGCAGTAGGATTCATGGGGTTTCTGGCTTAGAACAAGCTTTACTGTGCTCCCGGAGAGGAGTTTGGCATCTGGACCAGCAGGTACGCTCATCTATAAAGTGATGTAAAAGTTCCTCCAGAAGCACCTGGGATGTAAGTGTCTGCAAAACTAGCTCTCTTTGGGACCCACACAATTCTCTGGATATTTTGGTTCGCACTATCTTCCGCATCTTTGGCCCTGTCCATAAGCCTTTTGGCAGACTCAGATAGGCAAGCAACTTTCTGGAAATGTATGCAACCTGTGCCCGATTGCCTGCTGTCATTTTGCAGTGACAGAGTTGAGATATCTCATTGTTGCAGGATGATACATGGATCACGTGTATTTAATGGGAGCTCAGTTAACTCAGTTAGCAACCAACGTCTTCTGTGAAGGCCACAAATAAGCTTTGACCATATTGAAATAACCAACTAGCTGCCATTTTTGGAACAAATTGAGTGAGTAGTTTGATAGGGGCAAGCAGGTAGTCTACCTGGCCTCACACTTCTTTCTGCACAACATCTGAAATATAGTAAAAGATTATAAGGAAATTATAGAAGAGTAATCAGTGACCAATAAGTAATGCAATGAGTGCAGATTATTGATCTCATGCCCTGTAGCTGTCGCATGATAAAACAATGTTCAGCAATTGATTTTATTCAATGAACTTCATCAATTTTTCTAACCAGCACCCCACTTAAATTACCAAACTGACAATGAAACTATTTTCAATTTACAAAAGAGTTTTTAATAATATTAAACTTGGTTCACCTCTTCTATATACTTCTGCTTAGCTTTAGTATCTAGAAAGCCCTAAATAATAGATTAGCCCTGCCTTCATGTTGGTGTCCCATTTATTGAGAAATGCGTAAATGTCATGCAATTTTACAGTGGTGCAGTGTTTGCATAATTCATAAGTTCAGAGATTGCTGTGAAAGGTAAAATATGTTTTTTTTTATTTTCTCTTCTGCTGTTAATTTTTTTAAGTACTGCCCCTTCGGAGCAATGTCTCTTAGCAATATAATGAAAACATCTTGTTGGCATTCCCAAAGAAACCTCCTGGCATAGTCTTGAATTATACAAATTACTAGATGATAACCCCGCATGGTTTTGTCAGTTGTGAGAAACATGCTTTTCTGTGTGCATCCTTTGAAATATTTATTGTTAATGAAGTGTCCTTTCTTGATAGTTTATGTTGTCTTTCGTTCTAATTTAAAGTTGTTGTGTGTAACTTCGATAGACATTAGTTTGCCTTTTTTGGTATTAAGTTATTTCAATTAAATGAGATTTTCAAGCCCTCTTGGCACATATTACTGTGTAGTTACTTTCAATTCAATTAAGATTGTTGCCTCAGTTGAACTGTAACCTGAACTAAACATTTATCCCTAGATGGACATTTAACCCAGCTGTTCTTACAAAGGCCAACATGGTTCGTAGTGGGGATGCTGCTCAGGGTGCAGAAGGAGGGACGTCACAGTTTCAAGTGGGGGACCTTGTTCAGATATGCTACGATTTAGAACGAATCAAACTTCTTCAACGAGGTCATGGCGAGTGGGCTGAAGCAATGTTGCCTGTAAGTGTAATAGATATGTTTATTGAGAGATACCATATGAGAAATGGTTTGCGTAAATGAAGGTAGCAGTGCTGTTCGTTTGACTTAAAATGTGTGAAAAAACGCTTCTCCATTGTATCGCTGTCGTGTTGCAAATTTAACACTGTCATCGATGTTTATCCCTAGACTTGCTACCTCTTGCATCAACAACTGAGTATCCAAAATCTGTAAAGGTGTGCGCAACCCCACAGTTTCAGAAAGTTATTATATACCTCAGTGACCAATGCTCCAAAAGTTGGATAAGGTCTTGCTGGCTTGCATTTGAGCTTAACATGCTCTGAATGTACTGTGGGAGGGTAGTATAAGCCTTGCTGAGGACTTCCGCTACATTCAAAGACAAAGCTTCATAGTCGCGAATGTAAATGCATGCATGTAGTATGCAGATAACTAATACTTACTGATTGATGCTATACATTTTGCTTACATAAAGCAATAGGACCTTTATTAAAGTCACCCATTTCTTTAAACAAAACCGATATTAGATTTAGTTGTCATTTGCAAATACTGAAAGTACTGTCAATTAAAATCTCCTTCATTTTGCACAAGTTCTGTGTCAATCTTATTGAAAATTTTCCTCTCAAAAGTGTAGGACGGGAGGCGTAATTCGAGGTAAGTAAAACTCATAATCTAAGGGAAGTAATGGCCCTTTCATCTTAAACTGAGGATGAGTAACTGATACAGTGGAAAACGTGAGTGTGTTTGGAGCTCCGCAAAAATCTTTATCTTTTGGTGTTTCGTTGATGATGGTGCGTATTGGAATCCCCAGAATTTTTAATGTACAGTTGGATGTCAGCGTAGAGAATACATTTGAACACCATCTATACAAATGGGTTGTGAATTATTTTCGCATTACATTTGTAATGCAGGACCCATAACAAGAAAAGTTAGAGCTTGGAATCGCTTTTATTTTGTTTAAATACTATCTAGAATTGTATATCTGCAACAGTTGGTGATTGCTTCCTATGTAAAAACACTTTTGGTTCTCTACTAATAGGCAAGCAATAGTCCATTATAACAATCTTTGCTATGAATTAAACATCTATCCTAGAAAGTAACCTTAGTTTATTCACGTGTTAGATTGAACTTAAGGAAACCATTCTATAGCACACTAAAGCCTTACTGTGTGCTGCACCTCAACAAGCTGTCAGTAGTTCGATTTGTTTAATCTGATTGCTAGCTGTCTAGGTTTTAAAAATCTGAGTGAGTTTTTTTTAAGCCCAGTTGAGAGCTAAGATAGCTAAAAGGCGTTGATGACCATTCTGATCAAAAGTTGTATGCATTGCTTCACTTTATGCTAGCTTCTCAGCAGAGACTGTCTTTAAGGTTATTGACAATCTGTTTTTTTGATTTGTCGATGGTCAATAGTGAAATTATAAGGCCTATTCAACGAAGGTTGCCTTTTTGAGATTGGAAGGTGCTTTAAAATCTTTTCTGCAGTAATATTGATAATCATTTCAAACTGACTTTTTTTAAAACTTCTTCTCAATAGGCGCTTTATCCTCAATAACGACATTCATGTGTGGGATACAAAAATGGATATCTGAAAGTGTTGGTTAAAAGCATAGCCTTAAAACGTTTTTTCAAGCCAGAATCTGATACAGATTTGTTTTGCAGTATTCTTCCCCCTTCTGTGTGACCCTAAATAGTTTTTTTTTTTAATTAAGAGAAGTAGTTCACTTCTTGTTCATCGAATGTCTACTGTATTGAGACCACCTTTTGTGGTGTGAACTAGAACCTCAAAACCAGTTGATCAGTGTTCTATTCAGTTTTCATTTTTCATCCTTCAGAGTAAGACCAAGCAGTGCCCATTGCAATAAGACCATTGGTAAAGCCAGCTGTTCTTTGGGAGAAAAAAAAAACCTATACTAGTTTTAGGTGGCGTTTGCAAATAGTAAAAGTACTACCCATTGAAATACCCTTTCATATGCACAAGCTACATTGTGAATGGAAATGCAGCTGGTAGAAGACTGTCTTAGCCAGCTGGGCTAATACAGCCTGCAGAGTTTGTGGACGCTGGCCAGGTCTCATGTAGAATGTAGTTCCATTTTTGTGGATTGAAAAACCTTTTCTGACAAATGACGAAGGAAGTGTTCCTCCTTATGTTTTGTGAAGATAGTGGGATAACTCTTCTGATAATGACTAAAGTTGCAGTGTACGAAAACTGCCTAAGAGAGTTGTCTTACTGCTTAGTTGGTTTTTATTCAGTGCATATGAATGCTTTAATAGTTATAATTTTTTTTAACGTTTTACGGAGCCAGCCTGACAGAGTTTGTTTCCTTGGGTCACACGTCAGAAAGAAATTACAGTACTTCTGTAATTAAGTGGCACTGTTCAGTCTAGGTGGCTCAGATCAAAGAAAATCATGCTCTATAGGAAAAGATGTGGCCCAAATAGCAATGCAAGAATGTTCATGTTTGAGGTAGGAGAGCTTGGAGCAGAATTGTGTGAAGAACACCATTAAGAATCAGTCGGAAATCTATAAAAATACTAAATTGAAATAGACGTTTTCTTTAATAAATAAAAAAAAAAAAACAGACAAGTCTTTGGTCACTCTGCTCTTTTGAGCTAGAAATAGCCTCCAGAATCTTTCTTGGTTGACAGCTACTAGTAAAACAAACCAGCAATCTGATTGACTCAGCAGCACCAGCCTTTAAAGATGCCTTTTCACATTTCATGCTGTATATTTTGAAGGTTACTGAAGACTTCAGCTTACAAGTCGACACAAAAGGTCCCAGGAAATTACAGCTAACTCTTTGCTGAGAACACAGAAAAAATTCAACACATTCCCATACAGGTGTTAATACTAAATGCGCTTTAGTCCCAAGAAGAGTTTTGCCCACTGAAAAAAATAATTGTTTTGGCATCATTTTACTATAAAGGACACTTCACTTGTAGGCCATTTAAGGCCTTACTAACACTCTCATAATAAGAATAAACACATGGATTACCCTTCTCACAATGTATAGATCACAGTAACATTTGTGATTATTTAATGAAATATTTGCCTTTTTGTAGAGAAGGCATTTTCATTATGGTTGTGTGTTCTGTAGGAAGATTAAATGGGTGGATACCAGGAGGATAGAAAGACAGGATTTATTCAGTGTAGAGTACATTGATGGCCTCCTCAAATGCAGGCCTAGTCCACCACATCCAGTTGTCTTCTAATGGTTCTGTCGTTCACAAACGTACGATCTGCCTTTCTTTCTTTAATGGCTGTACTAAGGAGAATATAGGGTGTGAAAAAGATAACATACACTTTCCTCATTGTAAAGTTTGTCAGCAACACAAAGAGAAGAAATGTGCTTGACCTGGAGCTGGGTGTGAGAAGGCCCTTACTATGTTGACTTACCGATGCCTTTGAATGGGCTGATGCCAGTCTTTCTGAAAGTGTGCACATTTTCCCAGGAGGTTCTCTGCACCCTGTTTGCTTGACACCTGATTAGCATGTTAAGCATAATGAATAGATGGAAAACTGAAGCCCATTGTAGATAAACATTCTATGAATTCTCCTGCTGTCTTCTTTTAGGTCTGGAATTTTGTTTTGTTGTCGGGTATCAGGTTAGACTTGCTTGAGTCTACATCACCATAAAGTCTGCAATGCACTGTGATACAGACATCACAGTAGGTTACCTTTTTCCTGGCCATGTTGTGAAATAGTGTCCTACTGGAGAACAAAGGACATGTATAAGAAAAAAAAACTTTGAGAGTGTGAAGAAGCACTAGAGCCTCCTTCACATTGACCTGACCTTTGCCAGAATCACAGCTATTGCTTGATTTTTGATACACATATTTATCTCATTGGCAATTAAACAACATATTACACTGAATATAGCATAATATAGACTTGTACTCAAATGGTGGTTTCAGGGTGAGATCTTCAAATTATCTGACTTTATTCAAGAAGTCCCAGAGGAGTACACATACTGAGGGTTCTGAGACGACAGCACACCAAAACTGTTGAGTCTTTTTTATTTTTTATTGTAGTGATAAATTTATTAACAAGTAATAACTTGAACAGCAGCTTTATTTCAGTGTGGCCATTTTGCATTTTTGATGTCTTTGCTTTTGAGTTGAGGTGGTCAGGAATGCCGCCTTTGACAACGGTAACAGGCATCTGTTGTCTCACTTCATATCCAGTCTTCCCCATTTGTAGTGTTTCAGAACTATCCTTGTTCGCGAGGAGACCCAAAATCTGAGTAAGCTAGATATTGCACAACTCCTTTGCAGTTTATCGTCTGTATTGAGAATGTCAACGATATTACAGAGGAAATAATTAACACTTCCCACCTTTTTTTCCATTAATGCAGACACTGGGTAAGGTTGGCAGAGTGCAGCAGATATATTCAGACAGCGATCTGAAAGTGGAAGTTTGTGGTACCTCCTGGACATATAATCCTGCAGCAGTCTCTAAAGTTGCATCGGCTGGATCAGCTATGAGCAATGCATCTGGAGGTCAGTTCTTAATGTTCCCTTTTTGTAGGAGCAGTTTACTATATTTACATTTTTACAATAGTAAAGTTATTCTGCTAGGCAGGTACAAGGATAGAACAAAGATACATTTATACCTTTCATTATGATCTCTACTTTCAAAGCCTGTACATATATTTGCATGCCTTTTTAATTTAAAGTTTGAATATGCAATGTTTACATGTTAAATCCTAATCCATAAAATATATACTTTCCTTCCAAATCCCCAAGGAGCGTCCAAAACCAACATTAGTCTTCTCTTTAGTAGCCCTTTGCCAAGACTATAAATGTAGCCCGTCTGGAAGATTCCTCCCAGACCACGTTTGGCAAGCATGAATCTGAAGTGTAAGGTACCGTGAAGGCCTCTTCACACTCTGATCCAGGTCCAGCACATTGATCTGTCTCCTAAAGGGTGTTCTTTCTCCTAGTTTTCTTCTGAAGTTGCAAAAACAAGCCCTTATACATGGCATGCAAGAAGCTGCAGAATTTTGTCATCTTGCGTCTGCTTCCTTGCAGTTTTGAGATACTGAAGGTGTGTATAAATGTCAAAACAAAGTAATTCAGGAAGTCTGTGTGAACAGAGTTTGTCTTTTTTCACCAAAGGGGGATGTGCTTGGAAATGGAAATTGCTCCTTTGTGGCGCCTTACCCCCCGAATACTGGGTTGTTTATGTAAGTTAAACACATACGACTAAGGAGATTTTTCAGATGAGGGCAGATTTGAGTGGAATAGTCATCAAGAGCTCAAATTCCCTGAAAGTGGCATTCTGTCTGCACATTAGTGCTGCTAGTAGCCCCTGAAATGGATTTATTCATTAAAGAGACAAGAGTTGGGCTCTTATGGGAGTTGGTTACGCTATCCAACCATTTAGCCCAGCTCATCATTTTACAACCTCTACCTTATGCTCAAATAGGGCAAGGGTAAAGCCTTGTAGACCAGCACTCACTCCCCTCAAAGGGACATAGATGCATTGATCAGTTTACTGATAGACCTGTTCGTTAATTTGATGCCATCTTGGCTGATCCATTGTGTGTGTGAGGGAGGAGCGGAGAGAGGGAGGTAAGGAGGAAGGTAGTTGGTGTGTGTGGGGGGGCAGAGTGTTGAAGCGAACTTTGTGCTGATCAAACGGGGAGAAGGGGGGACATGTTTATAGTGTAGGGCAGGAACAAGGTATTGACAGTTGTACCCCTCCTGCCTTACAAGGCGTGTCTTAATTTGAGCCCTGCTCTTTGCTGGCTGAATGGTAAGCTACTTTAGAGTAAAACCGATCCATGTTTGAATACTGCTTCGCCCCTCTGAACACTTATTTAGCTCCTTTGATTGAAATTGGCACATCCAACTTCAAGGAACTTTGTGACCCTGATGTGCCTCCTAAGGTATTAGCAGGCTACTTGATGTGCATGTATGCCGTTTTTGTAACTGTAACTCCGTCTCAGATCAAATCTGTTTAGATGGTTTTATATAGCTCCAGTGTACCACCCAAAGATTACTTCCAAATACTAATGCGCATAAATGCCAAACTAAATGAAGTATCAGGCAGTTGAGTTGAATGTTTTCTGTCAAATTATTATGTAGCAGTAAACAATAGACTTCCTGGTGGGGAAGAGTCCTCATTTGAGTCAATGAAGCTCCGGATCGACTGTGTTCAGTATGTAGCTTAAAAACATTAGACAAGACACTCGGACATGAGAGTGACTGGCTAATGTGATCCTGGTGTCCCAATAGTGCAAGAATGCTGCTAGCATCCTCTGAAATGACTCTGCTGGTTGTGGGAATTGACCTCACCTTGAGTGATTCAGGCTTCGTTGGGAATTTATAATTTATCCACCATTCTTGTAATTTCATGCTATGCAGACTTACTATCTAGTTTGATAGATTCCTAATTATACTATAATAATTTTCCCCATTACATTTTAATGATGTTAACCGCATGATTATCCACCAAAGTGTAGCTGTACAGTTAAGTTTGCAGTGCATTTTCTTATTTCAGATTCTTTATTTTGTTTCATTTTCATGAAAAACTAGCTGCTGTTTATGTATCCACAGAACGATTATCTCAACTATTGAAAAAGTTGTTTGAAACACAAGAGTCTGGGGATCTCAATGAAGAATTGGTCAAAGCTTCTGCTAACGGAGATGTTGCAAAAGTGGAAGATTTACTTAAGAGACCAGATGTGGATGTAAGATACTTATAATTCGGATACTTAAACAATGCTTTTTTTTTACCCAGATGGCTAACTTTTTGTGTAATAAGAGCCCCTGATGCCTTGTGAATATATTCCTTGGGGTCCTCCGCTGTACCATAATTGAAGTTAACTGTTGATAGTAAAAACAGTAGTATTTCTTGACATGACCTCATTACTTCGAAATGCAAGGCATACCGTTTCCACTGTAACCACTTTAGGAGGGACGTACTAGCTAGTCAGACCTAGAGTGCCTTATTGTTTATGTTTTCAATGTATCCCTTTTAAAGATATTCAGCTCCAGGTTATTCCAGTGAAATTCCAAACTGCCTCGCTTTTTGCTTTCTAACATTTGGAGACGTGCATTACATGGAAGTGTTTAGTATTGGTAGTCTTTGCAAGGAATCAAGTCTTTGTCTTCGTAAACATCTTGGTAGCTTTTCTGCCCTTTTTACATCCTCCTATCCTCCCCAAGGTATGGCTGCAATCTGGATTGGCTGTAGCCATTACTAGCATTTTCACAGAAATTGTGGTGTTTAGTTTGGGGAGGCTGCTGCTTGCTTACTGCATCATCCAGGTGCATGGTGGTAGTAGAAGGTGATGCCAGGTGCGTAAGAAATTTGTTGCAAGTAATATCATGCCTCTGCAGCTTTGCTTGCTGATGCATGCAAGCACTGCCTGAGTTCCAGTTAGAGTTTGATCTTACGTGTCAAAAGGCAACTCTGTGAGGGGGAGCCTTCTACTGCTGGCACACCGCATTATTCTTTCATGTAATGCTTGTTTCGTGAATGGGAGGCTGAGATGGTTTGGGTCCTTTGTGTTTAGCCATTTGGTAGGCGGCTAATTCCATAATTATTTCAGAGGCATCCATTCTAAAGTAATTACAACTTACACAGATTGAACATGAATCAAGTTGTTTGTTACGGATAATTGAATGCAAACTTACACATTGTAATTTTCATGATCTTGGGCTTCTAAATGTTTAGCAGTTTACTAAACTATTGCAAACCATGTAATGTTTAGTATATTATTTCCAGTTCATTTGGAACAATTTAAACACACAACTAGGTACATTACATACACACTTACTGCACTTATAAAGCACCAGAGACAAAGAAAGGTCTCTTAACATAGGTCTTAAAGTGACCTTTACTTTGAGAGACTGTGATACACCACCAAGGCAGATCTTGTTTCAGGGAGAGAGGCAATGGCTAATCTCACTTTGAGCTAATACTCTTTAGCTGTAGTCTTGGGGCTAGGTAACTATGGGTTGTCTGACATCCTGGATGGATTTTAATATGCAGAGCAAACATTTGTGACCTGTTTTTGTAAATGTATTATAAATGTGTGGGATTTCCATATGACTGTGCTGTGGTGGCTGCCCAACAAACAGCCTAAATTCGACATCATACCCCAGCCAACATATGTCACTTCTCTCATTTAAATAAATCCAAAATCCTCATGTAATTTATAATACATTAAACATTGGCCATAGCATCCAATAAAACTTCTGAAAAGTCATAATTACCCTAACTTTTGCTGTGATATCAAATGCAAAAACAAAGTAAAATAGAAAATCTGCAAAAGCAGTAAACATAAGGTTCAACCTTGGACTGAAAATCATAAAAAGATTGCAGTGGCCATAAAAGGGGAATTACACAGTGAATCAGAATCCTTCTATTCCTTGTGTTGTCAGGGTGGAAAAAAATTAATTGGCCTAAAGTATACAGGTACTGTAACTGCAAGCTCTAGGTAGTGTCTTCTGGGCTTCTTCTATCAGAGTGTGGAAAAGTAAATGCCTTTCATTTTCCTCATGCTTTTATGGAAAGGCAATGTTGAAAAACACTCAGGGCTTCGTTACAAGTGTGGTGGTCTTCAGACCGCCACACTCGCGGTGGCAGTCAGGATCACATTGGGAACCGTCAGGATCCATGATCCCAATGGGCTGGCATGGTGGAGATCGTAATCCGCCAGGCAGCGCTGCATGCTGCGCTGCCCGGCGGATTACGACCTTGTTCTCTGCCAGCCTTTTCAAGGCGCTAACACCACCATAAAAAGGCTGGTGGAGAACAGGTGCAGGGGGGCAAAGGATGGCCCTGCACTGCCCATGCCTGCCCATGCATTTGGCATGGGCAGTTCAAGGGCTCCCCTGCCCAGCACTGTTGCAATTTTCGCTGTCTGCTTTGCAGACCATGAACATTGCTAGCTTGCTGGTGCACCCTGCGGGCTACAGCATTGCTGATGGCTCGATTACGAGCCAGACACAATGCTGTAGCCTGTTTCCCGCTAGGCTGGCGGGCGGAAACCTCAGTTTCTGCCCGCTGACCTAGTATGATCTCTGAATTACTCCGGCCAGGTGGTTGCCACTTAGGTTTATCATGCCAACAGTCCACCCAAATGCCACTTGGGCAGACTGGAATGTAAAGCAGTTAGGTCTTCATAGAAGTTTATTACGTTATATAACTTCCTCTTTAGAAACCTTCCCTGATTCACAAAATATATATTTGACACTCAGTGTAAAAAGGTATAGGTAGAAATGTGTGAGGGACTGTTGCTTTCACAGGATTCCTTATCTCTGTGGAAGAACGAAGGTTGCACCCATTCCATTACCTTCTCACTTACTTACAGGGTATGTTTGCGTATTTAGAGGTTTTTTTTCCCCACCAGACTACCCTGTTTCAGGCTTCCACTCTTCATGTGCATTGGTTGTTTCCAAGAAGGTCTGTCTGTTTCCTTTGAGAGAACGAATGCTGTTGGTGGTGAGGCTAATAAGACACTCCATTAGCACCTCCCCTTTAAAGGTAGGGCCGTCCCTCCGTAGAGTTTCACTTGTTGGTGAGGAAGTGCTAATCCCTATAGACCCTGGGAGTCCCAGTAAACTGGGCTTGAGGTGAAAGTGTCTTTCAGCACGATGACCAAACTTACATCCTACTTGACCTGCAATGTCCCTTGCCACCACTGTGAGGCGCTTGCTCTTTTTTGGGATAGTTTACCCTTCCTCCATGATTGTATGCCTGATATAGAGGTGGTGTGGGAATACTGTTTTTGATCTACTGATACTCCAACTTTCCAAGGTACAGTGTATTTATTCCCTTCATGTTTCCACTGTGGTTCATCAACGTAAGAGGGCATGTATTCTGGCTGTTGGGGCCCAATCAGGGTGTTACGGCTGCCTTGAAGTAGCTTTTCTTAGTTCAGGCTGAGATAAGTAGGGGCAAGTGGATACAAGGGGGAGAACTCAAAAAATAGAAACCATGATGACGATCCAGTTGCTACTGACCTATTAGCTATATTCTTGCAAGACAATTTTCTTCTACTCAAGTAGACAACAGAGAAAGCACAGTATGCACCATCTGTACGACATAATGATCTTGTTCATGAACACTGACAAAAGTGTTCATTACTTTGGAAATATTGGCAACTCAGTGAGTCTCCTTCAGTGAGGAAGCAATGCCCAGACGTGCTATGGTCTTTTCCTGGGGGCTTAATCAGTGGGGCTCAGTGAAGGTCAGACATTGGTGATGGATTCTTTTCTCGTGCATAGGGGCTGTGGCTGCTTTTAGAGGGTGGTCAAAACTGATTTTCATAGGTTTTGTATCCTCTCAATTTTAACGCAGACATGGAATTTCTGGCAGTCACAAAGTCTTGGCTCAAGCATTTTCATGCAGCACATATTAGTAGATTTGAGATTGTTTTTAAATAAATATTTGTATTGAATTATCACGCATGAATAGGCAACATAACATACAAACAACAATGTTGAGAGGCAAGTTGTTGAGCTATTATAGCCTATGTCAATCCAGGTGTCTCAGGTCTGAATCGAGGGCGCATCAGTGCAGAAACAAGCATAGCCGAGTTAAATACTTACCCTTCCATTCCCTGCGAGCCTCTCAAGTCCGTCCCGGCCCAATGTCACCACCTCCCGTTAATCACTCAAGGGGGCCACCTCGTTCGTAGTTTTGGGCATTTAAGTATCTGTGATGGCAGCAACCATGTGTCTTTCAGCTCTCATTTTTTTGCACCATTTTCCATTATAGGGCAATACAGGATCGATGGCTGTGATTCTTGCCTGGACCACTCATCTCAAATAGAAAATCTTACGCGAGAGATCCCACACAGGACATAACCCTGTTGTGTTCCCTGAAATAATTAGTCACACCTAGTAGATTTCCTAAGCTCCAAAAGGAAACTGCAATCTTTTTGAAGAAAACGAAAACTGGCAGTTATTTCCCAACTCTCCCACAGAGTTATGCTCTGCATTTCGAAAAGTGTTAGGAAAACATATTTGAGAATCTTTCCTCTTCAGATGAATGTGGCCCCCGCCCTGAACTTCAAAATCAATACACAGTTATTGGTATTCCAGAACAAACTAGTATGTGTGCGCGTTTCACCTACAAATAAAGTATTACTCCCATGATTATCAACCCAGTGAACAACATCAGTGAGTGAACCTAAATACATCCCAGTCATGTTTCATCACACATCCCTAACTATGATATAATTCTTACCTGCGTTATATGTAGTTCAAGCATGGTTTATTTTAGATTATCTGTGGTGATTCATATAAAGGCGCTCAGAACTTAATGCTATGAAGTCTGAAGATTTGTCTCTCAACATTCCACTGGTTTCTGGTTCTTTTGCCTTGCCCTACCCCAGTTATAGGTATCTTTATTTTTTATTTTTCATACGTGTTTTCATTCGAATTGCACAAAGCATACATAAGAAGCAACTGTTTTATCTCTTCAGTTCTTCCGATAAGAAGCAATGTAAGACTGCTTGTACTTGCAAAATAGATCCGCAGCTACTGTGGAATTCAAACTGCTGCACTGAGTGAAAACGTTCCTTCGCTGTCTTGTTAACAAGAGCAACATAAAATACATGACAACTGAGCACACACGACTTTATACGTTTGTTGAATGTCCACTTTAATATTGAACAGATCTGTCTAAAAAACCCTACATTTACTTTAATTCTCTTCAGCGCACTCTGCAGCTTAACAATAGCGGTGTTAACAATTAGCACGAATTACTGTATCTTACATCACATGAACATATAATAAATGCCACTAAGGTCAGAATTCTCTCTTCCAAAGGTCAGGGGGATTTCACCACCCCTTTCATGCGTCACTTCAGCTGGTGCATATCCTTATCTATCCGGCTCTTTTGCAACTACTGTGGTCAAGATGTTTTGATTCTGTAACTTATATGTAGTTCAATTGATAAACTGTTTCCAACGGTCTTCTTACATATTTTATCTTCTATGTCACCAGTTAAACTGTTCTGCTACAGTAGTTTCTGAAAACCTGTTCCTTTGTATTGAAGGTGAATGGGCAGTGTGCTGGACACACTGCAATGCAAGCAGCCAGCCAGAATGGACATGTTGACATATTGAAATTACTTTTGAAGCAAAATGTTGATGTGGAAGCAGAGGTAAGTTGTAAACTGTGAACATCTGAGTTTTCATTGCTACTTTTACATTTGTGTAGCACTAATCACCATTGTTGTGCCCTTTTAGCACATTTTAAGTTTGTACACCCTTATGAATTGCTGTGGAAAGATAATCAGTCAAAATGAAGGAACCATATTTTGATAATGTTTTGTTAATATTGTCTTTTTATGTGGTTTGTAGAAAAACTCGTCAGAGTTGACGTTTTAATGACTTCTGTGTTAGTGTGAAAGTAAACTGAGTTTGATCTTGGAAGTTGCTGGTGATATTTAATGTTTGGCTTGGTGTGTTACAGCACGTTGATAGATCCAACAGCTGCAACTGATCTATCTATCTATCTGTCTATCTATCTGCTCCCTCTCTCTCAGCTCTCTCTCCCTCTCTCTCTTTGAGCCTTCTCGCTCTCGGAGCTGTCTAAAGATGGCAGCACTTTGCCAGCTGTATGATTTTGGTGCCTTGTTGTGTGCTCGATGATGAAGAGAGTTCTCACTGGCATGTTCTGAGCATGACCGATAGGTGAATTCGGAACAGCGGTGTGTTTGTTCATGGGTACAGTGTGTCACAAAAATTCGGAATACGTTTGAAAAGGTATATGGTTATGCTAGTTTTAAGGGCTATCTATAATGTAGTGAGTGCTAGGTTGTCACTTTTGGGAAATGAAAGTAGTCTGGCAAAAACGTTTTTCCTTACAAATCCAGGGCCACTGTATAAATTAGTGCGAGTAGACCGCACTGATTGATCTGTGGAAGAAAAAGCACTAGGGAAGGGGGGGCATAATACAGTTGCAATCAACATATATTCAGATCCTACCACAGTCTTATGGTTATGCTGCATAATAAATATGGAATAACTTATTATTAAGACCCTGGTTATTCTCCTTCAGACAACGGTGCATTCAGTGTGAGAAAACCCAACAAAGAGGGCTGACCTGCCAGAGAGGGTTTCATGAAAGTCTGCAGAAACAGAGGCTTCTGTAAATCTCCTGTAGAGTGTATGACAATACTATAGCTGGTCATTTAATGCATTAGTCCAGTGGTTCTTAAACTCTGGTCCGGGGACTCCTGGGGGTCAGCGAAGCCTACATAGACGGTCTGCAGATGCTTATAAAATGAAATACTATTAGCAAATTAATACATTGTGTATAAATGAATCAAAATGTGAAATTATAAATTCTAAACTGTTTGCTAAATGTGGAGGAATTTGGAGTCTAAAAATAAGGTAGTATCCTCAGGTTGATTTGTGGGAGCAGTGCAAGTGCATCAAATGGAATATAATATGGATGACGAGTCACCTTAATTGAATTTCAAAAAGCTTCAACCCTCCCATTGAAGTTATAATTCTGTTTCTTTTTAAACTCGTGAGTGTAATAAAATATTTAATTGTTTCTGTATTGGTTTGATGAATGCGTGTCTGTATTTGTTGTGTATTGATTTTCAGTTCCAGTCATCAAAAATGTTAGCCTTAGTTCCCCAGATTCCAATAATGGCTTTTTGTGGGTCTCTGTATTTCAATAATGATTAAATGGGAGTTCCCGGTTCCAGTAATGATTAAGTGGGGGTCCACAGATGTCAAAAGGTTAAGAACCACTGCTCTGGTCAAAGCAAGTTTATTTCTGTTTCCATTTTCACGTGAGAGAGCTATGCCTTGAATTGATAATCCATAGAGTGTGGTACCAACCATAATATTTGATTGGATTTAATTTGGCATTCTGCATAAGTGGTTTTGTTTTGTCTGAAGGAGATAAATAGTATTTTTTTTTTATTGTTACTAGAGTGGTGATTGTGATTTACCTAAACAAATGTAGATGTTTACTGTTGTAAGTATGTTGTGGTATTAGGCTCACATATACAATATAGTTGCAAAGAAATAAACTGAGGCCATCAAGTGTATTTATTTTCCAGTTGTCACCATCTGAGCGCTCCAGATATAAGTTAATAAAAGATCTTAATCCTTTATTGTGATGCAACAAGAACAATTTAAAAATAAACACCACGTTTATAGATATAAACACGACAGTCACACTGACAGCTCGATAATATTTCTTGTAAAAATGTTTCAATAAGGTTACGTAATGTGCATCATGTAGGTATCATAACTTCAAGTTAGGCTTGCATTCAGGCTCTTTCCCATTCTCAAATTATAGGTACTGTGCTACCTAGCGGTGTGGCTGAATGCTGACCACTTACAATAGTGTAATATGGAGACTTGGGTATTTATATTGTGCACACATGTGCATCTTTTGTGGTTACCAGTCCCCCTTAATCACTGCATTCACAGATCACTTTTCCAAAACATATGTTCGAGGCATGTGTGGCTGTAGATATGCATTCTTAGCATAATCCTGCCATCTAGTGTTGCGCTGTGAAGTGTGCAAGTTGTTTTCATTCATAGAAAGTCTTAGTCTTTTGAGTCACGAGGTAGAGTGATTCCTCCTTCTGCTGGCAATGTGCATGGGCATCAACTCCATTTTTAGATTGTTTTCTTCCACTGTCAAATTTGGATGTGCACTCTGCTGCTCCTCTTCAACACAGTCGTTGTTTGTCCCGTCCATACCTCACCGTCGGTATTGTTGTTGATCTCAATTCTTTTCTCCCTCATCTATCCATCAATGTCGACTTCATTGGGGGTGACTCGAATCTACTGTGATCCTGATGGGCCTTTTCCCTTTGTGCGGACTTTATCATCCATGTTCCCTCTGCACCATGTCCACCCGGTGATGGAACGAATGCTCTTCCAATTTTGCCCTTGATGCACCTACAGATCCTTTCTGTCCAAGAAGTGCTACAGAATCAACTAGCTTGACAACTTGAGAGGAGGCTTTGGTCTTACCCATACCTCCAAAGCACCAAAAAATAGGATTACAAGGCAACTAGCCCTGTACATACTATCCCACCACCTGTTGCACCACCTTCACATCCTACAGTAGCATCATATTCCCCACAGGTTTCTATTCATTCCTTCGGGGGAGAAGGGTATGACAGACATTAATATTCCATAACACTTCAGGATGACCCGTGGGACACTTAAGACATGGACCCTCCTACTGACACAGTCCCTGATCTTTACCCAGCAAAGCCATCTGCCCCAGACAACACCACTACCTACCACAACATCATAGGTAGGGCGGCTGCATATCGCAAGGTTCAGCTCCACACCAAGGACGAGTTTTTGCTCAAGACCCTCTCCTCTAGCCAGTGTTCAGCACAGTATCTGCCGATGCTTAAAGGTATTCTTAGACACACCCCTGACATCTTTAAAGACCCAGTCAAGGCATGTGTCATTACTCCAAGGGTTGATAAAAGTATAAACCTTCCCCAACTGACCCTACATTTTTTAGGCTAACTCCCTCCTGACTCTCAGGTGATTGCCACAATGAGAAAAAGGGAAAACTCAAAATTATCTGGTGAGTCTCCCCCACCAGACAAAGTAAAAAGATACATGCAGCAGGAAAGAGGGTGGCTGCTTAGGCTGCCCACCAATGGAGAATTGCTAACTCCTTTGACCTGCTCTCCCACTACGACAGAGATCACTGGGACGAGATTGAGGTGCATCTCCCTGAAGAACATAAAACAAGCATTTGCAATGCAATAGGTCTCGTATTTGTGAGAGTTGGAGCTATTGGTGTTGTAAATGAAAATGTCTTTTATCTACGTGTTTTGGTTTCTGACGTAGTGGATGTATGCCAGGTGCAACAAAAACCCATACAAAGCCTGTTGCTGCAGGAGAGAGAGAGGACAGAACAAGGCCACCATCCTGAGGAACCACATGGCACCACACACAAAACCATGACAAGGCATGACTCCAGGACATGGAAAGGACCAAGAGACAGACACAAGTAGAAACATATGTATTATTTTCACACCGTTTGTTGTGCACACTTTTGCCTTCTGTATGGCGTCATCTGAAGCTGTGGCACCCCTTCAGCTTGGTTCTGAAAGTTCTCACTAATTGAGATAGTGGTGGTCTGGGCTCATTGTGTTAGTTCAGTCACGGCTGGTCTGTTCCATGCAGTGATGGTGTTATATAGCATTCAAAGGCTCAGGTGGTATCACCCTGGATGAATAAAGGCCAAGCTAGCCCCTTTGGGAATCAAACATTTAATCCTTGCTGCCACACAGATCTTTGCTGAGGACACATTAGACCTGTGGGCTACCTTAGCCCATACTCAGGCTACCTCCACTTAAATGCTGGGACCTCAAATTTTAAATACGTGTAAAGTGAACAAAATGTGTGCTGCAATTATGTAAAAAACCCACTTGATGTACACTATTTGAACTGTCTAGGGTCTTTCCACCGTGACCCTGTGTGAGCCATGTTATAATAACCTATCAAGGTTGTGCCAGCAACAAATATGGGTTCGTCAGTGTCTATTTGAAGTCTTTCTTTATTGTCTAATACCAAATAAGACCCAAGTCAAAACAACACATTAGGGTTGCATAAGTACAAGCAGTGGCTGGTCCTGGTGGCCACAGTTTGTGAATCAACAGTTCTCCTGTTTAAAACATCTCCTGCCTATGGAATCTTTACTGTCACTGCCCAGGATTGACTTTGTGATGTAGCACCCTTGGGGTGTGTACCCATATAAACAAACAACCTCTATTCCTATAGGCGCGGGTGGTATGCTGAAGCACTGAGAGGAACACCAGTAGAAGCAGGAGTGAGAAAAGGGTCACTTGATAAAGTCAGAAATATATTTTGACATTTATTTTCCATGTACTTAGTAACCACAGCAATCAGAAATAATGCATAGAGTTTGCATCAAATGAAGCATGGGAACTTAGTGGAGTGGTTACATGAAGCCTGGGGTTGGATGAGAGGAGAGCAGGTTAACACTACTGGACTGTGACAGACGATGCACGGATCATTATACACAGTAGTCCAGAAGGTGATGGGGAAGCGCTCTGTGTCTGTGACAGCGACTATGGGGGCGGGGATTTGAGGTAGGGCCTCTTCAAACAGGAAGCAGTGCTATTGGAGTGCTGTTTTAGACAGTGCTTCCGGAAGTGGCATCTTCAAGGTCGCAGTAGCTGTGAGGGGACTGCCAAAGCCATGACACCAAAAAATTCTGAGAGGAGAAAGTAATGGAGTTTGCTCCACTTTTGTGCCCTATGATCTGCTGCTCCTCTCACTGTGGCACCCTTGTGTTAGCTTCTTTACGCTACAGGTTTAGGAAAATGGCTACCTCTACTGAACTCTATTTGAAGAGGCCCAATTTACATCCAAAGGCTAGATGTGTTTTGCTACCAAGCTTGAGGCAGTAAAGTGCTTGGGTCTGGAGTCATTTATCCTTTTCCACCATTTTGGAGACAACACCTTTCACTATCTTTTTACCCAGAACTAACCTCTGTGCTTGGTTGGTGTCCCTCCAGAGGGTATCAAGAGCACGTGCTATCGCCTAGTGTTAAGCTCTGCTTGAGTCAGTTGATTAATGCACCCACTGCGGAGGTCTTAACAGCACGAGAATGTCACAGATTACAATCCCGATTTAGCTTGTTCACCTTTTCATCTCTGCAAGGTTGATGCAAATGAATTATAGCGATTTTGTAAAGAACGGCACCTGCTTTGCAGTGCTATGAAATGGCAGAAACTGCATTATCAAGCGCTATATAAAAAAAAAAAAGACTAGTTATTCCCAGACTGCCCCAGCTCACACCAGACAAAGAACCCTATGTTAGACGATGTGGCATAAGGGTCAGAGCTTCCGACTCTGGAGCTGGGGAACATGGTTCGAGTCTTGGTGCTGGCTCAACTTCATGTGATTCTGGGAAAATCACTTAATCTCCCCTTGATACCAAAAATGAATGTGTTCTTTTTTTAATGTAACCGGTGCTTATGTAAAGCTCTGTAATATCTTTGTATCAAGTTTGCGTAATATAAGACTGCCAAAAAAAAAAAAGCGCTCCAATACCTGTGTGTCGAGTTCGCGCTACTTAAAACTGCAAATAAATACATTAAAAAGGCCCTGCCGACATGGGAAACAAACAGCAAAATGCCTAAAAACAAGGAAGAAGAAGAAACATCATACCTCCATGATCACAAAGCGGCGAGGCAAAACAAAATATTAGTGCTCCACACTAAAGTGCATGCCCGATCGTGCAGTAATCCATGTAACAGGGTCAGTCTCCAAGACGATGATAAAACAGCCTCAAGGTGGGACAAACATAAAGCATTTACCAACGACATAAAGGGATTTTTGAAAGGCAGGCCCAGGAACGAATTAAAGTGATGGGCATTAGATGGGCGTGGTTAAAGCCTACAGAATAGATTGCAATAGGTTGAGAAGAGCAACGCTTGCACGCTGTGATGCTCAACTTAAAAAGGGCATATGAGATCACCTCGCGGGGTAAATTGATTGAGAACACCTCCCTTCGCTGCACCCTTGATACAGTCGACACCGCAGCAAGAGGCATTAATTCTAATGTACTCCTTAGAAGTCCCGCCTGGCTTAGGGTTTCAGGCTTCAAACCCAAACTGCAACAGAACATCCTCACACTTCTTTTTGAGGGCGAACATCTCTTTGGCCCCCAAGTAGACACTCTCTTCGAGAAAATAAAAAAGATAACTAGATAGCCAAAGCTATGAGTGGGTTGCAAACAGCATCACAACGTGGCTTCTTTCACCGTTCACCCTATCATGGAGGGACATAATCCACCTGCACAGATCCCTCCACGTCTTACCAACGTGCAAAGCAACACAACACCTCCCTTAGAGGCTACTTCCGGGGCTCCTGGTGTGCAGTAATTCCAGGGGAGAAGCCTAGGGTGGTTTCACCAAACTATTCTCCACCAAACCCTGACTGGACAACCTTCCGAAGTCCCCCCACACACCACCAGTCAGGGGTGACCACAAGGCTCCCTCCTTTTATCCTGATAGGATCTCAAACCCAACAAGGAAGCGCGGCATGGGACAACGTCATCGAGTTAACTAAAGTTATAAAGGCATAACTAGCTGAAAAGCCAGCCTTACAACATACGTGTGTCTCCTAGCCCAAGTATCAGGAGGAATCAGAAAAGCTGCACCCTTCAGAGCTGACCTGCAGCTTTTCAAGTAGTGTGCAGAAGTGGCTCTATTCCAGTGGCTTGGCTTGAGCTTCTTGATGACAATTGATTGGTCAGCATAGATACTAGACATGGAGTTCTGGATGATGATGATGATGATGTTGTGGCGTTCCTGAAGAAGGCATTTTCGCCAAAACGCCGTTGAGAAGATATCAAGCGACAAGGAGATTTGAGAGAACCCGACACAAGTGATTGTAGAAAAAATGTATATTTGAGGCAATTTTAATGGTACTAAATGCATGGAGTTAAACTGATTGTTTGGAACATAATTGATGGGATGAATTATGAAGAGAGGTGAAACAGAAGATCCCAGCTAATCAAATTACCAAGGCAGAGAACTAAAAGACCCATTTATATATGTACCTTTTATGCTGACGGTGGTGGTGTGATTGAGGTTTGAGTAAAGGTATTTAGTTGATGTGCAGTGTTGGTTTTTATTTTGGCTACTTTCTAGATGTGTAAGTATGTTGTTCAAGACATTTAATGAATGTATCTAACCGAAGGAATATCGTGTTCTAAAAACTGTTATGTATTTATAATAAGAAAAGTATTAAAGTGAACTAACTATATTTAAACAGGTAGTCCCTATTCTTTGATCAGCTTTACAAGTGTCCACTTTGGGTATGCTTCCAAGAAAAGCCATTGTAGCGCCTTGCTTGCAGGTGGAGTGTGGCCTAGGGTTGTAGGCAAGTTTCATATAACTTTAATGTAACAGGTTTGGATGCATTTGACAATCCACCTGGTGATATCTGCCTTAGAAATGGTGTGACCTTTATGAGGTGCTGAAAAAGTCATAAAACGTTGTGTCTTACGGAAGGATTTATTCTTGTCTATGTAATACATAGAAGCATGGTTAATGCCATGCATGTTGAGTGGAACTGAGTCTGGTCATGGGAAAAAGACTGGGAGCCCAATAATTTGGTTAAGGTTGAATGGAGAAACCAACTTAGGATAAGAGCTTAGGTTTAGTCTAAGGAGCACTCTATTATTGTGGACCTGGAAGAAAGGTTCCTGCAGTGTGAGGGCTTCTGGTTCACTAACACGTCTAAGAGACAGCATTGTCTTCAGGAAGGCAACCTTCCAAGAAAGAAACTGAAGAGAGCAAGTCTGGTGAGGACAATGTTGAGATTCCAGACTGGGGCTGTGGTTACTTTTGGTGGAATTTCCTGTTTATGGCCTTCCATAAACAGGTCACTGAAGAGTGGCATGTTCCCTTTTATGCGTATATTCAGCAGTGGTGGCTAGTTGTAGCTAAATTGATGTGTAGGCAAACCCTAACTATGTTAAGTGTAGGACATTACAATGTCTTGTGTTGTAGGTGGGTTTATGATGTTTGGACTACAGTACTGGACAAACCGCTTCTACTTACCAGCTTAGCATGACCCCGAGTATGTCTGTGCACTCTTGAGGTAGGCCAAGATAACCAAACTCTAGGACCTCAGGAGCCAAATCGCCTACTTGTGCTACTTGGGGTCTGGTTGTCTGACTTTAGCTGTGGATGTGTGTGAGAAGGTTCGGCCTGCTGAGGAACCTTTTGTGAGGGAAGATGGACATCTCCAGAAGGTTTGAGAGCCATGCTTGTCTGGCCCATATTGCAGCCTCCAAAATGAGGGTAAGTGAGGTTTGCCTCTGCTTCCAGACTACGTGTAGGGTATCAGTGGAACAGGAGGAAAAGCATACCTAAAGATTACTGACCAGTTTACCCTCTGAGCATTGCCCATGAACTAGGGTTGTGGAAACATGGCAGCAGAATTTGGGCATTTTGCATTTCCATATGTGGCAAAAAGGTCAATGTTTAAGGTGCCCCATCTCTGAAAATAAGGAAGTAGGATTAGTGGATAGAGTTTCCATTTGTGGACTTGTTGCTGTATCTTGCTGTATCCTGCTGAGCAGTTCTGCAAAGACTATGTCCACTCCCAGAAGATACATTGCTGGGAGATTTACTCGGTGGTAGATCGCCCAGCACCAGATTTGCTGCACTGAGGTTGACGGTTGAGGAGTGTTTACCCCATGCTTTTATAGGTAGCACATAGCTTTCATATTGTCTGTGCACACATTACCTATCTTGCCTTGAATCTGTTGAATAAATGCTTTGAGGGTAAGATGAATGGCTAATGACTCCAAGTGGTTGATGTGAAGTCCTGGTCAGTGAAGAGGCCAGAGACCCTAGACCGCCATGTCGTTGAGCTGTGCTTTCCAGCCAGCTAGAGATGTGTCCTTTGTGATAGTCGCCTGCGGAACGGAGTCTTCGTGGGACCTGCCCCCAGATTGTTGCTGTTTCACCACTGCACAGAGTGGTGGGTGCTAGCCCCAATCAACACTAGATTGTTTGGCTGACCCTCCACTTGTGACTATTGACCTGACAGGTACTCCTTAAGCGGGTGCCTCTAGGGCTGTGAGTGGGTCACTATGGAAATGCTCAAAGCCATGATTCCAAGGGGTTGCATTACTGTGTGAACCGGAAGTAGGCGGAGTGGCTGAAGAAGAGGCAGCACATGTATATCTACAGCACTAAATGCAACAAACTAATTCTTACAGGGTACGTAACATAATCTTTCCATGTTGCTCTCTTAGCTTCAGCTTTGTTCGGTCCAATATTCTGCTAACATTAAGGGATGAGCACTCTCAATGTCATGAACCAAAAGTAGATGCTTTTATGGTGTTTTTGTCTATAGCGATAATGGCTGTGCAAAACAGATCAAGGTGAAACCTAAATCCAAGATTTACCTTCTGCTCAAGGATCAGTGTGTGCTAATTACTGGTGCTCTGATAGGGTGTTTTGCTGTGTTGTCAGTAACCATCATCTGTTTTTGACTGTTTTTCTTTTGATGTCTGGTTGATCCCTATTCAGATGTGAATCAATGTTTCATCTGTTTACATTTGGAACTAAGTTGATGCAAAGAGGTAACCCCCTGCCAAGGATTGCAAATAGATACTGAAGAATTGTGACATCTTTGTTGTTACTACAGAAGCTGTGCTTTGTTGCTGATGTGATTTAGCTCACTTTGATGGTTTTTCTTGTGTCTGCTTGGAAGAAATGCAACCATATTAAGCCGACCCAGACACTTCAGCTAAATCTTTTAGGTGTTTTAGGAGAATCTTTGTATTGTATGCCCCTGAGAGGAGTAGGAGAGCCAGGACTAAAGTGCATCATG
This sequence comes from Pleurodeles waltl, assembly GCF_031143425.1. Classification (NCBI taxonomy): domain Eukaryota; kingdom Metazoa; phylum Chordata; class Amphibia; order Caudata; family Salamandridae; genus Pleurodeles; species Pleurodeles waltl. The sequence goes on from NC_090439.1 coordinate 503,124,584, forward strand.
AGTCGAGGCATAATTTCAGATCTTCGGTGACGTTTACTACCTAGGAAATTAGTACCACTTGTAGATCTTAAACATGAATGGCTTAAATGGAGGACCTTATTTTCTTCCACAGAGTAGCCTTCATTGATCTTTCAGTGAGTGGAGTTAGTTTATAGGTTGGTTGGGTCAATTTTTACAACAAACCATCATCCTACAGCCAACCGTTTTTTAAACAGATATTATAGCAACAGCATCAATGCCTTTTGGTATCTCTTCTTTGCTATATAGGCAGGTATTTATCCACTAGAAGTCTTGGCTAAAGGCGTAATCACTGGTGCCGCACATTGTTAATTTGGGATGTCATAGTCTTTAACTTTTCTGCTGCTTGAAGACTTCTCTCTTAACTGAGGTAAGTGGATTTTTCTTGTTTGACGCTAGTAATTCAATGTATTTTCTATAGCTTTCCCACTAAGATCACTGATGTGTGGTACAGGGCAAGTGAAGTATTGCCTTTTGTCTGATATACTTGTGTAGTTGAATAACCCCTGGTAATCCCCTGCACCATTTTACGGTGTGGGATTTACATTGCCTTCTGTAAGCTGTTGTGAAATATCTTCTTGTGACGTGGTAGGTTATGGCTCCATCTTTGACTGGGTAGCTTTTCACTAAGACACTTGTTGGATGTTTTGTTTGAGTTTTTATTTTTAAGAACTAGTTTACTTTGTTGTTATTGGTTTTGTGGTACTTTGAGGGTTCTGGTTATGTTCATATGTACGGTGTTAGAGTTGTTATGGGAATTTCCTCCTGTGGGACAGGGACCAGATGTCTGCCCATTTGGCCTGCCAGATAAGGGGTTTTAAGGCCTTACTTGAATATTGAAACCTCGGCGTGCCAAGCTTTTGGGTTGGGTTAAAGATTATTTAAGGTAGTGGTCAAATCCTAGTGAGCCCAGGCTGCCTTAAGCTATTCCCTTTTGTGATGCTTACTCAGAGGTTAACGTTGCCCAGCAGAAGAATTTTCTATTATCTAATTTACGTGTACTACACTGAGTCAGTGACAGTAACAAGGTGTATTAGTCATTTGTGAATTACTGAAAGGATGACGGATGATTTTGAGCTTGTAACTCATTGTAAAGTTGAGATGAACTGTTCTTGGCTGCTAGTCTTCTCCGCTCTACCAGAACTTGCCCTACTCCATTTTCCTATATCAACTCTCTTACTATCACATGTTCTGGTAGTATTTCTTTTGACCCTGCACGGTGTCACTCTCCACCTCCTGTTCCTTAACATCTTCTGTAGCTGCTCTCTTTTCGTTTACATGTGTTTGCATGCTTCCAGTTCATTCTTGTCTTTTAAGGAGTTGCTGGAAGGCCTTGTGCATTTTACACAAAAATGTTTTTTTTTATCTTCCAAACACAGGATTTGGCAAGTCTGTGATGATAGTTTTGGTCTATAGGGGTGCCACGAAGAGGCACAGACATCAAAGATTTTGTCCACTGCTAAAGTTGGTCTTACTCTTGCATTCTTTAGTGTTCAACTGGCATCAACAACGTGGCTCAAGAAAATCCTTTTGCCAGAGATCATTTTTAAAAGCCCAGTCATTCATGTCTTTTGTTGATATTCAGTGTAAATCTGTATTTATTGTTATAATCTTCTCCAAGGGACCATGGGAATCGAGGCATTGTTAGTAGAACCACAGTTTCTAGTATGTGATGCTCGGTAGGTAATATAATGAAACATTTGTAATCCTTCTCAGGGTAGATTACACACTTTTCCTTCACCCTTCCAGAATACTGCTTGGAAATAGACACAGTGAGGCTTTATGAATCTATGCAGGGTTTCCCACGCTAATGAAGAAAATCATGTTGTCCCCATGATACTACTGCGTGGGTAACCTCCCTATTGATACTCCATTCACTCTGCTTCCCCAGATTTAAAAGCCTGTGGCTTAGTTATTTGAAACAAAAATTCAAACATCAAAATGGAAGAAGCAATTTGTGCACTGCATTGTGGGGCCCTCGCTTTATTTAAGAACTCTGTAAACTGGTTGAGGTATCAGTGCTTTTATATCCATGTTTTCAGGCAGCAGAATATTATATGGCAGTGGTTCCCCAACCTTTTGGCATCTTCGGACCCCCACTAAGTCATTACCGGAAGCCCGGCACCCCGGCCTAAACATTGTCAATGATGTGAAGCGTAAAACAATACACAAAAACTACAGCAACAAGCATTCACACAATGTTACACACACAAACACACAAATGTTAACACATTTTATTTAATTTGCAAATATAGATAAAAATATACATATAATTTTAATGGGAAGGCTGGAGCTTTTTTAAATGCAACTGAAACCACACATTGTCCGTACTATATTAAGTTTGGTCACCTGCCCTGTTCCCACGAATCACTCTGAGGAGACTAATTTTAATTATTAGCCTCCGATTTCATATTCCTTGACATTTACAGCGTGTTTCAAAAATTTCAATTGCACATTTAGCCACTTTATTTTTAGACACTTTATTAAACTGTTATTATTATTTTATTTTCTAAGCAGTCACGGACCCCCTGAGGCGGCTTAGCGGTACCACCAGGGGTCCCCGGACCACAGGGTGGGAACCACTGTTATATGGTACATTAAAAAAAAAATTGACGATTTGATGGAGAAAAAGATTCCAGCAACATATTAATTCTATGGAGGGTGCCTTTTATTGAACGGTTAAAGGTAACTGTTTATTCCCCTTTCCTCTGCCAGCTATTTGTATATGTGGCTGAAACACCTACTCTTAATGACTGTGGGCCCGAGCAATACCCTGGTGTCTTCTGTTATGACAATGAAAGTATGACTACCATTGGCTGTTTTTAGACATGCATGCTGCATCATTCGAACACATTGTCTTAAATCGACCTCTAAAACACAGTACCTAGAGTATTCAAATGAAGTGTCATTGCGTTGTGTTGCAGTACTGAAGAATTGTGTGGCAAATAGAAACTGTTTATAATTTAGGACAAAGATGGAGACAGGGCAGTACACCATGCAGCTTTCGGAGATGAAGGATCCGTTATAGAAGTCTTACACAGAGGTGGTGCAGACTTGAATGCTCGTAACAAGCGCAGACAGACACCGCTTCATATTGCTGTGAACAAAGGCCACTTACAAGTTGTAAAAACATTACTGGACTTTGGATGCCATCCCAGCCTTCAGGTAAATTTCATGCTGTACATAATTTTAGTCGTGGCATAATTGTTTCTGTTGTCGTTCTTCAAGTTTTACTTTAACTCTGTACTCGGTCATAACAAACCCTCTAGGATACTCTGTGTTCCCAATAGAATCTGTAACCCATTTTCAAATATTTGTAATTGTTGTAAAAAAAAAAAAAAAAAAATTGTATTATTACAGAAGCATATTCACAATAAGTATGAAGAGAACTGTTAAACGTTGCCCCTTTTTTGTCTTCTAGCCCCCACAGCGCTCTTCATCTTAGCAGTTGTGCAGCTCCATTTACCACCTGACCAGAGTATGTCCATAAGGCTCATCATTGGGACATGTTTAATTTTTCCTGCTTTTTATCCTTTATTTATTTTTCCTCATTATGTATACTCTTTCTGCCAGCCTTTTGCTTCACAATTTGGAGATACCCTGTTCGATTATGGGGAACCATTCATTTTTCTCCCTCAGCTCTTTGACTTTAAGCTTGATCTAACTGTAGCGGGAAGAAAGGGAAAGATTATTCATAATGCCTTATCGGCCTGTGACCACTGTCATGTGGACAAGTGCACATGCATTAGGAAGATGTCTTGCAGAATTCTGATAAGAGAATGTGTGCTCCTGAACACCTGTCTTCCATGATTGACTTGGCTTTAGACAGTGGTCCCACTATTCCTCAGATAGTCCTATAAAAGTAAGGATGATACGTTCAAATCTTGCGTCTCCTTCCAAAAACATAAGGGTACCTCACACCTTTTATTCCTGCTGCGGCTCCCTCATTCAGACACAAGGCCTTTGCCAACAGAATACTCAACCCTGACAAACTGTTTGACTTTCAGGAGATGTTAAATATGAAAGACGCTTGTTTTGAGGTATACACGTTCCATTTCACTTTATTTTGAAGAGGTCTCGAAGTCTGGCCACTCTCCTAAAGCCCTGCATCAGGCAATGCAGGCCTTGTAATAGGCTGTGTGATACTTACTGAAAACTGTATATCATGTCTAGAGCATTGGCAATTGACCTCATGCCTCATTTACTTGCAGATAGTGGACTGTTTATTTGAGAAGCCTTGATGGCTTAGAGAATCTTTCAGGTGGCCCTGACTGGTTGCTGAAATGTTCGAGGCTCATGGTCATTATGATGCATACAATATGGTTATGTTACCAGTGGTTGCCCATTTAATGCTTTGACAAGAAACCACCCTGTAAGTTTCAAATTGCTTGTTCACGTAAGGTGTAATCCTCATCTCTGGCACCAAGTTAGGATATCGGGCTTTATAAGGAAAAAACAGTGCTTGTGCTTCCTAAGCTGATCACCTCACAGATCAATCTTTCTTGATTCTCAACTGAAAGTCAGCAGTGCTCAATCGGCTCATTCTAAGAGCTTCTGTGCAAGTTTTGGACTTTCTGGTTCTTGTTGAGCTTTTGCTTGATTCCATCTGCAAACACTCAGGTATAACACCCTTGGGGCTTCATCTCTTTTTTTCGGTAAATTAGGTGTAGCAGTTCTGCAATAGCCATAATAATTGTCAGTCTTTAGCAATGTCTTGAAAAATCGTAGTTTAGCTCTTTCTTTATCTGAGGATGCTAGTACAAAATGTGTATCCCAAATGGGCATCCCCTCATTTCCAAATTAATGTAGTGATGGTTTCATTGGAGGTAGGTGCAAGAGTAGTGAGTGAGGCTAGAGGCAGGAACTCTTCCTACATTTTTGCTTCTATAAAATGCAAAGACCCTAAGAAGTATGGACCAACATAGTCTTATAATTTTCTTGAATGTTGGGATGGTGGCTTTTTTCATCAATTTTTACAGGTCCTATGCTTCCAGGTCTGGGGAAAAAGTCACAATTTGAACTCCAGAAATTCACTGAAGTTTGACTTTGTTTTTCAAATACCTCACACAAAGTGTTTGCTGGTAGTGTTAACTTTCCTAGCCTACTGGTACTAATTGGTTTTTACTACAGATGCTATATCTACCTGGCTTCCTTAGTCATTCTTACTAGTTTAAAGGCAGGGTGTGAGGCTTTTGAGAGGCTTGTTTACATATTTAGCCCTTGTGAAGAAACCACAGAGGCCACTGTAGAAATATTGATAAATGGTACACTGAGTTCTTACTCCTGGATTTCAGTCAGTACATTCTTCTATTTCTTCATATCATCTTTTCCCAAGCATAAGGGATGTAATTAAGAAGAGATAATACACTCTACAATGTTTCATCACTGTGAGAGATTTCCCCCTCGCTGCCAGTGTATCATTCAGGTAAGAATAGTGTCTCCTTCACCCCGATCCCAAACTCAGTCTTGTTCAGGTTCATAGTGACTTGGTTAAGCAAAACCTTCTTATGGTCCGTAAACCAGTGGCTTTCTGTGGCTATCTTTCTTATGAACAGTTGCAAAAACAGTAAAACAAAAAAAAAGCAGTACAGTTATATGCAGATAAAAATAAAATGATTGAACATAAATAATTATTAGTGCTGCGAGAACCTATTAAAATAAGTAGAATTATCTAATAAAGCCTGACAGTGAGGGAGGAAAGGAAGATTAGAGAAAGCGTGGGCTGCTAGCACACTGACAAAAGCACATTTAAAAATGTCTTAGTTGGTGAAGGGCTGCAATTGTCCTTTTTAATTTAAGAATTTCAACAGGCCTGGTTTGGTGGCCTGCTGCGCATAGCATTACAGATGGTTGAATATTTTATCAGGAATTCTGCAGAATCAGATGTTAGAGAACGATGGCAAATACTTAAGCATATTGGTTTTCCTCCTTTTGGTAGGAAACCTTATCTGTATACAGTGTCTACAGTGTGGTTATTGTGTGTTTGAGTTGATGAAAAGCTTTTATTTACAATATTCAAGATGCTATTCAGAGGCCAACCACTTGATTGTCGGATAATCCAGACCAGCCTGTCCACAAGGGCTCAAGCTGAAATCATAGTAATACAAGTTAACATTTACTTCCTGTGGAATTTGCAGCACATCTGCCATTATTGTGGCATCATAGCTCTTGCCAGACCCGGCTTTCCTTTATGGGAGGGATTGCAAGCTAGGTCTGGCATGTGTGGTTGGGAAGATAATTGTGTGGTGGCTGTTCTGTGTGTGAAAGAGTTTCATGTAGCAAGTGTAGGTCAGATCTGAGTACCTCATCTTGTGGTGGACTAGACACAGAAACAAGCCCTTTAGAGAGATGTATTAGCTTGTCGTATGGTACACACAATTAATTTAATACCTACTCTTTTGAGGGCTCCATAAGGCCGTATTTGTGATGGAAGTCCACTTGTAACACAAAAGATTTCTAGTCACATGGTGGGAGAACTTCTGGATCAATTTAGGTTTGTGGTCTTAGTATTCCTGTTCACAGACTGTTGCTACCTCATTGCGTGAGAGTGCAAGGGCTTTGTTTGCTTGGCCTTGAAATGGGAATCCCAGGAAATGAATAGATTTGCCTTAGGAGTCTGAGGAGATGAAAAGATGGCGTGATCTCTGGGTTGGCTCACCAAGATGATGCCAGTGTTCAGGAAGACGTCCATGGTACCTTCACGTAGTGGGTTGGGACTCATGGTGTTTCTTGCTTTGTTGGCCGAGGCAGAACTGGTTACATTCTGTTCCATTTGCTAAATGTCACAGTTTGTCTTTTCTGGCTTTCAGTTTTACATTGATATTGGTCTTTCGGTCATTGACTACATGGAGGCAGCGATCAGAGTCTGGCATTGGTTTTATTTGTTGAATGATGAGTGATGTTTGTCAAGTTCCATAGAAAAGCCATACAACTGGACGTGGTCAGATCCACTGGTGACTTTATTACTCACCAGGTGCAGTCTAGCCAACGCCATCATTCTACATAGACTTCCATTGCACCTTTGGATATCTAAATAGTACCAAGTTAGGGTAATGAATTCCAGATTGGCTATGAGCATTTGGACAGTCTCTTGGAGGTTATTTAATTAACCTGGAGGGCAGGGTTAGTATGCAGGGCCTTGAATAGCCTCTGCTGTAAGATCCCACAGTGACTCAAGGTACTCCCCTAGTACCTTGAGTCACTGTGCAGAAAGCGTTCTTAGAGCCTTGAAAACAACTTGTGTGAATGTATTCCGAGTTAAAGTTAGGTTTTGCCTCCCAGAACGCAATATTGTCCAAAGATGAAGGTATGCACATAAGTAATTCTACCGGGAACAAAACGTCTCAGTTTGGACATGGCTGTTTGAGTTCAAGGATGTTATCCCAGAAAGGATCATTTCTGAAGCCTACCAGATATTTGTATGCACCCTATTTACGAGCCCCACAAAGAGTGCATGTCCTTACACCGAGTCATTAGCTTATTTATAGTGTTTCCTGTAGTCAACCCAGTAGCCTGGAGGAAATAATGGTGAAAGATCTAAATGTTATGCAGCTTAGGGGCAGTTTGTGTGGTAAAAGCTAACAATTTACAGACTTCTGTCACCAGTTATATGAAATGCTGTAGCGTGTTCACTTTGGAAGCTGCATGCTTTTCTTGGACAATCAAATGGATTCGTTTATCAAGGACTACCAACACTGAACATTGTGCTTGCATGTTTTCTCTGCTGTTGATATTTGTTGTTAGAATTAATCTTTCATCTTTAAGAAAAATCCAGAATAAATGACAAAAGGCAACTTGAAGGTCTCTGTCTCTTTAAAGGACTCTGAAGGCGATACTCCTCTGCATGATGCCATAAGTAAAAAACGCGATGACATACTTGCTGTTCTGTTAGAAGCTGCAGCAGATGTGACCATCACAAACAACAATGGGTTTAATGCTCTACATCATGCTGCTTTAAGAGGAAACCCAAGGTAAGAGACTTTTTACTGTTAACATTTGATTTCAGCAGATGGGAAATAATAAGAAAATTGAGTCTTTATTGCCTTTCTATATTGCATAATGTTTATGATTTATAGGTGGAAGTTTTTTTAACCACCAGAAACCCCCTTGACATACGATCAGGAACAACTGGAGTGGTGTGCCCATTGCAGCTTAAGAGGTCACATTCTGGTGTAAATAAGCATGAATCATATGTGCACACACGGATCTGGAAACCTGTCAGTAATTGTATTGAGTTTTTTGGACTTGATAATATGAAAAGTGAATGAGACAGCTGGCGGACCAAAGCTTATAGATTTATTTAAAAAATACTTTCCTGCAACCTGCTTTCAGAAGTAGTGGAGAAAAGCATATTTCTGATGTAATAAGGCTTCTATTTATTTTGGTATTGCTTGCAAACTGCAAGGTACATGGTGGCTTTAACCAAGATTTTTGGGTAAAAGTGCTTCCAGTGAGATAGCTTTATTAGGTTAACCTGTAAGCAGCTTGCCTCAAGATCTGAATGCAAAACTTTCTATAGCAAACTGGATGCTCAGTTGGAAAATTTCAGATAGAAAGCTATGCACAATATTAAAAGTATTGCTTCGCCGTGTCTCCCCCCCCCCAACAACACACACACACCTACCTGCACTTTTGTGGGAAAAAGTAAAACTTCTAAAATAATAAATAAAAATAAAATAAAAAATAATTCAGTTGCAAGCACACATCCGCAGATTTGACCAGTTTGCCAAAAAAAAAAAAAAAAAATGAATTCTTGGGCAGAATCTTGCTCTTTGCTGGCCTCCAGATAAGTGGTAGAAGTGAAAGACATAAAGGACCCTCACGGATTCCTTCTTTATTATACTTTAGTGAAGTTTATTTTGCAAGGCAAATACACTGCAGTCCTCACCTGTAATCCAGTACCCTTATACGTACATGGAATCTAACCACTATAGCCTCCACTGGGACAGGCATCGTCTCTGACTTTCTAATGTGCTGCTCACCACTGACCATTGGAGGACTCTTAACATGGTCCACTCCTGAAGGACCCAGATGGCCGAATTCTTTGACTGCTGCTAGACATCATCAGTGACATTCACAGAAATTCACACCATAATGCAGTCTGTCCTGGCAGGTCTCCAACCATCTCTCCTCCCAATAAAAGCTTGCCCGGGTCCATAAGACCTGAAAATAGACAGCCCTACACTGTAAACACCTAGGTGGCTGTAACATACAAGAAAAGAGACCTGTAGAGCTGATCAAGGATGACAGCATAAACTGATCATTAACTATGCTTCTCATGCCTCTTATCCAACATACTGCTAAACGCTGTGTCCAATAGAGGATAGTCACACTTCAGTGGTCATCATGCATAAAATGGAAACACGTCCCACATTGGATCAAAACAAGGACACCATACTTCTAACCACACACCCTACACAGTGTAGCATGCTACTGGTGCAAGCAGTGCTTCAACACCACAGATAGGAATAGTAATTGCAATACAGTGAGAGAACCTGTAAATGCTCCTGAAAGTATAGACCATGGGAGCACAATCTGCTCACACAAAAGATGCAATTTACAGTCTCTTTTGATTCTTTGTCCCTCATCCAAACATACCTGGGCCATTTACTTCCTCGTGCACTTCAAGGAAAAGTAAATGCTGCAGGGTAAAGCTGAAGAAAAGACTTACCTCAGCACAAGAAAATGTCAGGCATGCCAACTGCACTTCACTAAGAGACAAGGCACGAACAGTAGCAGGTACCTTGTAGTAGACTGCAGATTTCATTTCATTGACTGCTACTTGGTCTATGCATCTTTACTTTCTTAGTCTCTGGTGCTACAAGTAAAGTACATTAACTTGTGTAGTATTGCATTAGCTATAAATAAAGGAATAGAACCGGGATTCCTGAAAATTGGGACAGCGGGGAGATTCTCTTGAAAAATGGGAAAGGGTGAAGTGGAAACTGGGGGAGGTGGGCAGGTGTTATGAAAATAGTACGTGCTGGGTGGATATCTGAGCGAGAAATTGATAAGCTTGGTCCCCAATTCATTCTCCGGCCTGGTCCATACAAAGGAGGGGGGCTCTTGAAGGATAGGTTGGATGTAGTGCTTTAAGAAGATGGTAGGAAGTTCAGTGAAAGGGGCAAAAAACATGTGTGATGACGTCTAAAACTAGCACCGAAGGTGTAAGGAAGTACGCATAGGAAAGAAGTTCAGTGTTAACTAAAAAATAGGTGGAGACACTGAAAAGTGAATAGCAAGGTTCCGGAACACTAGTTGGATTGAAAACCTAAAACCAAATTAGGGCTCCAAAATTGGTAAGAGGTGGGAGAGCTGACCCATGTATTAAGAAGGGTTCCTAGGGTGCACAACACAAAGGAGAGGGAAGCTAGACTATTGGTACAAAGGGGTAGTCCTGCGACAGGGATAAGAATTGGTGTCCCTGAACATTTGATATGGAAGGCATCCAGAAAAATGGATAGCAGAAGTAGTTCTTAAACAGTGATAGGAGTGTGGGCCTGAAAACATAGGTAAGCATGGAGTGTTTTCCTACATTCATAGAAGGGTGCATATTGAGACATTGACAGCAGTGGGCTTTCTGAAAGACTGATCTAAATGAGTAATGGTGGCTCCTGAATCGCTTGCAAGGAGGGTAATCCTAGTACATAATCATGATGGGTCAGACGAGTATCTGTTGAAAACTCTTTCTTGTTCTGTGGTTCTGTATGTACTGTCTTCCCGATGACATGCATCTGTTTATTGTACAGCCCTTTTTTATGTTGGTAAGAGACCCCAAAGGAGTAAAGCAGGGATTTTATTCTGTTTTAGTTAGACATACTACTTTTTTTTTTATCACTGACTGTAGGACAACTGTACAGAATGTCTTTGCATGCAGGGCAGTATATGAGCAAGTGTGCATCGGTCCTCAGGGATGCATAGAAAGGGTTCTGGAATGATACCTTCTAAATAGCTTGTTAAAACGATGCTGCTCTGCCACTGGGCGTTAGGGATAGTCCTGTGCCCGTTTTTCCTTCAGACCACTGAGGGCTCTTGATTGTTTAATTTGATGCAGATTCATCCAAGTGCACCCCTCTTGTCAAGGGTGACTACCATCCCCTCGATCAAGAGGCTGTGAGAAACTGTCAGCGCTGGCAGAAATATCAGTCGTGGGGTACAGTCTTTTTACCAGCATCCCTGCGAAGAGAAGGCTTACCTACCCATTTCTTGTAAAGTCTCTGTAGTCTTCAAATAGTCTTTTACCGCCATCATATCTGGGTCATATATGGAGGAGCCTTACACATGTGGTTGGGGGTGGATTTGTTACCTTTCTTGTGTAAGTGGCAGAGTGAATAGTGTATACTATTTTACTCCACAAGTGTGTACTCTGATAAGATAGTGATTGGCTTAGTGCAAGGCTGCACTTAGCCCAGCTTTTACCTGGGGGTTACACAAACACACTGTGGGGTGGGAAGAAAGACCATGAAACCCTTTGAAGAGCCAGCATTCCCTCTTCTTAAGAGGAACTACTCTTTCTCATTATCCTTCCTTGATCTGCATTCTTCAAGAATCTGGCCTCCTAATGCAAGCTAGTACACCTGAGTTAGTTCCATCCATGCCAAGAGGGGGTGTAGTGCTCCACGTCTCCAGCACATTGTGTTCATGCCGAAGTCAGCATCTTCTTTGTCACTTACCCTCCTTGTGACATAGGGAAACATGCTCAGTTTGCCCCCAAGAGCTTGAGATTTCCTTGACTCCACTGCCAGCCCTGGAGATTTGTTGATGTAGGTAAATGAGGTTGTCTTGATTCTAGAACCATTGGGATTTTGTTTCTAGCTCAAGTGGTTCACAGGGTATCATCATTTGAGCCAGAGGTCGGGACCCCATGCCCCCCCCCCAATACCAGCATAGTCTCCAGCTTTGTATTGGTGGCTGTAGCAGATGCCCCTAGGCCTACAAAAAATATTGACTGCAGCTTGTTGAATCCGAGATGGAGGTCTCTAAATAGACCTTCACCTGGAAAGGGATATACAGTGTCTGTTAGCACCCTTACCCGCTACGGACCCCCACCGGGTAGTCCAGTGTGTCCCTTGGTCTGTTGGACCACAGAAGACTGTGCCCTCACAGAGCGCACTAAATAACGGATCATCCAAAATGAATCATTTTGTTTGCTAAATTTGGAGTGGGCACTTCGTCCTTTTAGTGTTGAGTGCTCAGGTAGTCCAAAGGGTACATTCTGCAAGTTGTTGTGGCAGATACATTGAAACATTGTCAAAATTCCCCCAGCTCCACTAGTAACTGAGATAAAATTACTTGAAAGTACACAACAAAAACGTTACTCGGCTTTGATGTGTAGCACCATAAACTGTTATGATTAGAAGTGTACCACTGCAGAACTGTAATTTGAGCTAGTATTTCTTGTTATGTGACGCTTTCACAAAGATCATTGGTTTTGGCTATCATGCACTGTGGAGTATCTCAGTAGGTTTTCTGAACACCTTCCAGTCCGTTATATTAGTGCTTAGCGTGTTTGACCTATAATGCTGGCTGGGTTACTATGAACATTCTGGAAACTGTTTTTTTTTTTTTTTTTTTTTTAAATGCTAATTCCGATTTTTGAATGTAGAAATGTGCCCCCATATGTAGTTTTCCTTTTCTTTTTCAAAGTAAGGAACTGCCGGGAGGTGGGGAGTATTAATTGTTAAGGTTGTGTCCGCTGTAGTCTGTCTAAACCTTTACCACCTCCTTGAGTAAGGTACAGCTTCTCATCCTCGCTACCCTGTTAGAATCAACTGCTAAAGGGGAGTATTTTTTTTCATCCAGTTGTAGCACAACCATTGTGGCCCAAGACACCAGTGGTAAATGACCCAGATGTTAGTTAAGGCCCAGCAGTACCTGACTGCCTTAAAGATCCAAGAAAGTCTCACAAAGAGCTCATAAAGCTTGTCTATATGGAGGATAATGAAGAAACGTGCATATTAAGGGTGGGCATCATAAAACACAGGGAGAGGTCATGAAATATTCTGCAGTAGAGTACTGTTGTCCTGAAGTGTAGTAGACGTGGGGGGGGGGTGGATTGCGGAGCTCTGAAATAATTAATTTGATTTAAATATTTAATGTGGGTGGTCCCGAAAAAGGAGAGTGGGGCATGTTAAACATAGAATGGTGGTGGTTGGATGTTTGTGGATGGTCTTAAAAGATGGGTTAAAATGGTTGGTCTCTGGACTGATTGATACAAAGCATTCCTGACCAGAAACTCGGGGTTGGACGTCAAAGGATGCTGGTTAGGTATTGGGAAACTCTAATACAAAAGGTGAGCTCAAATTATGGACTAGTACTGCCCAGAAACATGAAATGTTATTTATGCATAATGCTGTAGGAAGGTTTGGGGTGCTTTGAGTGCAGACACATAAAAACTGAATTTTAAAAAATATGGAGTGCCAAGGAACTCGGTGGTGTTTTGCATAAATTACAAAGGGGGTCTAAATGAAATGGGGTTCAGAAAAATGATTATTCAAGTTGTAGTGACTCAGGGATAGATGTAACATTGAATGTTTGCCCAAATGATTTTGAGACCACAATTCAATGTGGGGAGATTCTACCTTTACTGTTCCTCTTTTGCAGTGACCTCCCTTCTTATTTCCCTCAAATATTTGGTGTGTAGGTGTATCTGGCAAGGTTACCTGTTATTGTATTTGTAAATCATGGAAGTAGACGAAGGTTGTAACTTACAACTCATTGTCTTTGAAATAGCTTGCCTTTCTTGACACCGAAGACCATATCTACCTACATGAGACATAGTTCTATTCTCTTGAATGACAGTTGAATATATTGGAATCGCAGGTGTCGGAATAGTCTGGTGCCAACAAAAAAAATGCATTTGGTTTGGTCAGCCCTGGACAAACTGCCTTGGGCAAAAGTGGTGTCACTATGGTGTAATTGACTGATCATGGCATTGATCGTGCCCATAAAGCTGTTGCAGGAAAAGGTCCTCGTGGTTCTGAAACCCTTGTCTAGACATCCAGCCGCTTGCAACCTTCAGTATCCTGCTGCTTCCACAGATACCTGCACTTCTTTTAAATGGCAGGACGTGGGGTGTGTGTGTTGGTTGGTTGGGTGGGGTTGATTTGTTAGAGCGTGGGTCCTGCGTACTGGAATATCCGCTCAGGAGAACTTTGTGTAGACCACGACCTGGGGCACTTTTTTGTACAGTTTTGAAGAAGTATCTCTTTAATGAGTGTTAATATCAACATTCCCTGTGATCGCAAGTCGCTGACGTGGCATTGGTTTTACAGCGGCAATCTTTGTGTGTGCATGTAGCACAGAGTCCGATTTAAGAAAAGCCTATAATGAAAATGACGTGCATCGTTTCTTCTCTAGACAGATTTGCGGGGAAAATAAAATTTCTTGTGTAATGTATTAAAGTAATAGCTTGATTACTTTCCATAAGTAATCAGTTCTGTAATTCAGTTATAAATGAATATCTGTTTGCCTGTAGGTAGTTATAGGCGATTTTTGAAAGGTCCGTAGCCTTCTATCTTCTGGGATTGATAAAATGCTTACCGTTAAGTTGCTGCTGTTTAAGCAATAGACACGTAAGTTAGTGTTGTGTGTGAAATAGACATTCGCCCTCATTATGTGAACCTTAGATTTGCTACCTATCTTCTGACAGGTTGCCTATATCGCGCAACCACCTTTTTGTAAAGACTTGCTGTAAGCACGTGCGTTCACAGGATGCAAGATTGACAACGCAGAATCAATGGCTTTCCTAATCACTATTGACAAGTGCGTGATTATTTCTAGCTGGGTCATGGTTAACTGTGCTACCTTTGTGGGCTGTTAGAGACTGCCTCGTGGCTGCCAGGGGCTTGCTTGATTTGTGAAAGAGAGAGTGCGGGTGCCCGAAGCTGTCCTCAGAAGCCCGTGCAATTAAACGTCTGCGCGCCGAATCCCAAGGCTGGTGGTCTTTAATGCACTACCAGACGCTCCCTGCCCCCTTATCTCACTATTGAAGGTTCCTGCGTTCTCCCTTTGTGATGGTGCATGTTGCAGTCTCCCTCTAGTATTTCTAATATGTCTGTTTTCCCTCGCTTGCCCTTCTAAATATCTGATGCGTAAAAATGAGTGCCGGTCCCCAAAAAAGTGCCGGTGGCCCCGTCCAGCAACCCCCAGCTCAAATCAGCACTGCCCCTGCCCCCACCTGCCAGAGTAGAGGCATCTGTGTGATAACCCTACTTTGCACCAAGATGCGTAATAGCCATGCCACCTTGTTCTTGTAGGGGTTCCCTCTTCCTTGTTTGGGAGTGGGTATCCTTGAACTGCCTGCTCTCTACTTTTGGGGAAGCTGGAGAGGGGGGTGCTGGGGGCTCCTTGTCTTGATACAAACTGTTACGAATTCCGTCTTGGCAGCTTCTTGTCCTCCTTCAGGACCCGCGGTAAATCAGACAGGTTGCAAACAGGAGCTTGCTCCCGAATTTGAAGATCCAGTTGGTGTGAAAATACTGCACTA
The DNA here is from genome assembly GCF_031143425.1 of Pleurodeles waltl. NCBI lineage: Eukaryota > Metazoa > Chordata > Amphibia > Caudata > Salamandridae > Pleurodeles > Pleurodeles waltl. The sequence continues at coordinate 503,140,089 of NC_090439.1, forward strand.
TCCCACGCACAAGTTTCGCCAAATAAAACCCGGCGAAATGTGTGTGGGGACACGGTCATGTACGAGGTTTTACAGCTCGGCGTCTGGAAGAACGTGCTATCTCTTGTTTTAAGATGTGCAACTGGTACCGCGCAGGGAATGCTCGTGCATGGTGAATAGTGTCCCAAAATAAAAGGCCCCTCTGAAGTTGGCTCTAGAGCCGCCCGTAGTCTCAGTAAAGTCCCCTCCCTCAGATTAAGATTTAGTGTCTGATTCATACTCCAAACCATTTGTGACCACATGTGAACGCTCATTCTGGCAGAAGTTTAAACATGCCACTGAACCTATAACAAGCCATTTTCTCTCTAAATAAGGCCTGTGCTAGTTCTCTGTGACTCAGATTGGAAGACGGGGAGCGTGCACGTGAAGGTCTGCTTTGTGTAATTCAGTGTCGAAAGAGGGCCAGTGTAGCATTTCTTGAAAGCGAAAGGCATTAACAACCTCGGTTTGAAAATGTTGCCGATTTTTATTTTGGGGGTGGCGACGGTGCTTACTAAGCATGTAGTCAGCGTTGTGCATTGCTTATAAAACAGCATTGGAAATGTGTTTTTCGTTGTAAGGATGTGTGCGTCAGAATGTGACTGGTGCAGAATGTATTGGAACCTTATGAAGTATCGTTGTCTATTATCATGTATACTTAATTTCGAAATACGGTTTATTGGTATTCTCGCATTTATAAATCATGAAACCATTTCTGTCGTATTTCTAACACAAGCGGTGCTTGTCGGATGCAATGCATTTACGTTTCAACAGCAAAACCCCGGGTGTCCATTTTAATGCAGAGGTTCAAATGTGACATCTATGTATTGCCTCAATATTCCAGCATTTCCTTGGAGGTGTAAATGGACTCTGAAAGCAAGGCGCCGCTTGGTGAGTTTTTCCTGTGGGAATTACCCTGCATTTCCACCTAGCATCAACAGGGCCTTTTACATTCGCTCTGTGTCAATAACTAGAGAAAGTTACGTAACCTTTAAAATTATGACTTGGGTAAGAGACTGGTGCTGGTAAAGATTTGAGTTTGAGCACCAGTAAATCGGATGTTAAACTTTAAGTCTCCCTTGTATTTTCCTGCATGTAAGCCTGCAGTGGGAAACTAATATTTTCAGATGCTGTGTAGCAAAGCATTTCGAAGTGTCTGACGTTCTGCTGCAGGCATGACTCGAGAGTTCCACCTCGCTATCCTTCCCGTTGCCAAGTGTGAAGGTTTCAGTGAGAGTGCATGTATTTTGTCTTAAACACTTTTAGACCCCATGGTTATAGGTGTGATTTTGCGGGAATAGATGTGGAATGGGGACAGTTAAATAGAAAGTGTTGCAACTTTCCAAATGTGTTTGTGAACTGCTCCGCTTATTGTTGCTTCGGCCTGTAAAATCACTTTATTGGGATCATTTTTGGCCTGCTTTTCGGATATGACCTTCTGGTACAAGGAGTAGTGACTGCACAAAATATACAACAGTATAATGTTTAAAAAAAGGGATGTTTCCCCAGAAAACGTATGTACCTGAACATACTGAATATTATTGTTTAAGAACAAACATGATGAAATGATACATAATCTGTGGAACACCATTTTATTTCAGTTCTTCACATTATACAGTGCATCACATACATGTAAACTCATGCAGTAAAGTGGCAATTACAGTGGTTCATCCACCTGTGCATGGCTGGGTACCGGGCACCAAATCACCAAGAGCACACTGTGTTGTTGGCTTGTGTGCTCCACGCTAGAGAAACCTGTCGTCCTGTAGTTTTCAATGCATAGCTACAGCTGGTTGAAGGGGACCAAATCCATTGAAGAGGCGATTTGGTTCCATTTTACCAGCTCTAGCAAAGCATTCAGGCCTAGTTCCAACTGTAAAGCAGTGTGTGCGCATTCAAGCCGTTGGCTTCTGTGTAACACACATGTAGAAGTTATGCTGGAGAAGAAGATGCTAGTTGAGTGATATGCAGCTTTCGTTCAAAATGGCAGCCAGAATTTTATAGTGTTTGGCTTGACAACAGTATGCTTTATTCATAAAACAAACGATAACGAAAGATACATTTATTGCCATAATATCACGTTGACCTTAAAAGTGCAAATATGAACAACGTAAATAAACGTTTTTTTTTTTCACGTGAGGCAGTTCAGTGTTAGATGGAGTGCCATGACTGGTACTACAACACAGCGCTCCAGATACACTCGGACAGATTTGTCTAATGTCACAGATTTTTCACATACCTTTTAAAAAAATGAAAAGCAGCCTCTTTTCTCTTTCTTACGCTTGAGATAGTGTTCTGGAGCGAAAACGCTACATGCCATGCTCCTCAGATTATTCAGCCGTTGTTGGATACTGATAGTTGAGGACGGGCCCCAGTAACTTTGGAAGGAGGTGGCAACCTCCAGCAGAAATATGTTTGCACTCATGGTCCTTTCTGTTGATTGGAAAGTCATGGAAATCGTTTTCGCCTGGTAAAGACTTGGGCAGTGGTTTATCTTGAATGATAACCCAGATTTGTCATTCTAGAGGATCACCCAAGCCCCCCACTCCCTTTTCCAGTGTCCCTGAGGGAACCGTTCAAGTTAGCTGGCCCTAATTGGTGGAATGACAACCCTATTTCGCTGAAATGAACCACAGACCACTAACTTTGTAAAAAAACGTTTTAAACCCCACCTTTTTCGGGCAACTGATGGGCTTGGAGATTCGAGCGCCTTGATGCCATGGCGTAAGGGCTCTTGGAGTTGTTTTAGATTTCTAGTAACTGTAGCACGAGGTTCAATAAAGTTTGTGTTCTGTGGGTGAGCCGATGCATCATGGGTGAGATGCACTTAAATGCACCCCTCTGCTCCAGCGTGACCCCTACTGAAAGGTCACCTGCGCCCTTCCTCCTTGCCTCAAGCGCCGAATGCAGTAATGAAAGCGTTGCTATTTATACTGGGTGCGCGCAGACTCCCCTCCAGATACAGCTGCTCAAGTGTGCTTTTGGATAGCGGCGCGGTCTCTCGGACTGGCCATATCAGGGCACGAGGGGGGCATGGAAAAATCGGAGCAGCATTGGATAATGTCAGCATCTGTTGTCGGTGTCCGTCAGAGAGCTGACATGTCTGAGTTACAACAGTGTCAGCACATGCCCCAGGCCAGGGTGTGTTCGCTAAAACACGAACAGCTGATGCGTCGGATGAATTTAGCCTTGGTGACTGAATCAACCCACCCCGAGACCGGCTCTGGCGTTTTCCAAGCACTGCAGCCCCCTTCAGAAAAGAAACGTGCAGCATGTTTTAGTATATGATACAGAATATATTTGAAAGTTTTTTTGAGCAATTACAAATCACTTCATCGGGGTGGGTTGCATTGGTTATTTCTTAGGGACCTGCTATGCTGTACCCAAATAAAATAATTTAACTAATACCTATTTGAAGAATATTCTTTTTTTTTTTTTTTTTTTTTATTATTCCCCGTGTTTATATTTACCATGCTTACAGCAAGTTCATCGAGTAGAGCTTGTTTCTGAAATGCATATTTAGCTCGTAGTCCCAGGTGAGCCTCGGGTTGGTTATTCCACCCTTTTGTCCGTCGGAATGAAAGGATAAACACCGTCATTACAGTGCCTAAAAACTAAGGAAAAAAATCCGCAGTGGCAGACTCTACAAAATGCCTGCTAGCCGTTTGCAAACAAAACAGTTTACATAGTGATGGTAATCAGCAAAATAACACGAATCAGATGATGTCTTGTGATTTAGGCTATTAGTAAATGCTGTTGTGGCTCAAAATACGTTTGGATTTTTTTTTTAAAGCAGCAAATAGAATGTTGAGTTGAAATGTTCAAGGTATTTTAGTTATAGATCTGGTAGTAATGCGAAAACCGCCTTCTGCCATGGCAGAAAACCCCTCTGCATAGCATCCATCAATAGGCCTGCCTCTGCAGTTTTTTCAGTGACAGCTGGAATAATGCAGAGAAGCAACTTAATTTAGGAGATTGGAAAACTAGTGGTGTTTAAAAGCTTGATTGCAGTTTTTCTCCGGCCTTCTCCATTAGAAATATGACTAGCTTTCTGTAAACAATTATTAATTTTCTTCCGAGTCTGTTTTCTAAGCCTTTAACTTTGAAAATGTGTAATTGGCCTAAGTAAACGGCTTTCATTGGAGAACCATTGCACCAAATAGTGCTGTTTTTATAACCTATAATTCGTTTTTTGTACTTATTAACTTCTGGGGTTTTGTGTTCCTGGAAAGTTGGAAAGATAGTTTAGCCCATTCACGTTTTGTATACAATCTGCTTTCAAACATCACATTCCATTTTTGCAAACCAGTTACAATTTAAATTTTGAATAATGTTTAGACCGCTAATGTAAAACATTGTGTGACATAATGAAACACTGACTTCATATGCTTGCAAATTTCGCCTATTGCATTGTTCTTCTTTCTTCAGCGTGGTAGCCACTTCACCTCGTTGTTCATTACCATCCCAAAATACATACTTCTTTACATTCCATAGTTTTCATAGTTCATATGGGTACATAAAGAAGTATGTACACTGGAAAGGCCACCATTCTGCTCACCAGCCATCTGAGTAGCCATTACATAGTTACATCTGCCACATTACTTTCCTATAGTTTTGTTAGATAACAAACATTTGCTATCTGTCGATAACACCAAGAGACCCTTTAGGGGGTGAATATGTGGCCCTTACGATTTACCTGTCTCCACTGAAATAGCCCCTTGTTTTTTTTGTCACACATGCTGGCATGCAGTTGTCCAGATTTGTGCCAGTGCTTCAGCTTTATCGTCACTCAGGTTGATATCTGGAGCAGCCTTTTCCTTTGGACGTGGTTCAGCCCCCTGCAAGATCCTCGTGCAGGCTTCTGCTCTGACTTGCATACCCTGGACTGGTGCTGGAGAAGGCACCACAGTGGTTTTAACCAAAAGGCTTTGCAGCTCACAAAAGAAAATCAGTGCTCGACTTCCGTATATTGCAAACGCCCTATTTTACTGTGGTGCTTCATTTACATATCTATTTTTTTTTAAAAAAAGCCTATGCTGACACTGAAATTTCAGCTGTGCGGCCACTGAAAGCAGACACACACTTTTGTGACGGAGTTTAGGAAGAGAGTAGGCCAGAGGTTGCATGCAAAAATTAGTGGTTGCTCAGCACTCCTGCAATAGCCGTTCCTCATTGTCTGATCACTCACCTGCTTCTTTTGTTTTCAGGTCACTAGACTATTCCATGCTTAATCAATGCTAGCTTTCGTGCAGTTCTAAAAAGGGATGATCCAAATGCCGGTCAACTTTCTTGACTGGTGCTCCAATATTTGTCTCCAGAGCCCACCAGAGAGCGGTGTGCTTGTCCAGTGCTGGTTTGAGGTCAGAGTTAATTAATTTTCTATGTTGTGCTAAAACGATTTTGCAGAGAAACTAAGTTGTTCTGTGTGGTGAGCACTTCTGGGTATGCAGGGCATAGCTTTGAGCTGGACGAGGTCCAAAATCAGCAGATATCAGTCCTGCAACAGAGAGATTAGGGAAGTAAAATTCCTGCAGTGCATGACAAAAAGCTTAGTGCAGCTGATAGGGAGCAAATCAGAGTGCAGCAGCCGGATACAACAGCAATGCAGCATTACAATTACATCATGCACATTCGGGCGGCAGTTGGGCTGACTGCATTTTATCAGATTCCTCTCTTTACCTTTTCAGTGCGTTGGGTTTAATTTATTATATCCCTTATTTTCACCAGCTGGTTCCTGTATAGTGATTATGGTAATTAGTGGGAAATACTTTGTTTTATTTTAACACTTTGGATTTTTTTTTTTTTAATGTATACTGTTTGCATTTCTGTGTTAGCAGTGTTTGCAAAGCGCTCTGGTACGGCTTTAAGGCGGTCTTAGCGCTATTTATACTCGAAAGTATATGAGGACATGCACAAAATCATGTTGTACGAAAGTGAGGTCATTCATTTCAGTAGGGTGCACAGCAACAAACGTCCGGTTAATGCACACAAGCGCACCACAACTTCATACAAAATGTTGTCCAAATACATTTTATGTTGGCCCTTGAAGCCACCATTACGGATCAATTCTATAATATAATGTTTAGACCGCGAGTTATTGAAACAGGAACGGCCGGTTAGTTGAGCGACAGAAAACCATAGGCATCTTACAAAATGTCTCCTAGCTGGCCTTGCACAGGAGCGTTACCTGCAGCCTTAGCATCATGCATCACCCGGAGCCCGGTAATGACCCACAGAGACACGTCAGCTGCAGCCCTCGCATTCTGCAAGCTCCCCCAAAGCGCCGATTCAGCTCTTCGTTGCGCAGTGAGGAGGAGAGGGAAAGGGGAACATAGAGGGTCACTGCGCCTCACGTACGAGGCACACGTGCACGTAAACAAACAGCGTAAACACGCCTATGCAGTCTCCCTGCACCTGCTGTCTTTGAGACACTGTGCAATTAGTTATGTTGTTGAAACGCCTACCTTGTGTCCGCTTTCACCGTTGAGTGCCAAGAGAGCGAGCAGGTTAACTCGACACGTGTTCAGGTGAAAAGATTCACAGAAGTAAGCAAGTTGTCAGCAAAGCGAGTAAAACCGAGTGCTGCATTCATCCGAGTCACTGAAGTTGCCATTTGTGGGTTTTTTGGTCACAAAATGTTTTCTTTTCCTGACTGAGCCGTAAACTCCTTCGGTCTGAAGGGTGCTCATCCCGTCCCCAGAGGTCACGTCAGGAGACAAGGACACCCACTTCGCAAACCACGGCGCCCAACCGTATTCCCAGCTCGGAGCGCAGGAGCAAAACTGTTAGAGCTTTATAGGCAGCTAAGCATTTGAAACATGCACTCCCAGGCAAACAGCTCTCCTGTGCCTCTCTCTTCCCTGACCATATTTAGGCAACCATAGCAAAAAATAGTCTCTCAGCTGTCGATTGTCGATCCACGCGCCCGGGGAAGCCGCTATCGTCTTCTCTGCCTATTGATTGTTCATCCTGCAGATTTCCAACACTGCTCTGCCATTTGTTCTTCTATTTTTAGCGCGGCCAAATAAAGCCGTCTCCATGTTTCCAGTTATATTTCCCAGATTTTCACTGAGCTTGCGCGACTGGCAGTAGAGCATTAAGGGGCCTCCACTAAACTTAGAAACACTGCGGAGCATGAAGGGTACAGCAAGGTTTATGGGGAGTTTAGGTGAAACAGTAAATATTCCCTAACTGCCACCTCAGCTTCTGTAACCTGATTTCGTGTTAAACGAGCAGCCGAAAGTGCAGTGAATATATTAAACAGTTTGGCAGGGGCGCTGTAACCTCGTGACTGAGTGTGCGCTGGGCTTTAAACCTCCACTGCGAAATTGTCGAGCTGTACACGACCTCAGAGGTGCACGCGGAGCTGGTTTTCGCCCTTGAATGAGTGGGTAGCATTTTCAGAGATCCCTTTGTATCACCTGCCTCTTCGTAGTGTTTTCTTATGAAGTTTTGTGATTAGCATCCTTAAATTTACAGGCAAAATAGTGATCGATTCCTCAGCAATGACTGTAAAACCCTTAAGGTAATCCACAACAGTGATGCAGCCCCTTCCCCCTTTAGTCCCTTCCATGTTTGTTAAGCATGCTTTACTTCGTGCGTTCCCCTAGTATTTGTTTTTTATAGATTTTGTATTTCTGTACTTTTTTTCGTGCAACGTGGGGCACTTTCATAGTGCATACTGTGAAGTAAATTACCACCAGGGATCCGAGGCTGTCCATGACTGGGCACAGTTGAGAAGTTTGGAGTTGAGGCTAAGGGCAGTGCAAGATCCTCACATTAATTGTAGTGGGTCATAACAGGGTTTAAGCTACTTGCTCAAATATTCTTTGTCTCTGCAGCACTCAGAGAGTGATGTTCACTTATGTGCTATTTTTAGTTCGTTTAATTGTTTAAACCACACCCTTAAATACACAGGCAACGCATGTTTTAGAGACCCTCACATTTTCGTCCCATTTAGTGAACTCTGCAGATATCTTGCAACTGGTTGTACAGATAGCATCTGCCTGCAGATGCATTCTGTGAAGGCGGTCTGTAGATGCACACCAGGTAACATAAGTGCATTAATGTCGCTTGTGCTGCCTTATTTTAAGCTTTATTGTTTCAAAACTGTGATCCAGCGAGGAAAGATGCTTCTGGCGCTGTACATCTCCAACTGCCTGCAAATAACACTAGTCATGACTTTCATGAGTTTGTTCCCTCTGTGTGGCCAGTTACCTACAAACCTTGAAGGTATAACTTTTAGCAATGGTAAGGTAAAAGTATAAGAACGTCATTGTTTTAGAAAACAAGAGAAATATCCAGAATCTTTTGTCTAGTTGACATGTATATTGCAACTCAAGATAAAAGAAAACAAAACAAGCATTTGCAATGCAATCGGTCTCGCATTTGCTTGAGTTAGAGCTCTTGGCATTGTAAATTCATAACTGGACTTTTCTTGCCACATAATTTGATCAGCTCTGCCTCATAACTTCTTCTTTTCCTGCCATATAACTCCATTGGCCCTGCATATAACTAAAGCACTATCCTTTACCTTCTTCCTCTATCTGCAGCAAAAAATGAAAATGTTGCCATTTAGCATCCTAATTTAACTTTGCCATGCTAATTCCAATAGAAAACGACTTTCACCACCCTACCACAAGGGTTGCTGTCTGGCTAACATAGTTCCCCAAAAAAATGACACAAGACGGTGACAGAGGGGAAATAAACTAGAAGGATCGCCCAAACATATCAAGAGTGTTCAAACAGTCATAGTGTAATAAAGATGTTAAGTTGGCCTGAATTATGGTCATAATTGTAATAAGGAGAGGTTATGAAAACATACAATTATCATATAAACCTTTATCAGAAATCAACTTTTTGCATTAGACTGTAATGCCCAAAACAGCCCCTAGAGGGCGCCGTAACAAAACTATCAATTGTAAGAAACATGATCCTTGTTACTATATTGTTAGCCCCTAGAAGAGATAACCCCAAGGGAAAAATAAAAACAGGAGGAAGTAATGCAGTGTAACCATATACTTAGCCCCTATAGGGAGTTTTTGGGGGCTAGCAGGCCAACTGCAATGATATTACAAACAAGGCCTTTAAAGCAAAACTTCTCCCAGCTTTAAAACAAAAGTTGCAGCTATGAGAAAGCTTAAGACACTGAATGGTGGGAGGGGTTATTATTTTGAGGTCCCCTCTAACATAGTGTGGGGACCCAGTGATGTAGACAGTGTTTTGAAGGTGGTCCCATTGTCCTAGAATCTCCAAAGGTTGAGCTATGAGCAAAAATATTTTGTAACAGTAATGCCCATGCAGAGCATTATGGGGAGAGTTTTTGTCCCGTGAATATTGTAGTATGTTGACTGCACTACTCAGAACAGACCCTAGAGGACACCACAATAACATTTGGAAGAAACATGGTCATGCAACCATATGGTCAGCCCGTAGAGAGCATAACCACATGAAAAAAGTAATGGGAGAAAATAATGCAGTGTACACATATATTTAGCTCCTAGAAGACATAGTGCATTACACGTTTTCAAGGCTATCAGGAGTGTTGCAATGATATTACAAACAAGGCCCATAAAACATAACTTATCCCAGCTGTAAAAAAAAAAGTTCCATCATGAGAAAGCTTAAAAAGATAATGAATGGTGTTAGGGGCTATTATTTTGCATCTCCCCACTAACAATATAGTGGGGGGCCCAAATATGATGTAAACCGAGCGTATTGTGTAAATGTTTTGATGGTGGTCCCGTTGTTCTAGGACCACCACAGGCTAAGTTATGAGCAAACATGTTTTGAAAAAGTAAATGCCCTACAAAGCATTATGGGACAAGTTTCAGTGCACAAATATTGTAATATGTTGATATGACTGTAATGCTTGGAACAGCCCCTAGAGGACACCACAATGAAAATAGCATTTGTAAGAAACATCGCAATATAACTATATAGTTAGACCTTAGAGGGTATAACCACACAAAAAGAAAATGGCAAAAAATGTAGTGTAACCATATATTTAGCCCCTAGAGGGCTTAGTGCATTACATATATATTCAGGGGTAGCAGGCCTATGACAATGATATTACAAACAAGGCATTTAAAACACAAGCTACTCTCAGCTGTAAAACAAAAGTTCTAGCCATTAGAGAGCTTAAACAGATACTGAATGATGGGAGCGGTTATTATTTTGGGGTCCCCACTACCCTATTGCACTATTTGCAAGAATCCTTCGTGCACAGCCTGGCCCAGGCCCCCAGCACTCTACCCTGTGACGCTCAACTCGCTGAGCTGTTCTCCGGCGGCGTGGTACCTTCTTTTGTAGTGCTGCAGCAACCTCAATTTGCGCCTTCTTTGGCCTGTGTCCTGGGACTCCTGTGGGTGCTACCTGGTCATATGTGGGTTCCCTCCAGTGTTGGGAGCCCCCTCTGCCTCCTCAGTCTGAGTTGAGGCCCCCAGGTCCCTGCTGGGTCCAGGCAGCACCATTTTGACGCAAACCCCAGCATTGCATGAAGCAAGGCTTGTTGGACGAATCCAGCACTGCAACTTGCCTGCATCCAACATCTCGAATTGGGACATCCTTTGCATCACGCAGGAACCCGCAGCCATCTTCTTTGGTGCTCTTCTGAAGACTTCTTCCAACCGGAGAATCCTCTTCTGCACCATCTTCTAGGTTGGCAGGGGCTCCTGTCCTTCCTGGAATCTTCTGCACTTCTGGACTTGGTCTCCTTTCTTCACAGGTCTTCAGGTCCAGGAATCCGCCATTTGTTGCTTGCAGTCTTGCTTGGTTCTTGCAATACCTCTAATCACGACTTAAAGGGTGTCCTAAGGAAACTTGCAGTACTTTTCTCATACTTTCCTGGGCTCTGTGGTGGGGTATTTTACTTACCTTTGGTGTTTTCCTACACTCACAGTGATCAACAATACTCTACACTTGCCTAGGGGGGAATTCGTGATTCGCATTCCACTTTCTTAGTATATGGTTTGTGTTGCCCCTAGGCCTATTTCTTCCTATTGCATTCTATGGTATTGTTTGCGTTATTCTGTGACTATTTACTTACATGATTTTGGTCTCTAGTGTATATATTGTGTATAATACTTACCTCCCGAAGGAGTATTGCCTCAAAGATATTTTTGGCTTTGTGTTACTAAAATAAAGAATCTTTATTTTTGGTAACATTAAGTATTGTCTTTTATTGTGTATAAGTACTGTGTAACTATAATGGTACTGCAGGAGCTTTGCATGTCTCCTAGTTCAGCCTAAGTTGCTGTGCTACAGCTACCTCTAGTCAGCCTGAGCTGCTAGAACACTGTCTACATTTCACTAATAAGGGATAACTGGACCCTGGTATAAGGTGTAAGTACCTAGGGTACCCACTACAAACCAGGCCAGCCTCCTACAGTCAGGCTCTCTCTTCTGAGAGAGTTTGGCTTTTACTTTTCGTTCTATGACTTCAAAGTGAGAGGATTTATGTGACAATCTTGCTTTGAAAGGAAAGTTTTTTTTTTTAGTTTTTTTTTTTTTTAGTAGTACATGACAAAATGTAAATGTTTGCAAATATTTCAAAATACATCAGAATTATCAAAGCACAAATAAAGCACATTTTTTTTGCTTTGTGACTCACAAAGTTCACTCACTTTGTCTGGTGAAAACATATTTTAATACAATCAAACAAATCAATACACTAGGTGATGACATTGCCAGACTTTATCGTTTGTGCGCTGTATACTTTTATCATTAAAACTGTAGGTCTTTGTAAATATGATGGTCATTTAGGTTGAAAATGTGTTGTCTGTAATGGCACTATCCTACATCATGCATACTCTACACTATGCCACTCCACTCTTCACCCCTCTGTGCCACGCCACACAATTGTACATCACTTCACAGTGCCCCTCTGCTTTACTCTGACAGATTACGCAATGCCACTCCACGACAAATTACGTCACTCCACACTACGACACATTACTCTACTCTGCCACTTCACGATACTCCATGACACACTACGCAATTTCACTCTATGCCACTCCATGATGCTCAACGCCACTCCATTCTGTGATACTCTACTTTGTGCCACTCCATGATAATCTACTCCACTGTATGTATCTCTCTATAGGGCACGCCACTTTACTCCACTCTACAACACTAACACTCTAGGTCACTCTATGCTTCTCCACAACACTCTACTCCACAATCTCTGCCAGTCTATGCCACTCCATTCTACGCCATTCCACTCCTATTTACTCCATGCCAATCTGTGCCACGTAATGACACTCCACTCATCTGCGCTACTAACGTTTAGCCATGCTGAATAGCAGCCACACTAGTGTTCAACATGGCTAAACACATTGGCATAGGCAATAGCTCTTGCATATGCGAGACCTGTTGGCTTTGCTTGTTTTTAAGGAGGTTTTCTTGTTTATGGCTCTTTCTACTTCAGGTGTGAGGTCCACACCAGTCCCTTGTACACCAGCGCCGGTATCTGTGCGACTGCCTCCAGAAGAGGACTGGGTGTAGATGCCAATATCAGACCTCAAACAGATTTCGGCTCAAACTCGATCAGTGTCGTTCTTTGAAATTACAAAAGCACAGCTGATCATTATGCAACATGACTCTCTCATTGACTCTGCCATGTCGCACTTACAAGCTTAGGCTTCACTATCTTTTTGATTCTGACCCTATGCCAGAGCCTGGAGCACTGCAAGATGTTGATGGTGGGGATGGCTCACTCCTTTCGCTCTACAGGGAGTGCAGAATTATTAGGCAAATGAGTATTTTGACCACATCATCCTCTTTATGCATGTTGTCTTACTCCAAGCTGTATAGGCTCGAAAGCCTACTACCAATTAAGCATATTAGGTGATGTGCATCTCTGTAATGAGAAGGGGTGTGGTCTAATGACATCAACACCCTATATCAGGTGTGCATAATTATTAGGCAACTTCCTTTCCTTTGGCAAAATGGGTCAAAAGAAGGACTTGACAGGCTCAGAAAAGTCAAAAATAGTGAGATATCTTGCAGAGGGATGCAGCACTCTTAAAATTGCAAAGCTTCTGAAGCGTGATCATCGAACAATCAAGCGTTTCATTCAAAATAGTCAACAGGGTCGCAAGAAGCGTGTGGAAAAACCAAGGTGCAAAATAACTGCCCATGAACTGAGAAAAGTCAAGCGTGCAGCTGCCACGATGCCACTTGCCACCAGTTTGGCCATATTTCAGAGCTGCAACATCACTGGAGTGCCCAAAAGCACAAGGTGTGCAATACTCTGAGACATGGCCAAGGTAAGAAAGGCTGAAAGACGACCACCACTGAACAAGACACACAAGCTGAAACGTCAAGACTGGGCCAAGAAATATCTCAAGACTGATTTTTCTAAGGTTTTATGGACTGATGAAATGAGAGTGAGTCTTGATGGGCCAGATGGATGGGCCCGTGGCTGGATTGGTAAAGGGCAGAGAGCTCCAGTCCGACTCAGACGCCAGCAAGGTGGAGGTGGAGTACTGGTTTGGGCTGGTATCATCAAAGATGAGCTTGTGGGGCCTTTTCGGGTTGAGGATGGAGTCAAGCTCAACTCCCAGTCCTACTGCCAGTTCCTGGAAGACACCTTCTTCAAGCAGTGGTACAGGAAGAAGTCTGCATCCTTCAAGAAAAACATGATTTTCATGCAGGACAATGCTCCATCACACGCGTCCAAGTACTCCACAGCGTGGCTGGCAAGAAAGGGTATAAAAGAAGGAAATCTAATGACATGGCCTCCTTGTTCACCTGATCTGAACCCCATTGAGAACCTGTGGTCCATCATCAAATGTGAGATTTACAAGGAGAGAAAACAGTACACCTTTCTGAACAGTGTCTGGGAGGCTGCGGTTGCTGCTGCACGCAATGTTGATGGTGAACAGATCAAAACACTGACAGAATCCATGGATGGCAGGCTTTTGAGTGTCCTTGCAAAGAAAGGTGGCTATATTGGTCACTGATTTGTTTTTGTTTTGTTTTTGAATGTCAGAAATGTATATTTGTGAATGTTGAGATGTTATATTGGTTTCACTGGTAATGATAAATAATTGAAATGGGTATATATATTTTTTTGTTAAGTTGCCTAATAATTATGCACAGTGATAGTCACCTGCACACACAGATATCCCCCTAACATAGCTAAAACTAAAAACAAACTAAAAACTACTTCCAAAAATATTCAGTTTTGATATTAATGAGTTTTTTGGGTTCATTGAGAACATGGTTGTTGTTCAATAATAAAATTAATCCTCAAAAATACAACTTGCCTAATAATTCTGCACTCCCTGTGCTGATGGTACTTTATAAATTGATTTACAGAATGCATTTGGGCTTGGCATCTTACCTGCGACCGAGATTACTCACCACATGGGACACCAACGAAAGAGTACCTTGTTTGCAATGGTGGTCCGAAGGGCAGCGGAAGCATGAGAATTAGAGCTGCCCTCAGTTGAGACTAAAATGATTGTCCTAACCGATCTTACAACCTGGGCCTGTGGATTCTGAACCTTTGCTACCCTTTAATGATGCCCTCACTGATACTTTGCTGGCTACTTGGTTAAAGTGTTGTTCTGGCCTACCTGTGAATAGCCAGATGGACCGATGTTACATAGGTACCTGGTGACCCACTCCAGAGAGGAGTATTATGCAGGCTTCTACCACTATGGTGAATCCTAATTCATTTTCAGATGTTCCCCTGGACAGGTGAGATTTATTCAATGCTAGCACACATTTACTCCCACACTGTTTGTAATGCCACAGTGGAATCTTAACTTGGTTTTGGCATTTCTCATATGTATGCCCTTCGAGTTGATGCATAGCTGCTTTTTGCTTCTCCTGACTTTAAAGACCATTTTCCTCATTGTGATTACGTCAGCTAGTCATGTGATTGAACTCCAGGGTCTTTTAGTACAATCCATAACAACCTTTTTCCCCAGACACGTGGGTTCTGAAGACTCAGACGACATTCTGCCAAAAGTTGTGACGCTGTTCTTTGTTGGGTGATCCAGGAGTCTCCCTGCATTCTTTGTTCTCCCTTGCCCCTCGAAAGAGGAGGAGAGGCTTTATTGTACTAAGGACCATTGAGTGGGCGGTCAACTTTTTGTGAGGGTTTACTGCGCAATGTCGTTCAAGGCTGTGCAGAAGAGGACCTTTTGAGGTGGGTTATCTGCACTAGCGAGCAGCCTCCAGAAGGTCCGAGAGCCCAATCCACAAAGGTTTAGACTGCTGCCTCAACTTTGGGTTGTGGAGTGCCTGCCATTGACATTTGCCAGGCTGCAACGTGAGCGCCAGCATATATGTTCCTGAAGCACTACTGCCTTGACAGCAAGGTCTGTGGGAAGGACTTTTCACCCACTTGGTCCTGCGAGAATTTTTGGCATGAACCCTGGGGATACATTGTTTTGATATCTATTTTAAGGTTAGGTTTCTGCCTATGACACTTTCTATAATGCAACTTAAGTTTATAAAAAATCTTCCAACTTTGAAAAACGTCTTATACACAGAGGAATAAGGAACACTGGCAGTGGAAATCAAAATAAGTGCATTAGGGAGCCAAGTCTTCTTCCATTCTCTTATTCAGTAATTAAGCAGCTGGCTCTCTTTGTCCACACATTTTTAGCCTCTTCAGTAGTTTCTCACAGTTCCCTTCAATTACATTTCTTAGCACCTTTTATAGTCACAAACATAAGGCCTATCACTGGTATGAAGCGAGATCTACCATGTGTTATAGAACTGAGATGTCTCTACCTGGTTTGACTTCTTCTGTCTGTTCCAGGGATAGATAATTATCTGCTTTCCCTACGAGTGAAATTAGGTCTTTGATAGTAAAGTCTTTGATATGGAGATTTGGTAATTAAGTACATATTGCACTGTCTTGTCAGCTTTGCATCTAATTGCCTCCTGTTTCTGACCCACAAGGATGTCACCTGCCTCCTGAATGCTCACCTGTCCTCCATCTGCACCACTCTCACATATATCCACATCCAGATCACCCACCTATCCTTCATCTGCACCCATGTCAAGTACACCAAATTACTGTTCACCACCTATCCTGCATCTTCACCACCACTAGGCAAATGCCGGAAACCTCAAGAAGTACTTGTAAATGAAGATGGCCTGGATGCGTGACCCTGTTCATTTGCCTTTTTTCCAAGTTATCTTAATTTGCATAAAACCCATGTATTGCTTAAAAAAAGTGTGTGGCCTTTCATCATCTTGATAGGCATTAGTCAGTCATTGAGTTTTGTGAATGGTCAAATACGTGACTAAAAGAACAAAATATTCTGTTAAGTATTTCTTTGTATTTTTTTACCACCAGGTAACTGCATATAAGATAATGCACAACCTAATAAAATAGTGTAAGTTAAACTAGTTGGTGGGAAATGTAGTCCTATGCTTTGAAACCTCAGTTGGTTAATGATATCATTGCAGATGTCTGTGTGTGACCTGAGAGTCAGAGAATTGAATCCTAGTTGGCACAGTAGGAATGATAACTTGTCTGTTTATAGAGTTTTGAGGACCCTTCCTGTGAAAGAAAGCACTGTGAATTTGTAAGCCATTGTTATTAAATAGTATTAACCACAGTATAAGCTAGGCTGCCGCAAAACGAAGTAGTGTTTAAGATTAAACAAGTGCTTTTAAGATGTGTATTTTAGTGGTGAGACTGTATCTAGTGCAAACATTTTTTTTATAAGTATCTATTAAAAGGACTTACTCCAGAACTTAGCGTACACACTTTTACATCAACTCCTTAAAAAGAAAATATTTGTACATCACCATGAAGCTGTAAAGTGACTCAAGTAATGTCTGGGGAGAAGGCTTGTTTCTTCTTTAGCTCTGTCTGTCTCTGCCCCGGTTCACTTTCAGGCAGTGGCACCTGAAGGTCCATATCAACCATCCATTTGTTTTTGTAATAGGTGATTCCAGGGGATGCTGGGATGAGGTCAGCAGGATTTTAGTCTGACTCCGAGCCCTGATCTGAGTAATGGTCCAGGAGAAAGTGGAAAGGGGTGAGATCCATGGATAGAGTCATAATGATGGCCCAGAATAGGGGTACTATGTGGGGGCTTATTTTTATTCTCTACCAATAGACAGAGATGGCTTTCACAGAGAGATGCCTCCAGTGATGGGGACAACATAGAGGGGGGGGGGCTCATTTTTTTTTTTTTTTTTTTTTTTGCTGAAGGATCATCACTACCATTAGTGCAGCAGGTTTCTGGGACCATCGGTGTGACTGTGTGACTGGCCACCGCATCCCATCTGTGGGTGTGTTACTATGAAAAAGCATAGTGGAGGGCATTTTCCTTGCAGGCATTAGAGCCTGTTTTAAATCCTCACACAGGCAGAAAGTCTGATTTGGGCCTCTGGCATAGGAATTATGGCCCAGAGGAGTGGACAGAGCAGATGGTCTGCTTCACAGGGGTGTAGGTATCATTGTTGGTGCAGTGACACCAGGGCCAAGAGGTATGAAGGGCCAGCTAATACCCAATTATGCAGTTTTACTATTCTTCCTTGCTTGCATTAGGGTCCAGTGTATACATGTTGTCAGTGTTGCTTTGGTCCTCACAGCAATGGTCCGAGAGAGGGGAACATTGAAGCAGAGGGAGACACCTTAGTTTGGAACTCAGAGAGATGGCAGAGAAGTGGATGTAGCAAGATGATAGCACATTTTTAACCAAAAAAAGACAAGACAGGCCACTTTGCTCTTATTAGTGAAGCAGATGCAGCAACACTAAGGCTTGGAGTGTCTGAGGGCCCACTGCGTAATAATTATGACTGTCCTACTTTTAAAAAGGGCAATAGGGGCTTATTATCCTTTCTAGCGTTAGGACCAAGGACACCCTTGCTGAAAAGGGAGACAGGAGATTAATTTTTTTCTGTAAGGGACAAATTGCCTATTTCAAGAATTGAGTGATGGGCAGGCATGATGGGACAGGGAAGAAAGAGGCATTGGAGAGGCCTGATACTCATGGCTGCAGTTATTATTAGTGTAGCAGGTGCTGTTACGTTAAAGCCCACCAAATAGTATGAGCATTCAACACAGCAGTTAAGGGCATCAGAATTTATGGGTCAGTTACAGTTTTTGCTTGAGGCATTTGCTCTTTTATGAGTCTATTTTTATTTAGTGTGGATTATGAACTGCAGCTTCAGCCCCTAAACTCAGCCCTGCCCCTTCTGCTCCCCAAGTCCTTTCCATAGTCTTTGAGGTGGGGCCTAAAAATATTTTGCTTTTGGGGGTTCAGAGCAAAACACGTTTGCCGACCTTTAGTATAAGGGCTGGTTTGTTTTGCTTCTGCCAGTGATCTCACGAGAAAAGTTCAGCATGTTTACTTTGTACTAGAAAATTTATGGTAAACGAGAGATCATATAGACCGTTCTTAATCTAATAAAGAAAACGGGGTTTAGGCAGTTTGTGTAAGAGATAACGGGAAATTGTTGCAGATCCTCTTTGAAATAAGCTAATATAGTTTCAGGTAGTTTCTGAACTCTTCACTGGAAAGTTACATGGACTTTGGAGTGAATTAACTGTTTACCGTTTTTCATGTCTGTTGTTGAAATTTAATTATCCCTTTCATTAGCCACTTCAACCAATGAGGATTATGTTTGGTTTGAAGAATGGCTTTAAAACTGTCAAGCTTATTAGTAATCTATGCCACAATGTTACAATCACCTTAGTTAAGATTTTTTGTTTAGTTTTTGAGACAAGTTGATTTGAGTGAGTTTGGGGAAGAATTCACAGAGTAAAGTATAAGTAGCTGTGTCTACTTGGGATAACATACAGCCCAGTGATGGCACAATAAGCTGGAACATTGATTCATCCGTGGTCATTAGTATTTTGTATCGATTCATTATGAACCGTGGAATATTTCTCTGCCTTCAGCAGTTTAGAAAGACATTTACTTTCGGAGCCAAAATGGCCTTCTGAGAACGACACTGTTCAGATCTACCATGCTCCGAATGTCCTGACCGCACAGCTTCTTGCAGATGTTATAGCATGTTGGTTACTTCACTCCTGGTGAGCGGTGAAGGTCTTATCTGTTAGGTGAAGGTGCCTGACTACTGGCAGATGGTGGCTTGGGGTTGTGATGGGGTGCTATGATGAGCCTGTTACTGCAGCGTTTTGAGAGGATCACAGTGCAAACATTGGTGTGACTCCACCACCACTCGTCTCTTACTGACCCTTCTACAGCTGGGCTGGGACTCCACATCTTTAGTGTTTGCCTGAATATATGGTCATTCCTTGAGTGGTGAGAATGAATGAATGAATGACTGCTGGCACCTTAAACAGCCAGTATACTGGTGTTGCAGGACCTCTACTTCCTGCTGGAGACGTGTGGTAGCTGAGCAGAGCTGCTGTCAGACTTGCCAAGTGGCAGAAGAGGCTGCCTGCTGAGAATCTACATTTCTCTGATAATGTTTTTTTTTCTTGAGGAGGGTAGGGTCTCTCTTGATCTGATAATGCACCACGTGGCACTAAGATATACATTATTCTAGACACTGTACAATAAGCAGCAATCACTGAAGCCAAATCCTACTGTTCATATCAGAATCCACCTGGACTGTTAAGTGCCAGTGAAGGTTGATTTCAACCACTGTATCCATAGCCCCCTCATCCTGAACTAAACTCTGTACGTAATGATCACACATGCTAAAATAAGACTGCTAATTATAAATAAGAGCCCACTACTTACACCTGTGATGGATGCTTGGGGAAGTTTTAGTGACATGGATATGTTGCTGTCCCTAGCAAATGCACTGAAGTGGCTGAATGAGACGGAGCAGTGTTTCACAAAACTCATGAAATATATAAATTAATAAAAACCAATGATGCCTTGCACAGTTGCAGTATAAAATGTTCTCCCTTTTGAATATTTTAGCAGAATTTGCTTCTGGTGATGCGTTTGTGGAACTGAATGTCGGACTTGTTAGAAGCCCCACTTAACATACAGTGCATGGTGACTTAAAGCTTTGCTGATGGTCCACAGGAATGTCAGTTTCTTCTGCACTCCTTTCGTTTTGGATATTTGTTTCTGTCTCTTTACCGTTGTTTGTCCTTTCCCTATATGCAGAGAAGCTTTTGGCTCTGCCATTTTTTTTGGATGTTGGACGCATATCATACCTACAAGATGACTTTTTAGCCATGCTCCTGCACTGCCACTGCACTATTATACAACATGGCTAAAAACATTGGCAAACCCATTAGGTCTTATAGGCTAGACCTGTTGGCTGTGCCAGGCTTATTTTGATCTATGTTTGACTGTGTCTTTCTTGGCCCCATGCTTCCTGTCGTCAGTTATACATACAGCAGGCTTGGATACAGTGCGAGACTGTTAAATCTATGGATCATGCATATAGAAAATGACATTGGATTCGTTGGAGTTTTCTTTAGGTAGCAATGTTAAGAATAAAATCTTTTGTCTTATACTGTTGTACAGTTACAATGAGTGGTTGTGTTTTCGGAGTACGGCACATAGGTTTCAGATGTCTTGCAGTTAGAGAATAGGTTCATCACAAATAACATCATAAAACAAACCTTGCTATTGTGCTCCTATCTCGCATTGAGTATTCTTCTGTAATCAGGGAAAAATGTTCATTACATTGTAGATCACTGATACTTCGGTTTGCACAAAGGCATTGTTACCTGCAAAAAGTGTATTTTGGCTATTTTTTAAAGTAATGTTTTTTGTTTATCTAGTGCAATGCGTGTCCTGCTGTCTAAGCTGCCCCGACCATGGATTGTTGATGAAAAGAAGGATGATGGCTACACCTCCTTGCATCTGGCAGCTCTCAATAATCACGTGGAAGTAGCTGAGCTATTAGTTCACCAGGTTGGACCCATATAATATTTTTTTTTAGAGCTTAATATGATAGTTTGTATGATAGTTTGTATTAAAGTTAACCTGAAGATTCATTATTAAAAAAAAAAAGAAAAAAGGGCCAGTTGAAATTTTCATAGGCCTAAGCACGTGCTGCATTTGCCACATACACAATGTTGTCTCAGCGTCTGTGTTCCAATACCAGATAGAAAATTCTGGGATGGGCCAAAATATTTGGAGGTACCCTAACTTGACAGTTCTTGTTTGAATATCCAATTTTTGTTTTGAACAACTTTTAAACTTCGGCCCTTTCATCTTTGAGTGAAGGTTTCAACTACTAGCTTTTAAACTTAAATTTGGCGTTTGCTGTTCTCCATTGAGTTTTTGCAGGTTTCAAATTTTGAGAAAAACATTCATCTGCTATTCTTTGTGCAATGGTTTGCTAATATCATATTTTATATTGTACATGCTGATGTAAAATTAGCATGGAGTTTGATTAGCAGCTGATGATCACTGTCTGAGCAGTTTACGCACCTAACTGGCTGAAGCCTCGGTACACAAGAGCTAGCTAAGAGAGGTGGTTCGGGAATGTTTATGCCACAGAGTTAATGGATTTTCATGCATACTCCTTCGGGGAATACTGGGAAATTTAGATTTTTTGCCACAGTCTCTCTAAGTGCCATATAGAGTCCGTTGGAAACCTTTTCACTACAGAAACTCAAACGTCTTTCAGTGCCGGAGGGTGACTATGAAAACTGGTGTCTCTTACACAACTTTTTGGTTAGGTCTTCTTTTCTGTCCCACTGTACTGAGTGGTCTTTGGAACTTCTTACAGTTATCAGTGTGTTAACAAATTCTCATTAAGAGTTTTATTTTCATTGCTTTTGCTATTATGGAAGTAGGTAAGCTTACATGTAAAGGACTTTTGTCACACAGCTGCATAACAACTCTATTTGCCACCTTTGAATTGAATCATAATATTTGATTCAAACTGAAGACGTTGCCTCCATGGCTTAGTGTTAGTGATAAACCAGTCACATGACCCCTTACTCCCATGAGACAAGACCGTAAATAGGTTGTCTTCTAGCTGCACTTCATTTGTATTTAAATTTACTGCCTGGCTGCATGAGAGAGACTTTTTATGGTAATCATTGTTCTTTAATCTTCGAAAACAACCAACGGTCCCCTGGAATCCATAACTTGAAATATATTTTGTATTTACAGTTGATTAGTGGCAAATCAGTATGATAAAGATCCACTACTTCAAAAAATATTTTTTCTGCTTTTTCTCTATCCCCCAACTGTAATTGGACGTGGCATTCATTGCAACACTGAAATTCTGCAAGCAGGTAAGTAGATAGAGTAGAGCAATAAGTGTCAAGGGTCATGACCTTGTATTCGTGTAAAACCAAAGCAGAGTAAATGAAAATTGTGTAGGATGAAAACTGCATGCCAATTACAATGTGAGTTGAGGTCAAGTGTGTGAAGCTTGGGAACGTTTGGTTATGGCAGTGTTAGATTGCAGGGGGCAAATGAATTTGAGAAAAGAGAAAACAAAGTTGAGAACAGTATTCAAGGCGAGAAAAGACTAGGAATAGGGATGAGACTTTTGTTGGCTAAAAAAACCAGAGGTGGTGAATGAAGCTGGAAATGACTAGAGGTCTCAGGAAAGTGACAGGTTACATTTGAAAATGACACATTAAACAAAACATGGAACAAGGTGGAGACTTGGAAGACGATATCAAGTGTATAAGTGTGTTATGTAATTAGGAAAATGAGAAAATCACGTTTGGAAGGAGTGTGGTGTAGAGAATGGGAGGACATCCAGAAGTTTATGAAAGAAAGTAGCAAATCCTCATTTAAAGGAAAAATGAAGGGTGTGTAGGAGAGTTGGGCAAAAGTAGGGAATAATGTTGATGAAGTGGATGTAGTGATGGAAAAAAGAGGGCCTGCTCAGATCCCTGGTGTGAGGAATAGGGTTGTTGATTGAGGGGGGTAAAACCCTTCTTAAGCAACAGCCATGCTCTTCGTCAGGTGAACCACAAAGTCAGTAAATTAACGTGTGCTTAACCCTCTGTAAAAGTAGCCAGGTTAAACTTAAAGGAGTATGTAAAGTATTTATGCGGTACCCAAGCAGCAATAAGTTGAAAACACAAGAAAAAATCCACACCAATCTAGAAAGCTAGTTTAATTTTTAATAAAGTACCAAAATGACAAAAATCCAAGCAGTAGAACTGTAGATGTGTAATTTCAAAATCTTAAGTAAAAATAGTGCCACAAAGTGCCAACTGTTAGTTTTTTTTTTTTGTCTTGCTGGACTGGTACAGAGTCACAATTTCAAGTTGACTGAGATAGAGCGTGGTCCAGGTACAGGACAACAGAGTTTGGCTTGCTGTATGGTGTGCCTGGTTGTACTTGGACACAGATGCGAGGTCCTGCATCTGTTCTGATGTGGGCACCAGCCAGGAACTATGAGGTGCTGCGATGCAAGGTCCTGCCCCGTGATGAGTCATGCTGTGTCTGTTCTGATGAGGCCACCAATCAGGAACCACAAGTTGCTGCAAAGTGAAGTCCTGCAACAAGATGCGTTGAGCTGCATCTGTCCCAATGAAACCCTCAGTTGTGCCAGAAGGAGTACACCTTGATGCTTGCCAATGGTCTAGGACCTCAGGGGCACCTCTTGCAGATCAGGACCCACTCCAGCAGAGGCCAGCAGCAGGCCACAGGCAGGTCCAGTTGGGTCTGATCATCTGGGCAGATGCAGGTTTCTGGTGTTTCTGACCTTGCAGCTCACTACAGATGGACAGATGGACAGATAGCCAGCCATTGGAGTCACTCTGGTGGTTCTGGGTTAAAGGTAGTCTCCCTTCCTCGGGCAGCAGGGCAGTCTTCCTTATGAGTCTCCCATAAGTTCAGAAGTGATCTGAAGAGTGGGGTCTGAGGTTTGTATGAAGCTCTTTGTGTATATGCTGAGGCAAGTCCTTTGAAATGTAAGTGGGGCCGTGCACAGTTTCGCCCCACCCATACTGTCAGGATGGCTCATTCTGTCAACACAAAGCCCCCTTTTGTATTCCTGTCTGGGTTAAAAACCAACTGCCAACTACACCTAGTCATATGACCCAGGAAACAGACTGCAGGCATCAAATGGTTAGAATAAGAAAATGCCAACATTCTAAAGGTAGAAATTTCAGAATTGTAACTTAAAATCAGACTCTACCATTAAAGTGGGTTTTAAATTACAATTCCTTAGACACCAAGCATGACATTTCAACCTGTTCCCAAACACAAGTTATCACTAATTAAATGCCCATTAGTGTCTTTGTGCTTTCACTTTGTGTATGTTATGTTAAACACAGTGTATAGTGCATTTCTGTGATTTGCATAGCCCTGTTTCACTTTTTGTAGTCTGGTTGCCCTTTGTTGTTAGAGGTGTCTTGTTGACCAGCGTGGAAGTGGAATCCTCACTGATATAAATAATTTTTCCAGTGTTGATTCCAGCAACTTGAAGCAATACCAATCAAAACCATAAAAATGATGAAACTTTTTATTTTAAGCAAAAGTGCAATTTCCACTGCATTTGCATTTCGTGGTCTTATGACCACTGTTCACTGGTGAAGACTGGGACACGTAGTAAGTAAAGCATGAAGGTATAAGATGACTGTTGCATTTAATTCTTTCTTTGGCCAGGCCATGGAGGCTCTTCTCTCTCATTCAAAACTGGATTGGATGATTTATGCCCAGCATATGGTTATATCTTAGCAGACTCCTATACTAACCCAAGTAATATAATGTATGGTAGGTACCAAGTACTTCCAATAGAAAACTGTGCCTGTTCAAAGCCTGGGAGTCTTTCCAGAATCATTCATGTGTTTGGTTGCAGACCAGGTGACTTCGTTTGTATGAATGGTTACTGAGAAGCACGGTCATCAATTTATTTTGTCTTTTATGCTAAACAGTAAGATAAGGTATCCGTATTGCCACTTTTAACTACATAGTTACTGAAGATACTTTTCTTCTTCTTTTTTTGTCTTTGTGACCTCAGTGACCAACATTTTCTTGCATATGGTGTGTCAGTACAACCTAAAAGACAGTTAAGGGAGCATGAGCTTTAATAGCAAAAATGGTCTTGAAACCCAAGCCCTTTCATTGTGTCACCTGAGGTGGTCAACTTTACAGTCTACTTGATCTGTCCTCTTCATTCCTTTTGCTTCAAGATTGAAGGCACCTTTGCACTGCAGGAAGAGGTCCTGGCTACATGATTAAGGAGGAAAAGTGTCCTTAGCCACTAGGGGTTTGCTGCATGTAGTCTGCTTTTACCATGCCAGCTTGTGTGCGCCTTACCCCATCACAGAGGATTTCAGTGTATATATTGACAACCAACAGTATGTTTGACTTTCACCTTCGTCAACTGTTCTTAGGATGCTTTGATTCCCAACATCTGTTTCCTTCGTACAGTATTATTGTTTTCCTCTCCGGATAGACACATTGGGCCTTGCAGTACGATCTGACAGAACCTTTTAGAGTGTAATGTATTTGTTGATGTGAAATTCAAGAACTTAGCACCATTTTTGTGGGTATCTGTCCTTGTTAGCTATTCTACCTAAACAAGTCTTCCACTTTGACATGATTTGAATACTTTGGAAATTCCATTCTTGTGGTAGCTTTGGGTGCTGTCCTTGCACTACTTGGTGAAGTCTCAGTTGTACACGTTTGTGTATTCAATCAGATCATGCCTTGAAAAGCAGGGGAGGAAGGGATTACTTCGGCTGTTAAGGTTTTGAAAGCACCTGCATTCAAAATTCTTCTCCACACTTTAATTTTGTACAGAGCCATTGCTTTGTCTATCATACCATTATTTCCCCCAAGGTAAGACAACTCCTCCATTTTCTGGAGCAAAGAGTGGGTGACAGTAAAAAGTACACTCAAAATCTTCCTATGTACCGACTTTGAAATCTAGCCCCACTGTGCTTCCCAGAATTGGATTGGTGGCATATTTGCTTACCTTAGAACCTCTGGACAGCATGCCTTCTTCAGGTTCTTCTAAAAAGACCCTGCATTCTGCTGATAATGTCAGAAGAGATTTCTTGGTGACTCAGCTGGCTTGGTCAGCCAATTGTTTATCACCTTCTAGTCACTGCATGTAAAATGTTGCTCGGGGCTCAAGATATTTTAGAAGTGTTTTAACATTTTAATCCGCCCAAGATTCCATGCTCACATGTTTAAGGTCCATGTTGCCTATTTGAAACAGAACATCAGGCGCCGAGTGACTTATTTCTAACAGGACAGTGAGCTCCAGTTGACCCATTAACCTTGCCACTTGGAACCTTGAAATCCAGCCCCTTATAAGAATTTTCTTTCTAAAACCCAAGGGTTTGTACTTTAAAATCCACAAGGATTTACATGGTTGGTCTGCAAGCGTAAATGGTGGAGATTGTGAGTTCAGATGAATGCCATTTGCCCCATTGGGAGTTTCTGTGGAATTGCCTCAGCCACTCTAGCAATTCCATAGGCAGTTTAACTCTGTGCACCCTCTGAGATTTTGCAACCAGTTGCGCAGCGGGCAGTATAGTCTTTGCCTTGAAACCCTGTTGCATCTGAAATATATGGTGTTCTGTCACCACTGGTATCCTTCACACCCCTCGAAAGCCATTTCCCCGGGCAGGTATAGCAAAAACAGGGCTTATGACTGGTGGAGATTCAAATGCCGCATGTTAGTTTAAAAAACAAAAAGTACACAGAAATGTTTTGAGTGTCTTGTAAACGAAAAGTAGAGAATAAAGATCATTTGATGATTTGTGAAAGCATGAGGCATTCAAATGTATCGAATTTGATGAACAAACAGTTCTAGTGGTGCTATAGCATCACAAGCAGACAGTAAGAAATTCTGATATCTTTCCATAGATTATGTGAGGGCCACCAGTTTTGATGGATAACCAGTGCAGTTGTGTTAATATCAGGGAAGCCCTTCTGAAATTGGGACGGAGGTGATGAGACTATTGGCTTGAAAAGTCTGCAGTCAATGATTCTAGTTTGTCAAATTAGAGAGCATTGCAGTAATTTAGGCAAGATCCTGTAACTATATAGATGTCTGTACAACTTAATTCAAATGTGAGTTTTTAATTTGTTTAAAATTGGAGACTGGGGCCAGTGAGAGAGGGCAAGGGCATAGCTGGGATGTTAGAGGTATTAACAGTGTGAATCCATTTAGAACACTACAGCAAACTAAAGAAACAGAAGAGATGAAGGGCCAAGAGCAACTCATTCGGCGCGACCTCATAGAAAACGTGACAACTAGGTTAGCATGCTTCTCTGAGCCATGTCAAAGATTGGTATAATAAGAGAGCACTGATGCTGTTGATGTTCTTCTTATTCAGTAACTGACACCCCCTTCGTTCTGCGAGTGGTGGAAATCCACCCGAGCGTATTCTAGTGCATTACTGTCTTAATGCAAGAACATAACTCTTTGGCTTGATGCGACACCATGATTTTGACAATGTCAGAAAGAAAAGTAATTTGGTGGCAATTAACATAGGACACATGGCCAAGACCTACTTTTTTAAGATGTGGACTGACACCCTGTTTTTAAAATAGAAGGGAACGTATCTGGAGGATGAGGAGAAATAAATAATAGAACATAGTTAATACTAACCCTGAATACTCAAACGAGAACGAGATTGAGCAGAATGCCTGATTTCAAACGAGCAGTGACATACCTTAAATCTAACAGGGAGGTTGGAAAAAAAATATTCGTGCAGGCAGGCTTGGAATCATAAGAAGTGGAGGGCTATTGAAGGTATTGTAGCTCAGAGGCTATTTTATCTGTGCTGAAAGTGAGAGAATTAGATCCAAATGGGGTAGAAGTAGTAATATTCATATGCTTGTTAATGACTACTTACTTTTGTGTTCACTTTCAGTATAGAAAGATTTCACAGTGCACAAGTACAACTAGCTAAGCAGGTGTAATGTTATTTTTAGATAGAATTATATTTATACTGCCAGTTACTTTAAGATCCTCTACATGTTGGGAGAACCATGGGCAGGCTTGGGTGTAGTGGTAATGTGACTAATATTTCCTGGAGAAATGGGTTTGTGGGCTGAGTTTATCCAGTCTGATGGGTACTTTGACTATTGGCTGGGAGCATCAGTAGTATGTGGGCTCTTATTGGCAGAGCAAAGTGAATCAGATGTGGTCTTTTTACAATTCCCACAAAAGTTTACCAGATTATTGTTGGGGAGGGGACAATGGAAAAGCTAATTGTGGTACTTCACTTCCATGCCCTGGCAAAATATGCTAGACTGATCGAGGATTCTGCCAACCAAGAAAGGAGTCCTTGCTCCCTTTCTCCCAACATGTATGTTTACTTTGGCACTTTCTGGATCAACAGACAGGACATTTTCCCCATCTGCAGATATTTGTGTCTTTACACTTGCAGGCAACTGTTTAGTCTTATGTTGAGACTGCAGCTCTTGTTGTTGAATAGAATGGTGTCCTTTTGTCTGGATAAAGGCAGTATACTTAATAGCAAAGTGAAGAAAGTTCTTCTGAGGGAACAAAGAACTTGACAATTTGTTTCCAAGCCAGTGCTTCTACCATACTAAATTGCAGCAATCTATAAACACGAGAAAGGATGCTTTATGCAATCAGGTGCAAATCATGATGAGGGGTAAGTCTTTAGAGTCACGATTGGTGCACAAGATGTGGCTTGAATTGTTTCACCTGTCAGTGGATGGCTATGAAAAGAGCTGGATTTCCTATTATTAGGCCATGAAGCAGTGCTAGATCGTAGCACTGACTACTCAGTGTTTATCAGCCATCTCACTAGGGTTCATCCCAACAATGATAATGCCTTGCCTTCCAGTCTTTTTCTCCTATGAATGCAGAAGGGTGGGAGGAGAGGGATGTAACTTTCACTTTTCGGCTTTGTGTCTTGGAACTGCAAAGAAAGCAAGAATGTGGCAACAGAGGTGCACTAAGCCTATGCTGTGCCCTTGTTTTTCATTGATCAGTAATCATAAGAGGTACTACTGACTACCCTACTACTCTGGATGGACCAGGGACCGCTGGCTAAATGAATAGTAAATCATTATAGATAAACATGCATTCCACCCACTCTTGGACTCAGTAATATGTGTTTGTCTAGATTGATTTGCTGTTCATCTAGCAAGGGGTTATTGGTCTATAGTTGTCATGTTCCCTGTACTTCACATTCAGCCTATCTACCAGGCAGAATTGTCCCTAAACCTTCAAAACATCTCATAATAAACTTCATCATAAGCAAAGGTTTTGGTGCTTTTAGAAACCATTTTTTGAGTCAATGGCCTATTGATTTCAGTGAGCCACAGGCTGCGTAAATGGTTCCACAGACAAGACTCCAACGGGGAGAAATGTACTGTTACCTGGTGTAAGATTGAAGCAAAGAGTTTGCTGACTAGGACCAAGAGGAACAGGACGAAATACTTTCCATGGGCTTTAAAGGGTATTTTGCTCTCCAGTCTTCCTTATTTCCTTTCCCAAAAGGTGTTTTGTTTGCTTCCGTTGTGTTGGCTGTAGGATTTCTGGCCTCGCCAAAGAAGCCGGTGCCCATTCTGGTTGATTTTGAAAATAAGGATTGTACCTGTTGCATGTCCACAGAGTAATTCCTTCTACATATATGTCCATAATTTATTGTTCCAGCTTGATGCAACTCCTAAGGCAAGATAATATTCTTAGTGTAATTCAGGTGTCAAGTATAGCTATTTATGCATATGATCTTGCACCCTTGGTGCTGCTGTGCTGTGCCCATTCCATGTGTGTCCGTGTTGCTTGAGACCGCATTTTTGAGATACAATAGTTACATGCCAAAACTACCTGATTGGTCAATGCTTGTGATCCCTGATAGTGCAAACTCTTTCTGATGATCAGCTGCATCATTTTAGCTTGTTTTAGAATTATGTTAGACAGGTATAGTGCCACTTAAGGTGAAAGAATATATTTGGATGGATTGAGTAAGTAGTATGGACAGTGCATGTTATACCCAGGACAGTGGGCACAGATTTGACATCTGCTTATCAGGCAGGGCCAGACAACCATCTAAGAAAATGTTCATCTTCCATGTGTCACAAGTGAGGTGTTTTATTTGACAGAATGTATCAACTAGCAACATTAGTGTCACTTAAGCAACTTTCTCTCTAGCCCTGCATTAATCCCTTTTTTCCTATTTAAGGATTCTCCCAGCTGATTCAACTACACAATTGCACTGTTCTTGAAGTTGAATTAAATGCCTTATTCCTGGATGTCTTTTATGAGACTTAAAAATTGCTCTTGCAATGAAATGCCACCTCAGTCTTGAGTGGAATCCTATTTAGTTTGGCATGAAGTAAATGCATCATTTTGTATTGTTAAAAAAAAGTTTTGTTTTTCAGGGAAGCGCTAACTTGGATATCCAGAATGTTAACCAGCAAACTGCTCTGCACCTTGCTGTTGAACGCCAGCATACGCAGATTGTTAGAGTAAGACATTTTGCATAATAATTGAAATAAATAGTTTGACTTTATCATCAATCGTAATTGAAAATGCAAAATGTGTTAAGAGCAGGAATGCTTTTTCATTATGAAGACCAAGACCACGACCTGGGAATCCTTGGTATTCTATTTTGTCCTGTATTAGTTTAAGCAGATATTCTACTGAAGGCATGCTCAGTAGTTTGCCATGAGAAAACTTGATATTATAATAGATTTAGCCATTGTACTGACCACCCTATGAAATATTCTGATAATCCTCGCTGTGTGTTGTTTTTCTGTTTTATGTTCATCTCATTGCTATAAAGAATGTTCTTTTTCTTCTAATGTTGGAAAAACAAAACACCATGGCTCCATGTCCATTTTAAATACGAATATAGAGTGGTGGGTGCAGACCACTTCTACTTGGGACAAACTGTGCTCCCTGCTGTGTTTTGATTTTGCTATGTTAGGACTTTCAGATTGGGCAATTCCGATTCCCCATTTTCATGTTAATTGCCAATTGCTGTCCTTAATTGTGTTTTTTTTTTTGCTTGCAGGAGTCTGTTTTATGTTAGTATTCTTACGTTTTCTCCTCAGTGCTGGTTTCAGTATGTATATTGAAAAACAAAACTGAAAATTAGAAATAGATGGAAAGTCTGATTAGGTTAATCCATTAGTATTTTTTAAAAAAATAGTAGAAAGGAGCAATATTTTGTGTTTGCTGACTAGGTTATAACAATATTTTATGTTTGCTTATTTGATAGACACATCTAGTTGCAGGTTACTTAACTTAGAATTTCCCCCAGTTGTCTGTCTCGATCCGGAGATTTTTCTTGAGTAGTACCCCTGCGTGCCTTTTGGTGGTATTAATTGGATCCATGTCCTGTGTTGTCAGCACTGGATATGACATTGCGGGTCCTACATAAGAGCCACCCAGGTCCTCTGACCTCATTTATTTTCTTTCCACGCCAGCCAGCGCTGATCCGAATAGAGCAACCCCTCAGTGAATTTTTGACTTTCTGCCAACGTTTTTTCGAGTTCTATAACTCCTGGTGCATTGAAGGATGTCCTCTAGGAAGACCGGGTTCCAGTCCTGTGGGTCCCATCATCGGGCGATGTCTGTGATGGATTCGCACCTCGTGTGACTTTGGTGTCAGGAGCGTGACCACGACCCGAAGTCGTGCTCCGAGTGCTGGGCCACGAATCCAAAGATTTTGAGGAAGGGGTCCCTAAAGCTGATGGCGGCCTGGCGCTTTGCTCCACGTAATTCCCGATCTCTGTCAAGAGGAAGGTCTCGGAATCTTTTTCGTCCCACTCCTAGTTCTTGGGACGTTCAGGTAAATCGAGGCATAAGAAGGCAAAATGTTCTTCGACCTCACCTCGGTTGATGTAATGCAGGAGCATCGTCGATTGAGACCTCCATCTGTTAACCTGTGTTTGGGTTGACTTCGCGCTTACCTGAGTTTCCGGGAGCCTGAGCTACCCCTGCCTAGCTTGAGGATGTTTACAAGGCCATGTGCCTTACTTTTTGGCAGTCCAGCTCTGCTGGTGCGCATTTTGGGCCCCGCAGGGTTAGAAGGGGCTCCTTCAGGTTCAGTGCAAGTGGCTTCAGCCTCAGCTCCAAGGGGCATCCATGGATCCATACCTGGATCCGAATCAGCATCGGTCATACCACTCCGACCCTCCTCGCACTGGTTCCGACGAGGACACTCCCTGCGGCCCTGCCTCCATCCTCTTTACCAACTTTGACACGGAGCCAGATTGGCATTGTATGATGCACACTCTGGCAGGGGCCTTGCCCCTTATGTTGGTTCATGAGCCTTATTACTGTGGGCTAGGTTACAGTGAGGAAGGAGAGGAGTTGCTGGATACTTTACAATACCAGTTCCAAGACCCCATGGACTAGTGTATGGAGCTGGGTGAAGCCAGTGGACTGGGTGCCTCCCTAGATGCTGGCATGCTCTCTCCCCCTACTGTGGCTACCGAAGAGGGAGCTTCATATTCAATGGTAGTATGTAGAGTAGCCGAGGTCCTGGACCTTGTGCTGCCTTTGGTGGGAGTCAGGACTGACAGAGGTGCTTCAACCTGGGGCTTCATCCTCTAAATCCCTGCTCCACTTTAATGAAGCCCTCATAGATGTCCTTCTAGGTTCCTGGGTTTAAACCCAGCACAGGGGCTCCTGTGAACAGGACTCTCGCCCCCCCCTGCCATCACCCAGCACGGGGTGACCCAGCTTGCCTGACGCAACACCCCACCCCTGAGAGCTTGGTTATCCAAGCGTACGCTTCCCAGGGCGTGTTTCTTTCTGCACTCCGAGATAGGGAATCCAAGAAGCTGGACACAATTGGCAAGAAGATGTTTTCTTCCGCCAGAATGAATTCTCGTGCTACGGCCAGGTTCAGGGCCTTGTGGCAGCCCCTCGTCCCCTTCAGTCGCTTTTCACCCCTTTTGTGGCTATGGAAGGGCTGCCTAACCATGCCCATTCCCCTCCAGCCAACGTACAGCGCAGGCTGCCCATCCTCTTTGTGGTCAGGGACGTGAGATCCACCGTCCTCTTGGATCAGGGTGCCAGTGGCCTGGCCAGTCCACATTGCCCCCTCCTCCCTCGCAGCTTCTTCCAAACCTTCCTAGTCTGAAATATCCCCACCATGGACCAGTCGGAGGCAGGATCCGCCATCACCTGATCCTCTGGCAGTCCATCATGTCAGACAGGTGGGTTTTGCAGATAGTCCGATGAGGCGACTGCCTCCCCTTCATCCATGCCACCATCCTACGATTGAATGACTGAGGATCGGTTGGCACTTCACTGAGAGGAAGTTACGACTCTTGGCCAAGGGAGCCATAGAGAGGGTTCCTGTGTCAGAAGTAGATCGTGGCTGTTATTCCCGCTATTGTCTGGTGGCCAGGAAAGAAAGGATCTCCACCATGTCCTAGACCTTTGGTCTGTCAATGGCTTTCTCAAAAAGCAGAAGTTTAAAATGCTCACTCTGGCTCAGGTTATATCTGCTCTGAACCCAGGAGACTAGATGGTACTGTTGGACTTGCAGGAGGCTTACTTCCATATTCCTGTCCTGCCTGCTCACAGACGTTACCTGTGCTTCATGGCGGGTCATGAGCACTTTCCGTTGACTGTGCTCCCCTTTGGCCTTACCAGCGCCTCTTGGGTGTTCACCAAGGTGATGGTGGTGGTCCCAGTTCATCTGCTTAGGTTAGTGGTTTCCGTTTTCCCCTATCTCTATGACTTGCTGTTAAAGGCAGGCTTGCCCCAGGCTGTCTCCTCCCACCTCTAGACTATGGCAGACCTCCTGCATTCATTGGTGTTCACTTTAAACATGCCGAAGTCACACCTGACTTCCTCTCAGATGCTCCCTTTCATCGCAGCTGTTTCGGACAGAATACAGTTTTGGGCTTATCCTCCTGAGCGAGCCCAGGATATTTATGCTATGATACTGATGTTTCAGCCTCTATCCTGGACGTCTGTGTGAATTACTCTGAGACTGCTAAGCCTCATGACCTCCTGCATCCTGTTGGTGACACATGCGAGATGGCATATGCAGGCTCTGCTGTGAGACCTGAAGTTCCAGTGGGCGCAGCATCAGGCAGATCTCTCCGAACTATCCAGATCTCGGAGGGAACTGCACAAGATCTGCAGTGGTGGTTAACAAACCGCAATTGGGACAGAGGCAGATTCCTCTCCCTTCCCCAACCAGATCTGACAGTAGTACTCCTGCGATGGGGCAGCCACCTGGGAGAGGAGGAGATCGGGGGCACCTGATTACTGGTGGAGTCCGGACTTCACATCAACCTGTTGGAGCTCTGGGCGATCAGGCTAGCTTTGAAAGCATTTCTTCCCTCTCTGAGGGAAGGTGGTACAGGTGTTCAGACAACACCACTGCATGTGATACTGCAACAAGCAGGGCATAGTTGGGTCGTGGATACTTTGTCTCTGAACGTGGCAGGAACATCAGTGTATTTTCCCTGATGGTTCAACATCTGATGGACGCTCTGAATGTCAGAATGGATGAACTCAGCTAACAATGTTTAGTCGATCACAAATGGCGTCCTCATCTGGATGTGGCACAAGGTCTCCTTCAGCAGTGGGGAGAGCCTTGGTTAGATCAGTTCGCCTCCGCAGAGAACGCACAATGTCAGCAGCATTGTGTGTTGGAGTTTTCATGGAGGCACACTCGGCTGCGCTTTTCATCTCAAGTGGAACTCCGGCCTCCTGTACGCCTTTCCGCGACCATACTACCTCTGCCCGGAGTTCTCAAGAAGATCAAGAATGACCTGGCCGAAGTTATTCTTGTGGCTTCTGACTGGGCACGAAGTATCTGGTATCTCGAGCTATTAAGCATGGATATCGATCCTCCAATCAGACTGCCCCATCGAGAGGATCTTCCATCGCAGCAGTGGGAAAGGGTTCTGTACCCGAACCTGTCTTCTCCGCCTTCTCGCATGGATATTGAGCGGTTGCAGTTGACAGCTTTTGACCTTCCACCTGATGATATGAGTACAGTGCTAGTGCTCATAGTCGAACAGATCAAGCAATGGTATTCTTCCTTTTATATAGCCTTTTTTTGCATTGTTTAATTTCAATATAGGTTAGATACATACAGGGCATACTCATAAAACTTTTATGAAAATAGGTATCCTTTATCAACAGTCAACTCATTCCGGCAACCACTTGACCTTCAATGCCTATGTTAATTAACATGACATGTTAAACATACAAATTACTCTCCACTTGGCGCTAAACACTTTCCCTCCCCCACTTCATGGCAGTGCACCTCATACCTAGGGCGCAATTTGATTCTTTTGGTCCAGGGATTGCAGTTTTCCTGTACTATAAACGTCGTGAAAAAACTGCATACTCTACTGAATGCTCGTTAAACAAAGTGTGTATAAAATGTTCCTTATGGTTTGCACTTCCTCTTCTTCTGAGAATGACACCTTTTGATTAATGTACTTTGAGGTTATAGTAATACATTGGTTAAACAGAATTAAACTGGTCTGTCATTAAAAGAGTGTTTCATCTTGCATCCCATGAAGTGGTTTGACAATTTAAGTGCTTTGGCAGAGGAAATCAGTTCTCTTTTAATGTGGTCTAAGGTGACCACTTTACCAAAGTACATCTGAGAATGGTCAGAACTGGGGAATATTGAGAAATACATTGCTGAAATAGTGTTGAGTAATTAGTTTAGTGATGTAGTGAAAACCAACATTGTTCATGCGTTTATCTGCCTCAGAAGTTCACAGGTGACAAACGTGTGCATTTCACAAACATGGGTGGGTTTATCTTTTATTGTCCCTGCAAATTAAATCCAAAAGTAGTCTCTGAATAAAGAATCTATATTTTAGCGATCTCTTTTTGGTTGGGTATAATCTGTACTTACCTTCGTGCAGGTATATTTGAATATTTTGTAAATCTGAAGTTTTTTTATTGCAGCTTTTAGTGCGTGCTGGTGCTAAACTAGACATTCAAGACAAAGATGGAGATACTCCCCTTCATGAAGCCCTTAGACACCACACGTTATCCCAACTTCGCCAGCTACAAGACATGCAAGATGTGGGCAAGGTAGATACTGCCTGGGAGCCTTCAAAGAACACCGTAAGTACTTACCCCCGTGATTGTGGATACTTTGTTGGTTTGGTAATTAATTATGTACTGTGTGTGTGTGTGTGTGTGTGTGTGTGTGCGCGTGTGTGCGCGCATCCATTTATTTTGCTTTGGTGACTGTTGCATGAGTGACTTGTTTGTACTGACCATTACAAAGTTATCTTCACCATTGATACTTTGCATTGTTCCCTTGAAGCGTTAAGATGGGCTTGAGTTCTGTTACATTCACTCATTTTTATCTGATCATATTAACAGAGTTGTTAAATTCTAGTCACTGCCTGCAGGCACTTCAGTGTGAAATATGCATATAAAATGTGCAAGTATCAGTAATCTGGCCCATTCAAATTAATGCCTATAGCAGCACCACATACCAATTAATAATGAGGAGGTGTTTACATATCTACAATCCTAGCTATGATGGCATATTATTATAGATAGGAACAATATTTGTTATTTAAAATGTAATATTGATCATGTTTGTTTTCTTCTAGTTAATTATGGGACTTGGCACCCAGGGAGCAGAGAAGAAGAGTGCTGCATCTATTGCATGCTTCCTTGCACACAACGGAGCTGACCTCACTGTTCGTAATAAGAAAGGGCAATCTCCTCTCGACCTGTGTCCTGATCCTAGTCTCTGCAAAGCACTAGCTAAATGTCATAAAGAAAAAGTCAGGTTTGTAATAATGTTAAAAATGTTATGCAACAGTCTTTTACAGAAGCAGCTAATGTGTGAAATGTTATTCATTAATCCATCTGTGTAGATCATTAGTGGACAATGTCACAATCTTGAAATAATGTCAACAGGGAAGATTTACATGCATTTTGAAAAAAGCCAGAAATTGTCTGCCATTTTAGGGTTCTCAAAAATCTTGAAATTTCGCTTTTGTAGATGTCCATGGCTATTCACTTACACATACATTTGGTTAATCGTGATGAAAATGTGCATTTGCACATAATTGTCTTTTCTCTGCAGGGGAAAATAGTGTTTGCCTGCCAACAGTCTCACTTTCCTTACAACGGAAATGAAGGGTGTGAATTTATGGACGATGTCCGTTCCATTGATAGATGTCTGTCTGCTTTGAAGAAAATTGACAAAGTTAAAATTGTACAGGAGCTAGAGGTTATTTACAGTGATTGCACCACACCTTGAGACATATATGTTATCATCTTTAACCCCTAGATCTTCTAAGGGAGAAATTTCACCGCAGTGGGTGATTCTCTGCTTTAAGTTCATAGAAACTGAATGTGGAATTTATGATTGTAAATTAACTTTTTTGCCTTCAGGCTGTGCTTAGGTGTGCAGAAATGTTTGCTATTCCAGCCGCTCTTCCAAAAGCAGTTGTTGATCTAGTGTGACCACTATTTAGTGGTTTATGTGATGTGTATTTTTGATGGCATGTATAGGTGTAATTAAACATGCTCTGCATTCTCCTGACATCTAGTGTTGAGTCTGGAGTGTTACAAGTTGTTTTTCTTCAAAGAAGCTGTTTTTCGAGTCACGGGATCGAGTGACTCCACCTTCTCGTGGTACTGAGGTGGGCATCGAGTCCTTTCTTAGATTGTTTTCTTTTCGTCGTCGCGTTCGGACGTGTAATCTTCCACACCTTCTTTGACTTGCTCTGGTCCAAGACTTTCTCCCCATCTTTTCTATATTCAGTGGCATTGTACTTTTGATTACGGTTTCTGTCCGCACATCGATCTTTCCATCTTGCTGGGTCCAGATTTCGACAGCATGCCATTCAGGGCATGCCTGACCAGCCTTCGGGCCTATATACTTGTGGTGTCAAAAATAATGTAATCCTGATGGAACGGACACTGTTTCGATTCTGTCCTCGGTGCCACTCAAAGTACCCTTACACCATTGGGTGTATAACCTGTGACTCATCGGATCATCAAAAGGCTACTTGTAAGGCGTGCCGATCGTTTCGATCCAGGAAGACTCTTCAAGAGTTGGAGATGGCATGCAGATCTCCAGAAGGCATCCTGGATATTTTCAGCGAAGAAAATGCACAGGAAGAGAAACAAGAAGAAGCCATCTCCATCCAAGATTCGAATTCCGACATCCAATCTGACATCGAGAGACAAGAACTGACGTCGGCACAAACAGTGAGCACTGTGGCCCCAACTTCTCCCACAAAAAAACTCTGAGAAAAGTCCCTACTGAGGTCACCAGACCACCTCTGTAATGAAGCCATGGTCAGTTTTGGATGGACAGTTCGGCTGCCCTGCCTGCCTATGAAGACTGCTGCCTCTTCAGCATTGACCTCATCCACTTCGGTCTGACCTACTATGGGCAAATATTCAGCACTGACTGTCTCCACTTCAAGCTGAGAGTCTTCGGAACCAAGTTTGGGACGAAAAAGGTTTTTCTACTGAAAATTTTGGTTCTGAAAAATAAAGACCATGCTACTTTGGAGTCTTTGGACTAAGGCCACTGTTCTGCCACGCCTTTACCTATTCAGCCAATATTTGAGTCTATGGATGCTAGACAGCGCAGACTGTACATTCAAGAAGGCATATGGTGAATTGTAGCTTCCCCTACTGTGACTTTTAAAAGGAAGCTAACTTTTCAGGAGGCATTGGTCACCTTGCAGCCTCCTAAAAAGAATTGTAAAGAGAAGACCGCCTCAAATGAGCCTATTCTGCCACTTCACCTCCACCTGTTGCTTCTCCTCATTTTCCCACCTCCCCAGCTGCAGAAGATCTCACTGGACAGGGTTCACCACTGTTTGAAGAACACTACTCAGGGGACACACAAGATGCAAGCCCCTGAGATTCTTATGGTCCAGACCTGGTCATTAACCGTGACCCAGATTTGTATCCTGCTAGGCCTTCCCCTCCAGAAGACACTACCAGCAAGTTATTGCTAAGGCAGCTGCTTACTGTAATGTACCAATACATGAGGAACCAATTGATGAAGATTTCTTGTTCGATACCCTTATCAACACCCATAGAGACACCCGCTATTTCCCTATGCTTTCTGGAAGAATGCACCATGCGACTGATATCTTTCAAGAGCCTGTCCGCTCTAGAATCATAACACCTAGGGGTAAATTAAAAAATATAAACCTGCACCTTCGGACCCACTATTTATCAGGTCGTATAATGCCACCAGACTCAATAGTGGCTACCGCTGCCAGAAGGAGGGCTAATAGCCAGGCCACTGGACAGTGTCCTCCACCAGACAAGAAGAGTAAAAAGCTTAATGCCGCAGGCAAGTGTGTGGATGCACAAGCTGCAAACCATTGGGGTATTACCAATTCGCAAGCCTTACTCTCTAGTTAAAATTGAGCTCACTGGGATGAACTGGAGCATCTCCTCCAGTATCTCCCAGAGGAGCATCATGAGCATGGTCAGCAAATTCTTTTAGAGGATCAGACAATTGCAAATAATAAAATTTGGTGTGCACTGGATGCTGCAGATACAGCAACAAGGGACATAAATACCAGTGCGTGGATAAGAAGGCATGCATGGCTTAGATGCTCTGGATTTAAGCTAGAGGTTCAACAAGCTGTATTAAATATGCCTTTTGACAAAGAACATCTTTTTAGTCCACAAGTTGACTCTACGTTAGAGAAGTAAAAAAAAAAGACAGACACTGCAAAGGCAATGGGGACTCTCCAGTCCCAAACACAAAAGGGATATTTTTTCGTCACCCAATGTATAGAGGGGAGGTTACAAATCCTCTACAACATCTGACGCCTCCACCTCCCAAAATAAACAAGCTTCACACTCTTCCACCATGAGCTCCTTTGGGGATACAGTCAGAGGCAATAATTTCAGAGACTGGGCAAAAACAATAGTTCCCGGGGCTCAGTTTCCATAACAAAGCATTGACTACCTGAAAATGCCAAAACCCAATATAACACCAGTTGGGGGATGTCTTCAGTACTACTACACGCAATGAACAGACATAATATTGGACCATTATCCAACATAGTTATTGCCTGGAGCTTACTTCCATACCTCCCAATATCCCTCCTCGCACTCCCAGGTTCTCCCAAGAACACCCTGCACTTGTCATAGAAGAGGTACAGTGTCTTCTTCTAAAAGGGTCAATAGAACTGGTTCCAGCCCAATATCATGAAACAGGAGTTTACTCACTATACTTTCTCATTCCAAATAAGGATGGTTCACTCAGACCCATTTTGGATCTAGGGCCCCTAAACCAATAGATTCCTTCAGAACATTTTCACATAGTCACTCTTCAGGGTGCTATCCCACTCCAACAGGGTGATCTTATGTCTGCTCTAGACCTAAAAGATGCATATTTCCACATTCCTTTCCACCCTGCACACCACAAACATCTAAGATTTGTGGTCGCTGGCAGACATCACTTCAAAGTCTTCCCTTTTGGGGTCACAACTGCTCCAAGGGTATTCCCCAAATGCCTAGCAGTTGTTGCAGTGTGCCTCAGAAGACAAAAGATTAATATCTTTCCATACCTAGATGACTGGCTTATCAAAGCCAGCATGCCACCGCCTGCCAATCCGATACTCAAAATATGGTAAACCTCCTTAACAAGTTAGGGTTTACACTCATTTTTCTAAAATCTCATGTACAACCCCTTGAGATTCAACCGTATTTAGGGGCCATTCTCATTACGCAGCTGGGGCTAGCCTATGCCAGTCCAGCTCTCATACAAAGTTTCTAACATCTTCCTGAGTTTCAACAGGATCACACTCCACAGTCAAAACTGTTGTCTCTTTAAGGGATAATGGCATCCTGCATTGCCATCGTCCCACATGCCAGACTTCACATGCGTCCCCTACAGCAATGTCTGTCTCATCAGTGGTCTCCGTCACAGTGTCACTTTCACGGTCTAGTGTAGATAGACCCCCAAACTTACGTGCCACTCTCTGCAATGGTGGAACTCCACCAACCTTTTCAAAGGGTGGCCTTTTCGAGACCGTGTGCCTCAACTCGTTCTGACCACAGATGTATCCTTGACAGGCGAGGAAGCACACCTTCAAGACCTGACAGTCCAGGGCCTTTGGGTTCACATACATCGATCCATGCACATCACCTATCTAGAACTTCAAGAGGTAGTTATAGCCCTAAAAGCATTCCTTCATCACCCCTCACACAAAGTTGTCCTAGAACGGACGGACAATATGACAGCAATATATTACCTACAAAAACAGGGAGAGGGGGACATGATTGTTCTAGTATCACAACTGGCACAATCAATATGGAAATGGGCTCATCACCACCACATTCACCTTTTGGCAGAATATCTCCCAGGAACGGACAACGACTTTGCAGACCTGCTCAGCAGAAGGCATCCACAAGCCCACAAATGGGAACTCCACCCACAAGCCCTTCAAAAATACTTCCAAAAGTGTGGAACTCCTCAAATAGACCTTTTTGCCACAGCAGAAAATGCAGAAAACGAAGAATGCCCAAACTTCACATCCAGGTACCCTCACCCTCTTAACATTGTACTTACTAGGCTCATGGACACAACCTTTTGAACCACATGACTCATGTCCTGTCTAGTTCCTTTCATGGAAGGTGGCTTTTCTAGTCTCAATTACATCCCTTAAACATATCAGTAAACTCCAGGCATTAACCATAGAAGAACCTTTCTTTCAGTTACATAAAGATAAGATAGTCCTTCGCACAAACCAAAGATTCCTACCAAAAGTGGTATCCCAATTTCATATCAATCAAACCATTGAATTGCCTGTTTTTCCCCAACTGGATTCAATAGCAGAGAGAGCGCTCCACACTTTAGATGTAAAAAAAAAAAAAAAAAGAGCACCTGTGTACTATATTGACAGGACAAAAGAGTTTAGGAAAACAAAACTACTTTTTGCAGCTTTTGCTTTGCCGTTTAAGGTCAATCCAGTTTAAAAAAACGGCATAAGAATGCAAAGCATGCAAATCCACAGCACTACATGCCACTAACAGATGTCTACTGGGTAAGTAACATCTTCCTTTAAAGATGTTTCTGAAATATCCTTTCATGTTGCATAATTGATAAATGAGCATGTTATTGCACCAAGCAATTTCTTAAATCATGCACTTGGATTTGCAGATTTTGGAGATGCAACCCAAAAAGGCAAGATATTTGTATTTTTAGTTATGGATTTAGGTAGTCTTTTTCATGTTCATTGCTGCCTCTGCCTCGTTAGGCCTGGGTAAGGTTGCGACAGCCAAGCTCAGTTATCAGCAAGATTTTTTGGAAGACAAAACTCTTTAGGAACAACCCTCTTCCTTATGAAGCGCAGGTCCACAAATATTTTCAGTTTCAGAGACCTATGTTGACATTTTGTTCATTGTGATACCGGACGCAACCTCTAAAGAAGTGCAAGGGAATTCTTCCTGTCTTTAACATTAAATCAATTGGCCTAAGACACTAATTCATAAAGATGCAGTAGTATATGAACCAAACGCACACCAGCATAATGCCTATAACACTAGCAATACATTGTTATAATACTGAGCACAATACAATAAAGTGAATCAATATCAGCAGTTAAATACTGGAGGCCATAGTCCAGGGCGAATGGAAGACAGATGAATGATTCAAACCTATAAAGAATCCTGTAAATGCACAGCAAGGCTCATGCCTTTTGTTTTTTGGTGCAACGACCAGGTGATGGATGGAATGCTTGAATTAATCTCAGTCACTAGTGACCGATTGGGCCCTCATTCCAGTCCATGGTTTTTTGTCCCCCTATGCCACAATTGACAAAGCTCCAGACTTGCAAATTAGTACCATCCTCGTTCCCCCATGGGAATAGTCTGTTGCAAACTTCCAGGCGAGGCCCCCTCCAGAAGGGACCACAAGCAAGCACAGACCAGTTTCATCCTGTTTGGTTCTTGTCCGTAGGTATAGCTTGCGTCCTATGGAAAAGTGAGCACAAGACTCTTGTCCGGGCATATCCTTCATACTTAGGGCGTGTCGGCTGTAACCACAAAAGGGTGATGGTTGGAATGCTTTAATTAATCTCAGCCACTGGTGATTGTTCGGGCTCACTTGAGTCTTTTTTTTTTATCCACCTGTAATTTGTCTTTAGGTGGACCTGGAAACCGCTCTTGCATGCATTTTGCAGATTACATGTTGCACTGATTCAATATATGTAGTACTTTGGCTTTAAGGATCCTGGCTAAATTCTCACAGAGTAGAGAATTGATTTTCTGTGTAAACACTGCATTGTCAGAGCATTTCTGTATCAGTCTTTTCTTTAATGGCCCATGAAGTAACTGCAATGAATGATGTGAAGTGCTTGTTTTGTGCACTTTTATTGATTGAAAGCTTTTTGTTTTTTTGGGGAAGTAGCCAAGCAAAGCGACTGTCACATCACCCTCGCGAGTATATAGTCCCTGTAGGAGCAGAATGTGTTTCTTTCTTCCAATAGCAGAGAGAAATCACAGCAGACAATTAAACTTTAAAGAAGGCAAACCAAACCAGTGGATGTCCAAAAGACTATTATACAGTAGTGTAAAGAAATGGTTCCCTGTTGCAGTTACCCCCCACTTTTTGCCTGATACTGATGCTGACTTGACTGAGAAGTGTGCTGGGACCCTGCTAACCAGGCCCCAGCACCAGTGTTCTTTCACCTAAAATATACCATTGTCTCCACAATTGGCACAACCCTGGCACCCAGGTAAGTCCCTTGTAACTGGTACCCCTGGTACCAAGGGCCCTGATGCCAGGGAAGGTCTCTAAGGGCTGCACATGTCTTATGCCACCCTAGGGACCCCTCACTCAGCACAGACACACTGCTTGCCAGCTTGTGTGTGCTGGTGGGGAGAAAATGACTAAGTCGATATGGCACTCCCCTCAGGGTGCCATGCCAACCTCACACTGCCTGTGGCATAGGTAAGTCACCCCTCTAGCAGGCCTTACAGCCCTAAGGCAGGGTGCACTATACCACAGGTGAGGGCATAGGTGCATGAGCACTATGCCCCTACAGTGTCTAAGCAAAACCTCAGACATTGTAAGTGCAGGGTAGCCATAAGATTATATGGTCTGGGAGTCTGTCAAAAACGAACTCCACAGCTCCATAATGGCTACACTGAATACTGGGAAGTTTAGTATCAAACTTCTC
Organism: Pleurodeles waltl; assembly: GCF_031143425.1. Taxonomy (NCBI): domain Eukaryota; kingdom Metazoa; phylum Chordata; class Amphibia; order Caudata; family Salamandridae; genus Pleurodeles; species Pleurodeles waltl. The sequence continues at coordinate 503,184,083 of NC_090439.1, forward strand.
AGAATAATAAACCCACACTGATGCCAGTGTTGGGTTTATTAAAAAATGCACACAGAGGGCATCATAGAGATGCCCCCTGTATTTTACCCAATTGTTCAGTGCAGGACTGACTGGTCTGTGCCAGCCTGCTGCTGAGAGACGAGTTTCTGACCCCATGCAGTGAGAGCCTTTGTGCTCTCTGAGGACAGAAACAAAGCCTGCTCTGGGTGGAGGTGCTTCACACCTCCCCCCTGCAGGAACTGTAACACCTAGCAGTGAGCTTCAAAGGCTCAAGCTTCGTGTTTCAATGCCCCAGGGCATTCCAGCTAGTGGAGATGCCCGCCCCCTGGACACAGCCCCCACTTTTGGCGGCAAGTCCAGGAGAGATAATGAGAAAAACAAGGAGGAGTCACTGGCCAGTCAGGACAGCCCCTAAGGCAACCTGAGCTGAAGTGACTCTGACTTTTAGGAATCCTCCATCTTGCAGATGGAGAATCCCCCCAATAGGGATAGGAATGTGACCCCCTCCCCTTGGGAGGAGGCACAAAGAGGGTGTAGCCACCCTCAGGGCTAGTAGCCATTGGCTACTGCCCTCCCAGACCTAAACACACCCCTAAATTCTGTATTTAGGGGCTCCCCTGAACCTAGGAACTCAGATTCCTGCAACTTACGAAGAAGAGGACTGCTGAGCTGAAAAACCCCTGCAGAGAAGACTGAGACACCAACTGCTTTGGCCCCAGCCCTACCGGCCTGTCTCCCTCCTTCAGAAGAAAACTGCTCCAGCGACGCTTTCCCCCGGACCAGCGACCTCTGAATCCTCAGAGGACTGCCCTGCTTCCAAAAGACCAAGAAACTCCCGAGAACAGCGGCCCTGTTCAACAAAGACTGCAACTTTGTTTCCAGAGGAGCAGATTTAAAGACCCCTGCAATCCCCGCAAGAAGCGTGAGACTTGCAACACTGCACCCAGCGACCCTGACTCGACTGGTGGAGAAACAACGCTACAGGGAGGACCCCCCGCGACTCCAAGACTGTGAGTAACCAAAGTTGTCCCCCCTGAGCCCCCACAGCGACGCCTGCAGAGGGAATCCCGAGGCTCCCCCTGACCGCGACTGTCTGAATCCAAAATCCCGATGCCTGGAAAAGACCCTGCACCCGCAGCCCCCAGGACCTGAAGGATCGGAACTTCAGTGCAGGAGTGACCCCCAGGAGGCCCTCTCCCTTGCCCAGGTGGTGGCTACCCCGAGGAGCCCCCCCCTTGCCTGCCTGCACCGTTGAAGAGACCCCTTGGTCTCTCATTGAAACCTATTGAAAACCCGACGCGTGTTTGCACACTGCACCCGGCCGCCCCAGTGCTGCTGAGGGTGTACTTTCTGTGCTGACTTGTGTCCCCCCCCGGTGCCCCACAAAACCCTCCTGGTCTGCCCTCCGAAGACGCGGGTACTTACCTGCTGGCAGACTGGAACCGGGGCACCCCCTTCTCCATTGAAGCCTATGTGTTTTGGGCACCACTTTGAACTCTGCACCTGACCGGCCCTGAGCTGCTGGTGTGGTAACTTTGGGGTTGCTCTGAACCCCCAACGGTGGGCTACCTTGGACCCCAATTTGAACCCCGTAGGTGGTTTACTTACCTGCAAGAACTAACAATAACTTACCTCCCCCAGGAACTGTTGAAAATTGCACTGTGTCCACTTTTGAAATAGCTATATGTGTTTTATGTAAAAAGTATATATGCTATTGTGATTATTCAAAGTTCCTAAAGTACTTACCTGCAATACCTTTCAAATGAGATATTACATGTAGAATTTGAACCTGTAGTTCCTAAAATAAACTAAGAAAATATATTTTTCTATACAAAAACCTATTGGCCTGAAATTGTCTCTGAGTGTGTGTTCCTAATTTATTGCCTGTGTGTATGTACAACAAATGCTTAACACTACTCCTTTGATAAGCCTACTGCTCGACCACACTACCACAAAATAGAGCATTAGTATTATCTCTTTTTGCCACTATCTTACCTCTAAGGGGAACCCTCGGACTCTGTGCATACTATTCCTTACTTTGAAATAGTGCATACAGAGCCAACTTCCTACAAGTAGTCAATAAAAAGCTGTGTAAAGAAAGTACAAGAAAGCTTAGAAAAGGTAGAAAGAGTGACTGTACCACTTTAACAATGAGATACTCAAGTGTACTTTATGAATTTTTCCTTATGCTAAAGCAAAACTTAACCAAGAGACTAGTTCTGGACCTCAGATTCCTAAACTATTTTGAAAAGACACAAATCAAGATGATAGCTCTAGTGGAATGCGTTCCTCTTCTAGAAGGAGGAAACTCCCTAGCAGTGATTGATTAAAAGATGGAAACTTACACATACAAGTGAATCGCCATCACCACAAGTAGGTAAAGTTTGAATTGGGGGGGACACATCTTATCCATTCAGAGTATTATCCTTTGAGGTAAAGTCAGGCCCACAACTATTTACACAGTGTCTTGCAGTAGAACCTACCGACTTCAGGAGGCAGCTGATTCATTTATATTCACATTTCGGTGGTTGGTTAGTAAAATGGAATTCTTTCCTCTAGTGCCACTAAAGTGTCAATTCAGTGATTTAACTACTACATGGACTGGGGTTCAGTAGCAATATGGAAGTCATGCCCAGTGCCAGCTCTTTTGAAAACATTCCTGGGACCACATCTATATCACAAATATACTTTTGTAGTGCCCACAAAGAAGTGAATTCTGGTAGTGCATTGTAAGTAACTGCCTTTTTTTTTTTTGCAGCACTTCTGATAGTACCCCGGGGGATGGAAACGGCGGAGATGCTGAACTCCAAAACTAGCTAGGAGGATAGAATTAGAAGCTAAACTCAGCTATAGAAAAAGAGAGAGCCGGGATGGGCCTAGGGCCCATCTCCAGCAGCAGCAATTGGATAACTAGGAAGGAAAATTGTGACCCTAAAATCCCCAAAAGGATTATCCCAAAACACTCAGAAGGTGATGATATCACCAAATGGTTCAAAACGTTGGAGAGAGCCTGTAGAGCCAGGAAGTTCAGCCAAGAAGTATTGGGTCTCTCCTTTGGGGAACTGTTATCAGGCAAGTGCAGTAACAGACTCCTGACACTTGGAGAGGCAGATGCAGAGTCCTATGACCTCATGTATGATACCTTGGTTGAGGGCTTCGGACTCAGCACCGAGGAATATAGAATCGGGTTCAGGGAGACTCAGAAAGCCTTGAGTCCGCCCTGAGTAGATTTTGTAGATTTTTCAGTAAACACTAGGTGGGTGGTTGGTTGAATGGAAGTAAGGTGCATGATTATGATGGGCTTTATATATATATATTTATGAAGGAACATCTGTTAAGTAATTTCTGTAAAGTTGCACTGGGGCCAGTCTCTCCCCAAGACTTGGGGAAGAAGGCTGATCATTGGGTAAAAATCAGAGTGTCCAAAACTACACATGGAGGGGTTGACCAATGAAAGAGGCCAACAAGTCCCCTCAAGAGAAACAGATGGACCACTCTGGAGGTACAGACAAAAGTAAGGAGTCCTTTGTAGGCCCAGAAGGGTGGCCCCCAAGACATCTCACAAAACATAAGTGGGTACCAGGGTAAAAACTGGGCTACCACAAAGGCATGTAAACAGACAGGGCACCGATCCAAGGACACTTCCTGTCCTAAAAACAAACCCACTAGTGTGTCCCCAGGGTTTGCAGTGTGGCATTAGAGGATGACTCCTTACTGGAAAGTGGGCCCACAAGGTGAGATGGAAATTCCAGAGGGGAGTAGACACTTCCACCACCTACTGGTGAGTGGAATCCTAGCCACTGCCCTGAGAGATACCTATGCCAATCACAATGTTGTGCATGATAGGCACGCATTCTCAAACAAGTATATCACAGGTGAGACTAGATGAGTAAGGGCTGTCCCAGGGTAGGTTACTGTTGGGCCTGTGGCTTTAGCACCCCTAGCTGGGTCCCTTAATTGGAGAAGGGTGAAAGTCAGTGCAGACCTCCCCTTCTACTTTCGCCCTTTGGAAATGACCACTCAGAGGTTGGACTGTGCCAAAGTGAGGCACTGGTCCAATGCCAGTCCTCACCCAAGGATTCTGTAAGTGCTGTCCCTGCAGTTAGGGCAAGGAAGCCTCAGAAGATGAAAAATACAAAGCGTAGGAAAGATGGGGAACCTTTAGCCCTAGTTCCAACGGTCCAAGGAGATTTTACTTCAGTAGAGGAGAACCCCAAAGTTGGCACTGGTGAAGCCCTACCTGTCCCACAAGAAGTCCTGACTAGTCAGGCAACTGTTAAGCCTGAGATGGTGACTCCTCAGCTAACAGAAGAGAGAGTGGAAGGAGGGTGCCTGCTACAGGATCTAGTTACCCCCCACTCTAAAACAGCAGATAGACAACCTGAACCCAAAAAAGCCAGTATGTTAGCACTTTCACCTGTCAATGAAGAGCCAAAGGTGTGGGTCTGGGCACTGACAGCTGTCGGTGGCCTCTGCTGGGTGTTAGCCTTTATTGCTACTCTATCCCTGGCATGGTGGTCTGGCCCTATGTCACATAGCAGGCTAGGCCCCCTGACCCTGTGGGTCATAGTCGGGTTACTGAAGTTGTGGGTGACCTAGTTGGGTAAGCTGGGGGTAGCTTTGGCTAAGATAGGGGTAGTAGAGGTAGACACCTCTGATACCAAGGCAAAAAGAATGCGGGAGCACCCTAAAGAAACAGACAAAGGGCATTTTGAATTGGGTCCTTTCACTCTTGAGGTAGGCTAGTTCCCCAGAGAAAATGACCTGGAAAATTTAGTGTGGTATTTGATTTAACCTTGTCTGAAGTGCACTGGGTCCCTGCCAGCCAGGTCCCCATTGCCAGTGTTTTTTCCCACAAAATTGTGCAAATGGCAGATCCTTTAGCACCCTCTGTAAGTCCCTAGTAAATTGTACCCCTGGTACCTTCTGCCTGGGGTGCTAAAAGTCCCTAAGGGCTGCAGCATGAATTGTGACACCCTAAGAGACCCCTCACCAAGCACATGACAAGGTGACATTGCAGGCTGTGTGTCTTGATGCAGACAAAAGTGAAAATACAACATGGCACACAACCTGTGTCGTCTAGGGGGCTTAATGAACCCTAGGGTCAGTAGCCCATTGACTGCTATCATACAAACCCCTAACACCCCTAAATTCAGTATTTAGGGGAGCACCTGGCACCAGAGAGTCGGATCCTGACAACCTAAGAAGACCAAGGACACAGGAGACCCACGGATGAAGAGAAAAGAAGCAGCTGACCTGGTACCAACCCCACCGGCCTGTCTGCACCTCTCGGCGAAATCTGCACCAAAGTCAACTCGTCCTGCAGCTGGGACTCCAGAAACCAAAAGAACTGCCTGCCTACAATAAAGTCTCAAGACGTTCCGTGAGCAGCGGATCTGTTCTCCAGCAAACTCCGAAAGAAGGAACGCTGAAGCCTCTGGAACTACGAAAACCTGACACCTGAAGTCACTACTGCACCCACTGTCTCTGACCAAAGTGAAAGTGGACCACTGGTGCCAACAAGGCTCTCTGCCCTTCAGAGTCCGAGTCCATCGTGGTTCCACCCCTCCTGGACTCCCTGGTGATGCCTGCAGCCTCTGCATGCATACCGCCTCTACCGCGACATGCCTTGTCAGAATACAGACAGGGCCCCCTTTTTCCTTAACCCTCCACAAGTTACTGAACTGGTTATTCTTGAATTGGATAGTGGTACTGTCTGTCTGATATTACTGTGATTAGATTTGAAACTAAGTTAGCAGGTAATGTTATATAGAAATCTGTATTATAAACTTCTCAGGAGCTGCAGAACGTCATTGCTTGTTAAAGGGTTAACCTGGGGGAAGTGTCTGCCCAGAATTACAAACTGGGTTTATTATTTTAGACCAAATGGGGTATATTTGGTAACTTTCCTGTTGCATAGTTATCTCAGACCTTTAAATCATAGGAGGGGAGTCCTAATGCTTTGGCTGCTGTCACCAATCATTTGACAGTCTTTTAATGGAGGAGAGCTGCATTGTAATCTGTTACAATTACATTGTATTTATATACTGTTTACTACCCCTGTGTGACTATTCAGTATCCATCAGTTGGCGCTCCTTGCTCCTATTCTCATGTTTCTACATTAAAATTAAATTCCTGACTTTTATTGTCATGGTTGTTAGTTTTCTGATTTTCCGTTTCAGTTCTAGACTGTGGTCAGTGACCCGCTAATGCAGCAAACCAGTGTGACTGCCTCAGCATATCATACTTGCAAGTCCCCCCCAGTGAAGTGCTGCCAGTGAAAAGAGTAACTTGAGCAAAATGTTTAAATGATGGGCTTCGCAGTAGCACAGTACTCCCAACACAGGCACCACGGTGTGCCTCCACCCACTGATCATTCCACCGCTCAGGACATTGCTTCACACGCTTGTGCTGAACTGTGTCTAATGACATTTCCCTTGTGTGCTGAGCAAATTATTGCCATGCTTGCTTTGTGGAAATTCAGCATGTAATTGTAGTTGCAGCGCTGCATTTCCTTCTCTCAGCTCTTCCAAGCTTTTTAGAGTTTTCTTAAGCACTGTAAAAATAACATATGCTTTAGGTTAGTGGAGCATCCGTTTTTCAACAGATTTATGGCAGAGCAGCATTTTTAATGTAAACCGTCTGATTTGAGCATTATGCATCGTAGATCGATTCCGTAACTGGCATAACTACATCCTATTTCAGATGGGTTAATGCTAGACAGTTGTTCTTTCCAAACTCCACATAGCAAGATGTGAATAACCTTCAGAATGCAGCACGGTACTTGCTTACCATAAAAAATGTATTTTGTTTTTGCTACCCCCTGCAAAAATGACATGGTGTATAATTAATGTTAACAAAGATCCAGTGATAATACTCTGAGTTCCCCATTGGCACCAGGAATTCCAAACAATACTAGGCACATTCCAGACTGTCAAAGTAGTTTAATAGAATTGTATGTGTCACTCTATCTGCATAGCTTTACCTACTGATTGAATGATTGAGCAGCTTGGTTTTAATGTTGATTCATACTTGTTATTGCATGCCTGTTCATTTAAAAATGTTTACATTCATATTTCGTAGGAGCTAAATAAAAAAAATACTTTCTTGAACCAAATGAGTTTTTCTATTGTGCATATGTAGGATTTGTTTCCCATGAATTAACAATCTAAATGTTTTTCTCTTAGTGGCATGGTGGGTTCTCACAGTCCTTCATTGACCAGTGACTCGGAAACCCTGGAAGAATGTATGGTGTGTTCTGATATGAAAAGAGATACTCTTTTTGGCCCGTGTGGACATATCGCCACTTGTTCTATATGTTCTCCAAGGGTCAAGAAATGTCTTTTGTGCAAAGAGCAAGTTCAATCAAGAACCAAGGTATTTTCTTCCCTCTCTATGTACAAGTTAATAGCATATTCTTGCAACAGCTGCAAGTTTTTTGTGACAAACTAAAGCAATATTTTTAGTAAAGTTCAGGCTGCCTGGTAAAAGTGCTATAAGTGGGTCTATCCATTGCTTATATTCAGCAATCTTCATTTATTGGGACTGTGTATTCTTTGGAATTATTTTTTAAATTTGTCAGTTGTTTTTATTGCTTTCTTCATGCAGTGGTGGAAAATCCATGTTTTTCTATACAGTTGTGCATTAGTAATGCTTTCATTATTAATAGTAGAAAGCTGTTAAACAGTTGTTCATTTGCAGGGTTGTATTAGAAAATGCTTTCTTCGCTAAGTTCATGTGTGCTGCTTTGGACTAATATTTAAAAGATATGTATTTAGCTTGAATGTGTGATGACGTTTAAGAGGTCGCTTGTCTGTCGTAAATTGAAACAGTATTTTCATGTCTATATCTGCAGCGTGTTTGGGGATGCATAGTGCTGTGACAATATCAGTAATGCAACATCTGCGGTTTAATTCAGTGTTACTCAACTCCAAGGTGCATCGGTATTCATTGCAGTTAAAAAAAAAAAAAAAAAAAAAAAAAAGCTGACTTAAAATATTTTGTGAAATAAACATGTACTTTGCTGAAAGCCAGGGCCAAAAAGTGTGTTTGTTAAACTGGGAAATCAGAGTTCTGTACTCAAAGCCTTGGTGGACCGAAGCTCTAAATCTTGGTATCCACATTGGAAACTGTATTCTCTAATAACTTACTCCGTTCAAGCTGTGTGATCCTCAGTGTTCAAACACAGGAATTATTTTACTATTTGTGATATTATAGATTCTACCTATAGCCATGATTTTTTTCCACCAAGATCATACTGTACAGGAAGCCAAAATTGAATGGAGTTGAAGTATTATGGGTCTGAAATCGCCAACCCATCGGAGCATTCAAGTATATGACTGCATTACAGAGTCTTATGGTACGATGGGACATTACCCGAAATGAGCAGTCTCCTTACTGGTCATAAGAAGTGGACTTAATCTTTATAGTATTGAACAGGAATGAAACTGTTCAGCTACACAAATCTGTTATATATTTATATCTTGTACTTAGCCTGCCACTAGCTAGGCCATTAAAGTTCACCTTTTTTCAGTTTTTCATTCTTGATCGAGAAAGGAAGAGTGTCTATTATAGCACTCATCAATGGATTTACTCGTCACAAATAATACGTGCCCTGTCAACACTTTCTTTACATTGTCGTTTGTCATCTTTGAGTGCTGTTGGATTAAGAAAGAGCAGAACCTTTCCAATAGAGTCCAATTTAGTTCTATTTTCGGAAGCATTTCAGGGCTCTTTCTGTTTGATAGATGGAAGTCTTTGGAAAACAAACTTTGTTTTGTTCCTGGTACCATTGGAGATTTCCTGGGTAGACCCTATTCTAACTTGACACCCACTACAATATGTACACACCAATGCTCAAGCACTGAATGAAGGCCAGAGGGCCTTCAAATTAGACTGGAAGGATCAGCTTCCACAATTGGTGTCCCAATCTGACATCACAATTGTTCTGCAAAAATAGTCTCTCTGTGTCTGAATTACACCAAATGATCAAATAGATAATGTCCAAATGCACATCTGTATGAATATTTAATTGGATTTCATGCATCAGTAGCTCTGAAATTCTAAGTACTTTAAACCAAAGATTGTGGGGCACAAAACTGCAAGAAGCAGTTTAAGATGCCCTGAAAATTAGAGCCAAGGGGGGGTCTCATTTAAAGATGCCTTTGTGCAATTATACACCAAAAGAATTTAGCCTTTCAGAGACCCCCTAGGAAAGGAACCATCCCACAGACAATATTATCATGTTATTGAAGTCTAAAAAAAGATGACACAGATGAATGGGGCAGCTGTGGGATCTGCATGTTAGCTGCTTGGAAAATGGATGTGTGTCCATGCCGCAGGTGCCCAACTGCATTTAAAACTGGTGTCCTGACCTTTCATTTGACCCTGTCGTCACCCTGGAGGAACACATCATACAGACAATTATGCTGTGCATTGGACTACTGTCCATACCTTGGGTGTATCACATAAAGTGGTTGGGGCAGCTTACCATGTTTTGTGTATCAATATTTGACCAGACACTTTTCTTGTTAAGGTGTGGCTCCTCTTGTGTGAATTCACACTGTTTTGTGAAACCCAAAATCTTGCACTGAATTTCATTGTTTCAAGTGTGTGTATTTAAGCACATGAATGGTAGTATGTCTTTTTGTTTTTTACTAGGACTAGTAGGATTTGTTTTGGATGCCTCATGTTTAACACTGCCGAAGATGCAGGATGGACATAGCTTCCCTAGACAGTTGACGTGTGTTGCATGCATTCTTGTGGCTGGGTGGTGGGAATTCAGCCCCTTAAATGAGAAGGACGGAGACAGGGTTACCTTTAGAAATTGAATGAGGACATTTTTGCAAACTGCTGCTGATTTTTTCATCCTGAGAAATGTCATTTGTTAGATGGCAGAGGTATGGGGTGGTACTGCAATTTCTGTTCAGGTTGAGGAAGTTTCTAGGTGGGGGGATGCCATTTTTTTCTGTGTCCTATTGCGGTTTCTGAAACGTTGATGACCGCCAGGTGCAGAGATCACATGCTCCCCTGTTCCTTTGTTTTGGGCATTCCTTCTTTGAGCCTCCCTCTTTGCTTCCTTCTGAGAGAACCATCATGTTTCACAAAGTCTGTCAGGAACACAAAAAGTACATTTGAAAAAGAACTACCATTATCCAGCTCAGAAGCCTGCCTTGAACACGTAAAAAAGTTGATCGAAACCACCCCACTTTGTTACAATTCCAAGTTCTTCATGGCCATGGAGCGGATTGTTAAGCAGCGTTACTCAAAAGGACTACTGTCTTAACAGTCTTGATGCCTGCACCATAGATTGTCCCTTAGAGGTGAGGGGGTCATCACCTAAAGTCTGCTACCAAAACACTCAAGGTGTGGTGGAAGTTGGGGAAAATGATCAGTTTGGTCATTCTATCTACACCATAGGATAAGCTAATGAGCCGTATTGGCTGAGAAAGCCTCACCTACATTTTGTGGCATACTTCATCCTAGGCAAAATCACCACACCCTGGTAAGGTGATTCTCTCAACCTCTCTTGAGAGGGAGCTCTTGCTAAGCTTTTGACTGGATAACGCTGGGATTTAGATAACTCTAAAAATACTTTGGGGTAAACCTAAAGGGGATGCCCTTTATTAATAGGTACCCCAGCTATGGTTGAAACAATACGTTGGATGATTTGGAGTCAATGCTCTTGTCATCCTCTAAGGGACCAACATGTTTCTGACCTCGCAAGTGCCTGCTCGTAGGTCATTATCATTCATCAGGGCTTGGAAAGGATTTCTTCTCGACTACTGTTGTGTTCATTCGGTGAGATAAAAGGCACTTCATATCTCCACAATTGTTCAATTAAGTAACCAAAGAATAAGAAATTAAATAAATATACATAATGCTCATTCAGAATCTAAAAGTAAAAACACGCTTTCATTACTAATAGTGGGAAACTGTTTTAAAACAGTTGTGGCACTCACTGTCGCAAGCAAACCAACACAGCACACAACGTGTGGTATGTGGTTAGTGATGAATCACAGGGTGCATTCACGAACTGGAGGTTGGCAGTTCCTTTAGTCACACACTTGGGTTTAAATATACACTGGAATAATAATTATGAATATTAAATGTACATGGATTGTGGGCATTTACCTACATCAGTCTCCACCCCCCAAATTCAATGATCCAGCTTGGAGAGCACGTTGTGAAGTTTATCCTGCCAGCTGCGCTATAAAGGCCATGGACATACAGGACTGCGTCATCACGCCGGCACATAGTTGTATCAGTCCGTCTGATCAAGGGGTGCATCTGTCTCTCATTCATCTTAAACCTTATGTGCAGACGGAGAAGACTAAGCTGCAATTAATTGGTTATTTATCATTTTTGTTATGTAAGCCTAAATGGGAGGATATTTGACTCAAATTGCAGGGCAAATCATTAGCATTATGACAAAAGTTGCAAATCAACTATTAAATATTGTTTTAAAACAACCCCTTGTGTCACGGTCTCATTACAGTTTTTAGTCGGAGTACAGATCAAATAGGTGTGATATTCAGTGGCCAGTTTTCAAGATGGTTGTCAAGGCGTAACAGATGGCCATCGACTATGTTTGCTAGTAAGTTAGGCGGTCATGCTGTTGCTTAATGGATTCATGATCTAGTTCTGCTCTGAAGATTCATATATTATCTAAACCATTATAAACTTTACTCAACTAATCAGTAACGTATTAATAAAATTAAAGTACTATTGCATTAGATCTATTAAGTGGGCGTTTGTCTATACTCAAGGTTCGAGAGGGAATCACTGCTGTCATGATTTTTGGATACTGGCATTATCTATGTCTGTTTAATTGTGCCCAGGGTGTGTCATCATTCAGGCCATTTGGTGTATGTTCGTAGCCTGTAGATCCAACTTGTTCGTAATACAAGAATAATGGAATCACATCTGTATGCAGTGTTTCAGTTTCTCAATAGTGAACCACTGAAAGTCATTGTCAGTGTGTTTTTTGTCAAGAAAGGTGTCCTATCAATTTTGTATTCTATTTCTTGCACCTTATAGTGCTTTTGTGCTCATCTATTCTAATATGTACTTTTCTTGTGGTCATGCCTATGTACATAAGTTGGCACAGGCAGATGATTACATAGATGGCAATAATGCAGTTATAGTTGGTAAACTGGGTCAGTTGCAAAGAGATCTGCAGCCTCAGGTCTAATTTCATGGTTTTCTCTGTAAGGAAACAGATGCCACATTTGCCTCACAGGTGATGTCTATTCACCAGGGCCTATTCCATGGGGTCATTACATTGTTTGTTATTGCTTTCTGTGGGCATGTGCGCACTAACGTATTACAAAGACTTTGTCCCTTCTTAAAAGAAAATATGGGGTTCTCCAAAATAAGGGTACCTGATCTTAAGCTGTAGTAATGCTTGTTATCCTTTTTCTTCACTTTATTTGAACTGGGGCAAAATATGGTTAAAGACCACATGGGTCTTTGTATATTTTGTTTTTAATTAAGTGGCCAGAAATTGTTCCCGGCTCTTTGTTTAGCTTTGTTTAGATGTGCTGGGGGATAGTGTTTTTCTTTGTCAGTTAATTTCCTGGCATGTTTGTTATACATACTAATGTCTGAGAAATTACTTCTTGGATTGGAAGAATTGGTCCACTGGGAGTTTTTCCATAAGTTAGGTGGGTGGCCATAGTAAATTGTTCCTATATGTTGGTTTTTAGTAGACATCAATTTTCAAGACTCTCTTGTCTGGGTATTTTCTGAGATCATTGGTATGCTTGGTAGGTACTCCCAGGCGTTATTGGTCTTTGGTGCTGATATCTTCCCAGTAGTCCAGAAGAATTTTTGCGCCAGTTTGGCTAAGGCCATTTGAAATGGCCATGATCCAGTCAAGCTTGGACACAACAGACTGCTTCGGTAGAGTGGTCAGGTCCAGCGTGGTACTCCATGGAGACCACAGACTTTTCAGGTGATGTTCAGGCATCACTCACATATACCTTTTGACAAGTCTCGTCTCTGTGACTAGGAGACAGACTCAGCCCTAAAGCACTTTAAAGAGAGTAGACCTACTGCATGTTCCCTTGATCATGCCAAATCCGCAATGCAGTATCCCCAACAATTTTTCCATTTTTAAGGCATTGCTATGGATTTTAACTTTAAACAGCTTCAAGGTCCACCTCCCAACAACAGGCCCCCAGTTGTTTCAGGGTGAGGCATGGGATCTGGCAGGGCAGCGCCCTTCCCAGTCCCTGGCACCTCTGGCAGCAGCATCCAAGCCACTTTAGTTTGTCATTAGTAGCACATGATCACGCGGTGGGAGGTACAATCACTTATTTCCATCACAGGTGGCAAGCCATAACACCTGCCAGGTGGGCCCTGCAGGAAGAACAACGGGTTTAATAGTGTCATTCCTTTCTGCCCCACCACATCATCCACCTACATCAGAGCAGCTTTTGGAGGACTGTGATTCCATTTTTTTTAATGCAGGACTTTCAGGCTAATTTGAGGAAAGGAATCGTAGAGAGTGTCTCGGCTTAGGAGATGTCAACTGGATTTTATTCCTGTGATTTCCTTAAACTGAAAAAAGACAGAGGCCTTCACCCTCTTTTAGTTGTTTATCCCCTCAATTTCTTCCTCTCGAAGAACAAATTCAAGATGCTCACGCTGACACAGGTTCCATGTACCCTGGATACCGGAGACTGGAATGATGGCGCTAGACCCCTAATTCTGTATGCCTGCCCTTCAAGCCCTTAGATGCTAACTGCAGTTCCAGATGGACCAAGCGCATTTTCAGTTAAGCATAACAGTTTTCCCCTACCTTGATGCCTGGCTGTTGGAGGCGGGCTCACCTCAGTCAGGCAGGGATCCCTTTCAGGCGGCAAACTCTTTGGGGTTAATGATCAACATGCCAAAGTCACATCTGACTTCTTTGTGGAGGCTCAGTTTCATCGGACCCATTCTAGACAAGTTGGACTTTTCGGCTTTCTCTCCAGAAACACAAGCTCTATGATGTCCAGGTTTCAGCCTCAGTCCTGGGTACCAGTGAGGAATGCTCTGAGGCTTCTTGACCTGCTGACCTCCTGCATCGTTTGGTAATACTTTGAGTGGTTGCTCAGTATAGTTAGATTTCTTTAAGCCTTCCTTGTTCTGTGGAGTGGACTCTTTTCCGTCTCAAATGGTCCCTAATTTGAAATCTGTACGCTGGCACAAATCATTAGTTTCTGAGCAGATCTGTGTGTTGCGCCCTAATGGCACGCAGGGACTAAGCTGGAAAGTCTTCTGGATCCCATCTGGTGACTGTGGATATTCTTCAGATTGAGGAATCTATGGTTACATTATCCACCAGAAAGAGCATTACAGAAGATCTGTAGTGGAGTGAACTTCCATTCCATTGCCTCTCTGGGCTTCACTGGCAAATGAGGAAAGGCCGAAAGAAATGGGCCACCGGCTTTTCTGCTGAGATTTTCAGTGTTTTGAAGCAGTGAAAAAGAAACTCGTTTTCAGCACTTTGATGTCAGCATTTAATAACCAAGTTTGAAATTGAGCGTTCTTGATGATGCCTTCCTGTGAAAGCCATATACAGGTGTCATCCTCCTTTCAGAGGATTCTGTTCAGGTGGTTTGCAAGGCAACTACAATTTTCTTTCTGAGAAGTTGCCACTAATTTCTGCTTTTCAGTTTGGAAGCTAAGCAAATATATTTACCATTTATTTATTTATTTATTTAATTGTTATTAGCCTATCCGGCCTTAACAATAATCACACAATACAGGGAGTGCAGAATTATTAGGCAAATGAGTATTTTGACCACATCATCCTCTTTATGCATGTTGTCTTACTCCAAGCTGTATAGGCTCGAAAGCCTACTACCAATTAAGCATATTAGGTGATGTGCATCTCTGTAATGAGAAGGGGTGTGGTCTAATGACATCAACACCCTATATCAGGTGTGCATAATTATTAGGCAACTTCCTTTCCTTTGGCAAAATGGGTCAAAAGAAGGACTTGACAGGCTCAGAAAAGTCAAAAATAGTGAGATATCTTGCAGAGGGATGCAGCACTCTTAAAATTGCAAAGCTTCTGAAGCGTGATCATCGAACAATCAAGCGTTTCATTCAAAATAGTCAACAGGGTCGCAAGAAGCGTGTGGAAATACCAAGGCGGAAAATAACTGCCCATGAACTGAGAAAAGTCAAGCGTGCAGCTGCCACGATGCCTCTTGCCACCAGTTTGGCCATATTTCAGAGCTGCAACATCACTGGAGTGCCCAAAAGCACAAGGTGTGCAATACTCAGAGACATGGCCAAGGTAAGAAAGGCTGAAAGACGACCACCACTCAACAAGACACACAAGCTGAAACGTCAAGACTGGGCCAAGAAATATCTCAAGACTGATTTTTCTAAGGTTTTATGGACTGATGAAATGAGAGTGAGTCTTGATGGGCCAGATGGATGGGCCCGTGGCTGGATTGGTAAAGGGCAGAGAGCTCCAGTCCGACTCAGACGCCAGCAAGGTGGAGGTGGAGTACTGGTTTGGGCTGGTATCATCAAAGATGAGCTTGTGGGGCCTTTTCGGGTTGAGGATGGAATCAAGCTCAACTCCCAGTCCTACTGCCAGTTCCTGGAAGACACCTTCTTCAAGCAGTGGTACAGGAAGAAGTCTGCATCCTTCAAGAAAAACATGATTTTCATGCAGGACAATGCTCCATCACACGCGTCCAAGTACTCCACAGCATGGCTGGCAAGAAAGGGTATAACAGAAGGAAATCTAATGACATGGCCTCCTTGTTCACCTGATCTGAACCCCATTGAGAACCTGTGGTCCATCATCAAATGTGAGATTTACAAGGAGGGAAAACAGTACACCTCTCTGAACAGTGTCTGGGAGGCTGTGGTTGCTGCTGCACGCAATGTTGATGGTGAACAGATCAAAACACTGACAGAATCCATGGATGGCGGGCTTTTGAGTGTCCTTGCAAAGAAAGGTGGCTATATTGGTCACTGATTTGTTTTTGTTTTGTTTTTGAATGTCAGAAATTAATATTTGTGAATGTTGAGATGTTATATTGGTTTCACTGGTAATAATAAATAATTGAAATGGGTATATATTTTTTTTTGTTAAGTTGCCTAATAATTATGCACAGTAATAGTCACCTGCACACACAGATATCCCCCTAACATAGCTAAAACTAAAAACAAACTACAAACTACTTCCAAAAATATTCAGCTTTGATATTAATGAGTTTTTTGGGTTCATTGAGAACATGGTTGTTGTTCAATAATAAAATTAATCCTCAAAAATACTACTTGCCTAATAATTCTGCACTCCCTGTAGATATCAATCCCTCGAACTCAATAAAAATCACATTAAATAAAACATCTCAATAAAAGGAACTATGCTTGAATTTTTGATTTAACATGTGCCAAAATGTATCCAATTTACCATGCATTATCGTAAAACCTGATTTGACCATAATTTACATAAAAACTTAACTTATTCTAGAAAAACATTATGAGTCTAATATTTAAAATGTCTTATTATGGGACGAGTCATTTGGGGCCTTGCATTGCCTTCCAGCCATTTAATAAAAGCCCGAGGCCTAACCCAGTTTACACTACCCTGCACCGATTTCCCAAGCTAAATAGGTACGGGATAACATAGGCTATTGTGCCTGTGCCAACTGTAGGTGCATTGATAGACGTAATTTCCATGCTTCCAAGATATAGGTTGAGACCTTTGTCACAATGTATTTCTCATCTGAACGCATACATAGCGCTTCCGCCTCCTTGCACTTCCTAACTCCGGAAGTTCTGAAAAGTGGACGAAGGTACAATTTACGGAGTCTGAGCGTAAAGTGGCATAGTAAAAGGAAGTGGGAAAGTGTTTCCGGACCACCATGAAGGCATGGACAACATTCTAAACTACTCGGAGGAGCGGATTGCCATCTGTTGACCACCGCTGTCACTGGTAGTGTGCCCATACGGAATTTAAAGTAGAGAGCCCTTTTTTCCTCCGGATAAATACTGTCTATGAATAATGCTGGTTTAAGCTCTTGGTTAAACAAAATATACCGCTTGAATAAAGGGCTAAATGACTCGCACATAATCTCTGTCTTTCGCTCCCAATATGCCTTTTTTATGACAGCTAGACTAGGCCTTCCGATTTTTTCTGGATGGAGCCAAAAGTCATCCTGGCCGATAGCAGCCAGGATAGTTGAGATATGTTTGAACCAGGGCAGTTTCCGATGGTTTTGCAGCTTCATGATATCCTTAAGTACGTCTCTGAATGGTTTAAGAGCCTCTTTTGTCCAAATACGGATCCAGTATCTTACTGGAGCCAGAGCGATGTAGTCCTCAACCTTTCTCATCTGTAGATCAATTCTTATTGCGTTCATTGGTGTAGCATTACCTAGACAAAGTAATTGGTGTAAAAATTTGTTCTCGGTTACTTGTATTGATGGAATCTTTCTGAATCCCCAGATCTCTGCGCTGTAAAGTGCTGCGGCTCTTGCTTTTGTTTTGTATGCAAGCAGTGCGGAGCTCACGGAGTGATTGCCTGTAGCCTTTGCAAATCTGAGTACTGCTCCGGCTTGTTGGGCCAAGGAAATTCTGCTTTTGTAGATTTGTGGTTTCCATGTCTGTTTTTCATCTAATCTGCAGCCCAGGTAATCATAGGTGGCCACTCGGGCCAAAGGCTTATTATTTACCCTAAAAATCGATTGCAACGTCTGTTTTTGGTTGAGAATCATAAACTTTGTTTTCCCCTCATTGATTACCATGCTCCTTGAGGTACAGAAAGGTTCGAAGCCCCTAAGTAGACCATGCATTGCTATCTCTGTTCTTGCCAGTAATACGGCGTCATCAGCAAAGAGCAAGATAGGTATACTTTCATTGGCTAGTTTTGGCACGTCCAGATTTAATTCCTTCAAAACTTGACTTACTTTATTTATATAACAATTGAATAAGGTTGGGGCCAAAACGCAGCCTTGTTTTACACCTCGCTCAATTGGAATTTTGGCCGTATAATCATTTCTCGTAGAATATCTGACCCTGGCAGTGTTTCCTGTATGCAATAGAATTAGCAGCCTTAAGATTTTTCCTTGTATGCCCATGTCCGACAATAGCTGCCATAATGTTTGGCGATTTACGCTGTCGAAGGCTGTTTGGAGATCCACAAAGACCAGGTATAATGGACAGTTTTTAAGGGTGGCGTATTTAGCACAGATCATGTTTAGCTTAAAAAGTTGGTCTGTTGTACTTTGGCCTCTCCTAAAACCAGCTTGGTGTGTTGATATTAAATCTCCGTCCTCTAGCCATTGGTCTAGACGCGACTGAATCAGTTTGGCAAAAATCTTTCCAACACTATCAAGCAGTGAGATAGGTCTATAATTGCTCACCATGTCCCGAGGCCCTTTTTTGTGAATTGGAACGATTATTGATTCCTTCCAAGAAGGAGGGATTACCTCGTAATGCCAAACACTGTTGAATAGACGGGCTAGAGCAGGTAACCATAACGTTAGCTGGTTACGGTAAGCATCTGAAGGGATGCCATCTGGGCCTGCAGCCTTATGCGTCTTTTGAAGGAGGATAACTTGTTTAATCTCTTTTTCACTGAATTCCGGTATTAACTTCATTGCACGTGGAATGACGTGGGCTACTTGCGTGGAATTTGTGCTGGAAAATTCGTTAGAGACTAGTGCATTCTGGGTTCCGTTTACCGATCTAAAAAGACAATTTGAAGATGCTGCATGGGTCTTTTGAAGAGGAAATACTTTGCTTAATCTTTGATTTCTGCCTCCCAGCCCTTGAGTGAGGATGTTTGGGTTAATGGTCATCCCTGGTTCTGTCTTGGCCACTTCCTGATACAAGGCAGTAAAGTGCTTTACCCAAAGTTGAGGGTTGATATTCAGTTCTAGGTTTTTCGGGGGGCCTTCGCATCCCCACCTGACTATCTCCCAAAACTTTTTGGGGTTCCCTGCCGTTATTGCTTGCAGTAAAGTTTTCCAAAGTTTATGTGGAAATATCTTCCTTTTGTATCTTAATAATTTTTTGTACTGTTGCCTACATCCATGAAAATGTTGCTCGTTGGAATCATTCAAGTGCCGGTTCTTCAGTGCTTGTGATAAGGTCTTTTTTAGCTTTAAACACTCTTCATCGAACCAGCCCTCCATCATTTTAGGATTGATTTGAGGATGCTTGATCTTTTCCTTTTTTGTTTGCAGTAGCAAATTATTAAAGTTATGCAGGAGGGGTATAGCGTCATTATCTGATGGGTTTAAGAACGTGCTAAGTAATGACAACCAGGTTTGGCTGGGAACACTCATATAAGGTTCATCCTCATTTGACCTTAATATGTTTTTCCTGTTTGGTCTCATAGTTATTGTTAGGCTATTTCCGTTGAATGGAGACTCCGCCTTCCCTGGGCTCGCGTCCGGATGGGTAATCTCCATTAGCAGTGGGTCGTGATCACTCTCGATTCTGTCCCTTATTTCCATATCGATGACATAATGCCAGGCTTCGATGTTTATTGCCATATAGTCAATTATGCTTTGCCTTTTTCCAGTTCGAAAGGTAGATTTAAAGGTTTTATCTGACTTTGTTCTCCCATTTAATGTGCGAAGTCCTCCTTCTATTAATGCTTCAAAGATTAATTCTCCTTTCTTGGAGTCATTACAACGTTGGATAAGAGGCGTTGGGATATTCCAAGCATAATCTTCCTCTGCTACTTGTTCGTCCCAGAGGATAGAATGAGGTTTAGTGTTGAAGTCACCACATATCAATAAAAAGGTTTTACAAGGTTGGAGAGAGCGATTGTTCGTGTGACCTGGTACTGGGTTCCTCCGATCCATGGTTCTTTTGTTTAGGATACGTTCTTTAAGGAGCCGCACCCCTGGCATAACTTGAGCCCGGCTGATAGGTGGGAAGTACACATTTACTATTTCGAGTGACCATTCCTAATATATTAAGACTTTCTGATTTTGGGCTTTTGGTTTCACACTGCCAGTTAATGAAGCTTGCCCTTTTTGTAGCACTTTTTTACCAAACATAGCGTAACCGTAACTATTTCTGAATCTTTACTTCAGTGATGCAGCATTACCCTCTCATAAATTGACGATACTTTTGTGCTTGCTTATTTTACCTCCGCTGTAGATTAATGCATTAGTAACATTATTTAAAAGTTAGGTAACAGCTTTCCTGAGAGATTTTGCTGTCCAGTAGTGTTGTCAGTTGATTAGGCAAGTGGTTTTGTTCCCTTATAAGGCTGGGTTTTGCAGTGAAAAAGTCACAGTTTCAGAACACTGACCCATGGAAATATGGGGTTACGTAAAGCAGTGCGGGGCTGTGAATAGTGGACATGTAAGCTGTATTTAGTGATCAGCAGTAGAAGTGATTGACAAATTTATTGGCGCCAGACTTAAGTTTCCAACTAGAAGAGCAGAAAATGCCCTTGTGAAAGATCTGGTGTGTGGGCGGGGTTTAACAAGTCCACATTTTTCCCATATTCTCAAAAAGATAACATTTTGTTAAGTGATCTTGAGCAAGAGGCCTATGTGGAGTCATTGATTGCCCTTTTGGGAGCAGTATGATGTGAGGTTCTTTTCTGTTTAAACCCTTTTTGAATGGCTGATGTTGCCTTCACGGGAAGGCATTTTCCAGTTTGACAGCTACAGTATCACCCACACCAAAATAGTTTCAAATGGATTTCAGCTATGTTGAAGGTACAGCTGCTAGTGTAAGAATTGAGGGCAAGTGCCCGAGTGCTGCCAGTTCTTTTGGTTCATTTAGGTGTTGGAGGTAGAGAATCCAGTGCCATTGCCAAACGAGTACATTTATGAGGGAAGATTCAAGGTAAGTCACTGATCAGTACTGCATGGGAGAGAGATCTTGTAGAGAAACAAGCTATCTCCCAGAAATTTAACACAGGATAGTCGTTATGGCCTCTTGATACCTGGAATAACAGTGTGAGGGGCACTATATTTTTCTGAAAGAGAGAATGAATTGTATTCTGAAGTGGTCAAAATGGAGGTTGCATCGATAAGTCAAAACTGTTGATGTTTAACCTAGAAATGAAGAGTCCCTGCTGTTGTCTTCTCTTTTTAGTGTGTCACTGTAGAAGAGCATGTTGGAAACTACGGTAGATTGGTGATGCTTTCAGTTTGGGAGGCAATTTTTCTAATAGAAAAATATCCATTTTGCTTACTTTAAGCTACTGAGGTGGAGATTTAGAAAAAGGTGGAGAGTTTAAAAAAAAAAAAAAAATGTAAATTTATTGTAGCTTTCTTATGATTGCTTCTAAAAGCAAAAAGGCTAGAGAAAGAGCACGGAGTAGACAATTTTACATGCAAGTTGAAGTTTCATAAAAGTGTAATCCTGTTTAATATTCTTGCCTCACAGGGACAAATGCTTTAGAAAATATATTAAAGCAAGTATGGAGTTAAAAACGTTAAGACAGTTGTGTATTAGACTAATAAATCATCGTATTTATCACTAAACAAATGAAATTTAAGCATATTGTTGGCTAATAATGAGCAGGCAAATTTAAGAACATTTTGCTAATATGTTTTCCTTTTATTAGATTGAAGAGTGTGTGGTATGCTCAGATAAGAAAGCAGCAGTTCTGTTCCAGCCCTGTGGCCATATATGTGCATGTGAAAGTAAGTAATCGACAAAGAAGTTTACTTTGTTTGCATATTTTAAATGATTTAATTGGTGTTACTCTTTACAGTTTTAGGGTTTTCTTGTTGGTGACACTGGTGCTTACAAATCCATTGCAGTATCTCTGAATACCACTAATCATGTCCAGATCTTTTATTGTTGGTCATTGAAACCCTTATGATTAAAGTCTAATTTGTGAGTGTTGTAATTGCTCTGATATGGGAATTGAGCTATGATGGTTAGTTGGTTTGCTGTGCTTTTTGTCACTACAAAACATGTTCTGGCTCACAGAAGACCTCTTTTGCTACTTAGTCGTCCTTGGAAACTACAGCAAAGCTTCCTCATAAATCTTTATTCGTACCTTTAAACATGAAGCTTATGTTGCAGGGACATGCAAGCAGCTGCTCACTGATGGATTTGTTGAAAGCATGACCACTTGAATTAATCAGCAGGGTAGAACCAAATTATGCATTAGGGTTGACTAAATTATGTGGCATGAAAAGGCAAATTATGCAGTGTACTTTTTGTGATAGTGTTCATTATTGTCAGTTTTACACATGTTGATTCTGTCTGGGCAAAACACAACAGTAAGGATCTTCCAGTGAGCAGCAACACACATTGCTGAATTTCAGTAACTTGATCAGCTTGAGCTAGAAACATTTTTTGTTACAATCCACAGATTATGCACAGATGATGCCTTATGTAACAAATTTAAATATGCAGAAAACTTTGCAGCCTCAGGTTCACATAAGTTCGGTGGCACGTGGTGTGCTCTGGGCAGGTTTTAGATGCCTATGATTTTTTTTCAAGATGATTATTGCAAACTTCCCAAAGAGATCAGGTTATTGCAGTGTATGAAGTTTGTAGCCAGTTGTTTCTCGCCTTAACATTGACTTTGTAACAAAAATGTCTTTGGATCACGTCCCTCCACAACCCGTTTAAACAGTAAGTCGCAAACAATTTATAGTGTTTGCTTTTTTTAATGTTCCGAACAATATTCTTGAGGCTTCTAGTTTTGTACAATGTTGGACCTGGAAAATACTGTACTGAAGTCGTTTTTTTAATAAATATAAGAGGGCTTTCCCTTAGATCATGTCAATAGCTCAAATAATTAAGCAAGCATTGTTAATGCCATTAGGTCAGGGTTATGACTGAACATGTCATTTTATTTTTCATTGATGGGTTTAGGTATTCAGCATGTCATCATACATGCACTCCATCACTCGTCTTTAAACTCATGCAACCATTCATCTAACAGCTGACTTGCATTTACCCTCAATAAAACACACACACCCAACAACATATGCAAGATCAGTTAAAATAAGAAAACATGCTGCTGTCTAAACACAGTGGGAACTAAACAAACAAGCATTTTTGCCTCGCATTTCAACAAAGCTCTAATGAAGTTAACAGAGCAGCCTGAGAAGATTTATGGACTCAATAAAGGAGATAAGCAATGCCCTGTGTGCAATGTCATGAGTGCTGGCAGGGAGGGGCCCTGGGGAGATAGAGACTCTCTGAAAAGCGATGCTATGGCATATGGTGTTTGTTCAGTACAATAAGCTTATTTTAGGAGCAAGGTAAAGGATGACAGCACTGGAGTAAAACCAAAACATATGTCAGCAACATAGGAGGAGGTGGGAGGAACGGAATGCAGCAATAAAACGCAGGCAGCTACCAGCCCAAAATACGCACAGTGAAAGAGGACCACCAAAGAAATGTAAAACAAAATAGTCCATCACCACAACAGATAAAGAAACCAAAGTGAAACAATACAGTAGTTGGTCACTGCTCTGTAACAGAAAAAAGAGGGAGAAAAAGGCAGAACTGACCACTAGTGAGCAATAATTTTCAAAGGACTCTGCAACCAACAAATGAAATTAATTTAACCCACAGTAAAAGTATACTTAAGTATACTCCCTGTCGAATGCTTATGCTCGACCTAAGAATAGCAATGAATGCCAACATGGGGTGTGGCACACTAGCAGTGAAATGAAGGACAAGCAAGTGACACCTTAGCGCTACCTAGAGAGCTGTTGTCTCCTCTAAAGAAGATGTACAATAAAAAGAAAAGCAAAGAAATGAAAACGGAACTGTAAAAAGAGAAAACGTAAGGAATGATCAACCTGCCTGGACAGTGAAAGGCATTCATTTTGATGGAAATGTGCACATTTAATCAGAAATGGCTGTCATTGGCTCTCTTGCCACGTGAATGACAGTGTACTGTCTGTGGTAATGGCTCAGTCCACATCTGTCATGGACAGAAGGACATTCTTACACACCAATTTGTGTTGGCCTTTTCTGATGGATCCACAATTATAGCCTGAGACAGAAGGGCTCTAAGGCTATTGGAACATTCCATTCACTGAGGGTAGAATGTTCTAAATTAAAAAGGGAAAAAAATGAAGAGAAACATATGTTTGGTGGCATGTGTAGCTGCAGATACACATGCTGTGCATTATCCTGCCATCTAGTGTTGGGCTCGGAGTGTTACAAGTTGTTTTTCTTTGAAGAAGTCTTTTCGAGTCACAAGACCGAGGGACTCCTCCCTTTCGGCTCCATTGCGCATGGGCGTCGACTCCATCTTAGATTGTTTTCTTTCCGCCATCGGGTTCGGACGTGTTCCTCTTCGCTCCGTGTTTCGAATCGGGGCTTCCTTTCTTCAGCGGGGCCTGGTCTGCCCGACCACATCCATCTTCGAAGACTAATGGACCGGATCCCCTTCGGCTTGTGTCCGAAGTGCCACTTGAAGTATCCCTATACAGACCAACACCTGGTCTGTAATCTGTGTTTGTCACCAGAACACAGGGAGGATACTTGTGAGGCTTGTCGAGCGTTTCGATTTAAAAAGACCGTACGTGATCAACAAGCGAGAAAACTGCAAATGGCGTGGACACCAAGAGAACAACTCGACGAGGTCGGAGAGGAGGAAAGAATTTCCATCCTGGGGATGGACTCTGACGAAAGCGAGCAACCCTCAACGGTGCAGCAAACAGTGAGTAAAACTGCCCCGTCCAAAACTCACACAAACCTTGGCCTCCACCCACGCTTCCTACCAGAGTCTGCCAATGCTCCCGGGTATGCTCAAACATGCAAAACAAGTATTCCAGCTGCCAGCTAAAGGAAGGGCTATCACGCCTAGGGTGGAGAAGTACAAGCCTCCCCCAACAGATCCTGTGTTTATAACACAACAACTTACACCGGACTCGGTGGTTGTAGGAGCAGCAAGAATGAGGACAAACTCCCAATCGTCAGGGGACGCACCACCACCTGACGAAGAGAGTAGAAAGTTTGACGAGGCGGGCAAACGAGTGGCAGCACAGGCAGCCAATCAATGGCGGATCGCTAATTCGCAAGCCCTACTTGCTCGCTACGATAGGGCACACTGGGACGAGATGCAACACATTATACACTTGACCAAAGAACACCAGAAACGTGCCCAGCAGGTTGTGGAAGAAGGTCAGGCAATATCCAACAACCAAATAAGGTCTGCACTAGACTCTGCAGACACGGCAGCACAAATGGTCAACACTGCGGTAACCATTCGAAGGCATGGATGGTTAAGAAACTCTGGATTCAAGCCAGAAATCCAACAAGTGGTGTTGAACATGCCTTTTAACCAAGAACAATTGTTTGGGCCGGAAGTGGACCCAGCAATTGAAAAGTTAAAGAAAGACACGGACACGGCCAGAGCAATGGGCGCGCTCTACTCCCCTCAAGGCAGAGGCACATTTAGAAAGCCACATTTCAGAGGGGGTTTTCAAATGCAAACACCAGAGCCTTCCACCTCTCAAACCAGACCCACCTATCAGGCACAATACCAGAGGGGAGGGTTTTGTGGCTCATATAGAGGGGGACAATTCCCAAGAGGAAGGGGAAAGTTCCAGACACCTAAAACAAACCAAACCAAACAGTGACTCAAATGTCACAAAACCCCAACACTCATCACCAGTGGGGGGGAGACTTACCGCATACTATCAGAACTGGACACACATCACCACAGAAGCATGGGTCCTAGCCATTATTAAACATGGTTATTGCATAGAATTAACAAATTTCCCGCGAGATGTGCCCCCAAGGGCACACAATCTGTCCAAACAACACTTAGACCTATTACAAATAGAGGTCCAAGCACTATTACAAAAACAAGCAATAGAGCCAGTACCCAACCATCAGAAAGGAACAGGCGTCTACTCACTATATTTCCTAATTCCAAAGAAGGACAAAACGTTAAGACCTATCTTAGATCTCAGAACACTGAATCTCGTCATCAAGTCAGACCACTTCCACATGGTAATACTTCAAGACGTGGTTCCCTTACTAAAAAAGGAGGACTACATGCCAACATTGGATCTCAAGGATGCGTACTTTCACATACCCATCCATCCTTCTCACAGAAAATACTTAAGGTTTGTAATACACGGCGTACACTATCAATTCAAAGTGTTACCGTTCGGGATAACAACAGCCCCAAGGGTATTCACAAAATGCCTAGCAGTAGTAGCCGCTCACATAAGGAGACAGCACATGCATGTATTCCCATATTTAGACTGGCTAATAAAAACCAACACTCAACAACAGTGTCGTCTTCACACACAATACGTCATAGTAACTCTACACAAACTAGGGTTCTCTATAAATTACCAGAAATCACATCTGCAACCATCCCAAATACAACAATACTTGGGAGCAACACTCAACACACAAAAGGCAATTGCCACGCCAAGCCCACAAAGGGTCCAAGCATTCCAAAATATAACATCAAGCATACAGTCAAACCAACACTACCCAGTAAGGTTTGTAATGAAACTTCTAGGCATGATGTCTTCATGCATAGCCATTGTCCCAAATGCAAGATTACACATGAGGCCCTTACAGCAGTGCCTAGCAAAACAATGGACACAAGCACAGGGTCAACTTCAAGATCTAGTGTTGATAGACCGTCAAACACACTTCTTGCTTCAATGGTGGAACCCTATAAATGTAAACAAAGGGCGGCCATTCCAAGACCCAGTGCCTCAAGCAGTTATCACAACAGATGCTTCCATGATAGGGTGGGGAGCACACCTCAGCAAGCACAGCATACAGGGTCAATGGGAAAATCAACAAAAACAACTTCACATAAATCATCTGGAACTGCTAGCGGTGTTTCTAGCATTAAAAGCATTTCAACCACTGGTAGCCTGCAAACACATTATTGTCAAAACAGACAACATGACAACAATGTATTATCTCAACAAACAAGGGGGGACACACTCGTCACAACTGTGTCTCTTGGCACAAAAGATTTGACATTGGGCAATTCACAATCACATTCGCCTGATAGCACAATGCATACCGGGCATTCAGAACCAGTTAGCCGACAATTTGTCGAGGTCACCAGCAAACTCACGAATGGGAAATTCATCCCCAGATCCTACAGGATCACTTCCTCTGCTGGGGAACTCCAAACATAGACCTATTCGCAACAAAAGAAAACACGAAATGCCAAAACTTCGCGTCCAGGTACCCACACCCTCAATCCAAGGGCAATGCACTATGGATGAGTTGGTCAGGGATATTTGCTTACACTTTTCCCCCTCTCCCACTCATTCCTTATCTGGTCAACAACCTAATTAAAAACAAACTCAAACTAATACTCATAGCACCAACCTGGGCTCGCCAACCGTGGTACACAACACTGTTGGACTTATCAGTAGTACCTTACATCAAATTACCAAACATACCAGATCTGTTAACACAACACAAACAACAGATCAGACACCCCAATCCAGCATCGCTCAATCTAGCAATCTGGCTCCTGAAGTCTTAGAATTCGGACATCTAAACCTTACACACGAGTGTATGGCGGTCATTAAACAAGCTAGAAAACCTACAACAAGACATTGTTGCGCAAACAAATGGAAAAGATTTGTTGGAAAAGATTTGTTTGCTACTGCCACACTAATCACATTCAACCACTACATGCCTCCACAAAAGACATTGTAAGCTACTTATTATGCTTACAAAAGTCTAATCTAGCATTCTCTTCCATTAAAATACATCTCACTGCAATGTCTGCCTATCTGCAGATTACGCATACAAGATCGCTTTTTAGAATCCCAGTCATTAAAGCATTTATGGAGGGACTAAAAAGAATCATACCCTCAAGGACACCACCAGTACCTTCGTGGAACCTTAATATTGTATTAACACGACTCATGGGACCACCATTCGAACCCATGCACTCTTGTGAAATGCAATATTTGACTTGGAAAGTAGCCTTTCTAATAGCTATCACATCACTTAGAAAAGTAAGTGAGATACAAGCATTTACTATTCAAGAACTGTAAGGAAATGCCTCTTTGGCATGGTTACCCCCTGACTTTTTGCCTTTGCTGATGCTATGTTTTGAATTGAAAGTGTGCTGAGGCCTGCTAACCAGGCCCCAGCACCAGTGTTCTTTCCCTAACCTGTACTTTTGTTTTAACAATTGGCACACCCTGGCATCCAGGTAAGTCCCCTTGTAACTGGTACCAAGGGCCCTGATGCCAGGGAAGGTCTCTAAGGGATGCAGCATATCTTATGCCACTCTGGGGACCACTCACTCAGCACAGACCCACTGCTTGCCAGCTTGTGTGTGCTGGTGAGGACAAAACGAGTAAGTCGACATGGCACTCCCCTCAGGGTGCCATGCCAGCCTCTCACTGCCTATGCAGTATAGATAAGTCACCCCTCTAGCAGGCCTTACAGCCCTAAGGCAGGGTGCACTATACCATAGGTGAGGGCACCAGTGCATGAGCACTGTGCCCCTACAGTGTCTAAACAAAACCTTAGACATTGTAAGTGCAGGGTAGCCATAAGGGTATATGGTCTGGGAGGCTGTCAAACACGAACTCTACAGCACCATAATGGCTACACTGAAAACTGGGAAGTTTAGTATCAAACTTCTCAGCACAATAAATGCACACTGATGCCAGTGTACATTTTATTGTAAAATACACCCCAGAGGGCACCTTAGAGGTGCCCCCTGAAACCTTAACCAACTACCTGTGTAGGCTGACTGGTTTTAGCAGCCTGCCACACTCGAGACATGTTGCTGGCCACATGGGGAGAGTGCCTTTGTCACTCTGTGGCTAGTAACAAAGCCTGCACTGGGTGGAGATGCTTATCACCTCCCCCTTGCAGGAGCTGTAACACCTGGCGGTGAGCCTCAAAGGCTCACCCCCTTTGTTCCAGCGCCACAGGGCATTCCAGCTAGTGGAGTTGCCCACCCCCTCCGGCCACGGCCCCACTTTTGGCGGCAAGGCCGGAGGAGATAATGAGAAAAACAAGGAGGAGTCACTGACCAGTCAGGACTGCCCCTAAGGCCACCTGAGCTGAAGTGACTCTGACTTTTAGGAATCCTCCATCTTGCAGATGGAGGATCCCCCAATAGGGATAGAAATGTGACCCCCTCCCCTTGGGAGGAGGCACAAAGAGGGTGTAGCCACCCTCAGGGCTAGTAGCCATTGGCTACTGCCCTCCCTGACCTAAACACACCCCTAAATTCTGTATTTAGGGGCTCTCCTGAACCTAGGAACTCAGATTCCTGCAACCTAAGAAGAAGAGGACTGCTGTGCTGAAAAACCTTGCAGAGAAGACGGAGACACCAACTGCTTTGGCCCCAGCCCTACCGGCCTGTCTCCCCCCTTTGGAAGAAAACTGCTCCAACGATGCTTTCCCCAGGACCAGCGACCTCTGAATCCTCAGAGGACTGCCCTGCTCTAAAAGGACCAAGAAACTCCCGAGAACAGCGGCCCTGTTCACCCAAGACTGCAACTTTGTTTCCAAAGAAGCAATTTAAAGACCCCTGCAATTCCCGCCAGAAGCGTGAGACTTGCAACTCTGCACCCGACGCCCCCGGCTCGACTTGTGGAGAACCAACTCTTCAGGGAGGACTCCCCGGCGACTCCGAGACTGTGAGTAACCAAAGTTGTCCCCCCCCTGAGCCCCCACAGCGACGCCTGCAGAGGGAATCCCGAGGCTCCCCCTGACCGCGACTGCCTGACTCTCAGATCCCGACGCCTGGAAAAGACCCTGCACCCGCAGCCCCCAGGACCTGAAGGATCGGAACTCCAGTGCAGGAGTGACCTCCAGGAGGCCCTCTCCCTTGCCCAGGTGGTGGCTACCCCGAGGAGCCCCCCCCCCCTTGCCTCCATGCATCGCTGAAGAGACCCCTTGGTCTCCCATTGATTACTATTACAAACCCGACACTTGTTTGCACACTGCACCCGGCCGCCCCCGTGCTGCTGAGGGTGTACGTTCTGTGTGGGCTTGTGTCCCCCCCCACAGTGCCCTACAAAACCCCCCTCGTCTGCCCTCCGAAGACGCGGGTACTTACCTGCTGGCAGACTGGAACCAGGGCACCCCCTTCTCCATTGAAGCCTATGTGTTTTGGGCACCACTTTGAACTCTGCACCTGACCGGCCCTGAGCTGCTGGTGTGGTAACTTTGGGGTTGCTCTGAACCCCCAACGGTGGGCTACTTTGGACCCAAACTTGAACCCCGTAGGTGGTTTACTTACCTGCAAGAACTAATAATTACTTACCTCCCCTAGGAACTGTGAAAATTGCACTGTCTGGTTTTAAAATAGCTATATGTGTTTTATTTGAAAAGTATATATGCTATTGTGATTATTCAAAGTTCCTAAAGTACTTACCTGCAATACCTTTCATGCAAAGTATTACATGTAGAATTTGAACCAGTGGTTCTTAAAATAAACTAAGAAAAGATATTTTTCTATACAAAAACCTATTGGCCTGGAATTGTCTCTGAGTGTGTGTTCCTCATTTATTGCCTGTGTGTATGTACAACAAATGCTTAACACTACTCCTTTGATAAGCCTTCTGCTCGACCACACTACCACAAAATAGAGCATTAGTATTATCTCTTTTTGCCACTATCTTACCTCTAAGGGTAACCCTTGGACTCTGTGCATACTATTCCTTACTTTGAAATAGTGCATACAGAGCCAACTTCCTACATTGGTGGATCAGCGGTGTGGTACAATACTTTGCATTTGCTGGACTACTCAGCCAATACCTGATCACACAACAAATTCCAAAAATTGTCATTAGAAATAGATTTTTGCAATTTGAACTATTTTTCTAAATTTGTAAAAGTCCTGCTAGGGCCTCGTGTTAGTCCCTGTTAGCATTTCTTTTAGAGTTTAAAAGTTTTGTGAAAGTTTGAATTAGATTCTAGAACCAGTTTTAGACTCTTAAAAAGTATTGCAACTTTTAGAAACATAATGTCTAGTGCAGAGATGAATGTGGAGGAACTCGACCTCACACCTTACCTCCATCTTAAGATGAGTGAGCTAAGGTCTCTCTGCAAACTAAAGAAAATCACAATTGGCTCAAGACCCTCTAAACTACAGCTCCAGGAGCTTTTGGCAGAGTTTGAAAAAGCCAACCCCTCTGGGGATGACAACACAGAGGATGATGATAGTGACTTGGAGGAGGAGAATTCCCCCCCTCCAGTCCTACTTAGGGAGAACAGGGCCACTCAAGCCCTGTCTCCAAAAATACTAGTCAGAGATGCTGCTTCCCTCACAGGAGGGACCCGCACCTCTGAAATCACTGAGGATAACCCCAGTGAAGAGGACATCCAGTTAGCCAGGATGGCCAAAAGATTGGCTTTGGAAAGACAGATCCTAGCCATAGAAAGGGAAAGACAAGAGATGGGCCTAGGTCCCATCAATGGTGGCAGCACATAAATAGGGTCAGAGATTCTCCTGTAATGTTGAAAATCCCCAAAGGGATTGTAACTAAATATGAAGATGGTGATGACATCACCAAATGGTTCACAGCTTTTGAGAGGACTTGTGTAACCAGAAAAGTAAGCAGATCTCACTGGGGTGCTCTTCTTTGGGAAATGTTCACTGGAAAGTGTAGGGCTAGACTCCTCACACTCTCTGGAAAAGATGCAGAATCTTATAACCTCATGAAGGGAACCCTGATTGAGGGCTTTGGATTCTCCACTGAGGAGTATAGAATTAGATTCAGGGGGGCTCAAAATTCCTGGAGCCAGACCTGGGTTGATTTTGTGGACTACTCAGTGAAAACACTGGATGGTTGGATTCAAGGCAGTGGTGTAAATGATTATGATGGGCTGTCCAATTTATTTGTGAAAGAACACCTATTAAGTAATTGTTTCAATGATAAACTGCATCAGCATCTGGTAGACCTAGGACCAATTTCTCCCCAAGAATTGGGAAAGAAGGCGGACCATTGGGTCAAGACTAGGGTGACCAAGACTTCCACAGGGGATGACCAAAAGAAAGGGGTCACAAAGCCTCCCAGGGGAAAGGTGTTGAGACATCCAAAAACAAAAATAGTAAAGAGTCTTCTACAGGCCCCCAAAAACCTGCACAGGAGGGTGGGCCCAGAGCCTCTTCACAAAACAATTTTGGGTACAAGGGTAAAAACTTTGATCCCAAAAAGGCCTGGTGTCGTAGCTGTAATCAGCCTAGACACCAAACTGGAGAACAAGGCCTGTCCCAAGAAAAGTACCACTTCCAACTCCACTCCAGCTAACACTGGAATGGCTAGTCTCCAAGTGGGATCAACAGTGTGCCCAGAGCAAATCAGGTGTCACACTGAAGCTACATTAGTCTCTGAGGGTGGGTGGATTTAGCCACACTGGCTGCCTGGCCTCCTAATATGCAAAAATACAGGCAGCAGCTCTTAATTAATGGGACAAGTGTAGAAGGCCTGAGGGATACAGGTGCCAGTGTCACTATGGTGACAGAGAAACTGGTTTCCCCTGGTCAATACCTGGCTGGACAAACTTATCCAGTCACCAATGCTGACAATCAAACTAAAGTACATCACATGGCTATGGTAACTTTAGAGTGGGGAGGGGTCAATGGCCTGATACAGGTGGTGGTCTCCTCAAATATCCCAGTAGACTGTTTGCTTGGAAATGACCTGGAGTCCTCAGCATGGGCTGAGGTAGAACTGAAAACCCATGCAGCCATGCTGGGTATCCCTGAACTGGTGTGTGTCAAGACAAGGGCACATTGCAAGGCTCAGGGTGAAAAAGTAGAGCTGGAGTCTGGAAAAAGGGCCCAGCCTACCAAGAGGAAAGGAAAGACAACTGGGGAAACCAGCTGCAACACAACAACAAAAAGAGAACACCTCTTCTCAGGAAGAAGTTCTGCCCTCTGAGGGAACTGAGCCTATGGAGTTAGAACCTTATCAGGTTGAGCTCTTAGGCCCAGGAGGACCCTCAAGGGAGCAGTTGTGTAAGAGGCAAGAAACCTGTCCCTCTCTTGAAGGCCTTAGGCAGCAAGCTGCTGAAGAGTCCAATGGCAAGAAAACTGGAACACATAGGGTCTATTGGGAAGATGGACTCCTGTACACTGAGGCAAGAGATCCCAAACCTGGTGCCACTAGGAGAGTGGTAGTGCCTCAGGAGCTCAGAGAGTTCATTCTGACCTTAGCCCATGATATTCCTCTTGCTGGGCATTTGGGACAAACCAAGACGTGGGAGAGACTAGTCAACCACTTCTACTGGCCCAACATGTCCCAGAACGTCAAGGAGTTTTTTGTCTCCTGTACCACCTGTCAAGCCAGTGGTAAGACAGGTGGACATCCAAAGGCCCCCCTCATTCCACTTCCAGTGGTGGGGGTCCCCTTTGAAAGAGTGGGTGTGGACATAGTGGGTCCACTTGAACCTCCCACAGCCTCAGGGAACATGTGCATACTAGTAGTAGTGGATCATGCTACTAGATACCCTGAAGCTATTCCCCTTAGGTCGACTACTGCCCCTGCCGTAGCCAAGGCCCTCATTGGTATCTTTACCAGAGTGGGCTTCCCTAAGGAGGTGGTGTCTGACAGAGGTACCAACTTCATGTCAGCATACCTGAAACACATGTGGAATGAGTGTGGAGTGACTAATAAATTCACTACACCCTATCATCCACAAACTAATGGCCTTGTTGAGAGATTCAACAAGACATTAAAAGGCATGATCATGGGGCTCCCTGAAAAAGTCAAAAGGAGATGGGATGTCCTCTTGCCATGTCTGCTTTTCGCTTACAGAGGGGTGCCTCAGAAGGGAGTAGGGTTCTCACCTTTTGAACTTCTGTTTGGCCACCCTGTAAGGGGACCACTAGCTCTAAAGAAGGCTGAGAGAGACCTCTTCATGAGCCTAAACAAGACATAGTGGACTATGTACTTGGCCTACGTTCAAGGATGGCAGAGTACATGGAAAAGGCAAGTAAAAAGCTTGAGGCCAGCCAACAGCTCCAGAGGTTTTGGTATGACCAAAAGGCTGCAATGGTTGAATTTCAATCAGGGCAGAAAGTCTGGGTTTTGGAGCCTGTGGCTCCCAGGGCACTTCAGGACAGATGGAGTGGCCCTTACCCAGTACTAGAGAAGAAGAGTCAGGTCACCTACCTGGTGGACCTAGGCACTAGCAGGAGCCCCAAGAGGGTGATCCATGTGAACCGCCTTAAGCTCTTCCATGAAAGGGCTGATGTGAATCTGTTAATGGTAACAGATGAGGACCAGGAAGCTGAGAGTGAACCTCTCCCTGATCTCCTCACATCAAACCCTAAGGATGGTTCAGTAGATGGAGTGATCTATTCAGACACCTTCTCTGGCCAACAGCAATCTGATTGTAAGAAGGTCCTGCAACAGTTTGCTGAGCTCTTTTCCCTTACCCCTGGTCAGACACACCTGTGTACCCATGATGTGGACACAGGAGACAGCATGCCTGTCAAAAACATTTTTTCAGACAGTCTGACCAAGTTAAGGAAAGCATCAAGGTGGAAGTCCACAAGATGCTGGAGTTGGGAATAATTGAGCACTCTGACAGCCCCTGGGCTAGCCCAGTGGTCTTAGTCCCCAAACCTCACACCAAAGATGGAAAGAGAGAGATGAGGTTTTGTGTGGACTACAGAGGATTTAATTCTGTCACCAAGACAGATGCCCATCCCATTCCAAGGGCTGATGAACTGATAGATAAATTAGGTGCTGCCAAATTCCTAAGTACCTTTGACTTGACAGCAGGGTACTGGCAAATCGAAATGGCACCTGGAGCAAAAGAAAAGACAGCATTCTCCACACCTGATGGGCATTATCAGTTTACTGTTATGCCCTTTGGTTTAAAGAATGCCCCTGCCACCTTCCAAAGGTTGGTGAATCAAGTCCTTGCTGGCTTGGAGTCCTTTAGTGCAGCTTATCTTGACGATATTGCTGTCTTCAGCTCCAACTGGCAGGATCACCTGGTCCACCTGAAGAAGGTTTTGAAGGCTCTGCAATTAGCAGGCCTCTCTATCAAGGCATCCAAATGCCAGATAGGGCAGGGAACTGTGGTTTACTTTGGGACACCTTGTAGGTAGAGGCCAAGTTCAGCCACTCCAGCCTAAGATCCAGACTATTCTGGACTGGGCAGCTCCAAAAACCCAGACTCAAGTCAGGGCATTCCTTGGCTTGACTGTGTACTATAGGAGGTTTGTGAAGGGATATGGATCCATAGTGACAGCCCTCACAGAAACCCTTTATACAAATACATAAAGTGGTTCTCCGTACAAATCCCAAATTCTTACCAAAGGTCATATCACCATTCCACCTAAACCAAACTGTGGAACTCCCAGTCTTCTTTCCGCAACCAGACTCAATAGCCGAAAGAGCCTTACATACATTAGACATAAAAAGATCACTAATGTATTACATTGACAGAACAAAACAGTTTCGTAAAACAAAGCAATTGTTTGTAGCCTTCCAAAAACCTTGTGCAGGTAATCCTATACCCAAACAAGGCATCGCCAGATGGATAGTTAAATGTATTCAAACTTGCTATATTAAAGCAAAAAGAGATTTACCTATTACGCTAAGAGCACATTCCACTAGGAAGACAGGCGCCACAATGGCTTTTCTTGGGAATATACCTATGACAGAAATTTGCAAGGCAGCCACCTGGTCTACGCCTCATACATTCACTAAGCATTACTGTGTAGATGTGTTAGCAACGCAACAAGCCACAGTAGGACAGGCTGTATTAAGAACATTATTTCAGACAACTTCAACTCCTACAGGCTAAACCACCGCTTTTTGGGGAGATTACTGCTAATTAGTCTATGCACAGCATGTGTATCTGCAGCTACACATGCCACCGAACGGAAAATGTCACTTACCCAGTGTACATCTGTTCGTGGCATGAGA
The DNA here is from genome assembly GCF_031143425.1 of Pleurodeles waltl. Classification (NCBI taxonomy): domain Eukaryota; kingdom Metazoa; phylum Chordata; class Amphibia; order Caudata; family Salamandridae; genus Pleurodeles; species Pleurodeles waltl. The sequence continues at coordinate 503,219,917 of NC_090439.1, forward strand.
CACTGCAGATTCACATGCGCCCTACCACCTCCCCGGGAGCCTGTAGCCATTATTAGTTGAATGAAAATTGAAAATTTGTATATAAATATTCTTTTGATACACATTATGTACATACATACCTACTCCATTGCATGGCCACATCTAGTATACTCACAACTCTTACCTCACCCTCTGCGGGGAAAACAATCTAAGATGGAGTCGACGCCCATGCGCAATGGAGCCGAAAGGGAGGAGTCCCTTTGTCTCGTGACTCGAAAAGACTTCTTAGAAGAAAAACAACTTGTAACACTCCGAGCCCAACACTAGATGGCAGGATAATGCACAGCATATGAATCTGCAGCGTCTCATGCCACGAACAGATGTACACTGGGTAAGTGACATTTTCCATATATATATATATATATATATATACACACATATATATGTATATATATACATATATATGTTCGATGGCATGTGTAGCTGCAGATACACATGCTATACATAGCTCTTCCCACATCTAGTGTTGGGCTCGGAGTGTTACAAGTTGTTTTTCTTCGAAGAAGTGTTTGCAGAGTCACGGGATCGAGTGACTCCTCCTCTCGGTTACAGTGCGCATGGGCATCAACTCCATTGTTAGATTGCTTTCTTTCCGCGGTCGGGTTCGGACAGGTTTCCTCTCACTCCACGACTTCGATTCGGAAAACCTCAGAAAACCTACTTATTCATCTGTATTGTTTCGATCTTGTTCCCATCTAGTATCGACTCAGTAGCACAGTTGAAACCTTCATCTTGCCATTCGGGGCGCGCGTGCGCCCAACTTGGGCCTATCGTGTGGAAAGCCTGATGGATTAGACTCTTTCGGATTCTGCCCTCAGTGCCACTTGAAGTACCCCTATACAGATCAACACCTGGTTTGTAATTTGTGCCTTTCTCCAGACCATCGGGAGGAAGGTTGCGAGGACTGTCGATCGTTTCATTCAAAGAAGATCCTGAGAGATTGCAGAGCCCAAAGACTCAAAATGGCTTCGAAAAGCACCGAACATCTCAACGTCATGGAGGAGGAGCAGGCGCAGACTGCAGTCTCCATCTGAGACACTGAATCCGAACAAGAATCAGATAACTATAGACCCATAACAGCTGGCCAGCATGTGGGTATGTCTGCCCCTACACCCCTACAGAAAGAACTTTTGAAGGCCTTGGGTAGACTACTGCCAGAAGGCCATGGTTCGGCCCGAAAAAAGACTGTTGGCGACCGACCTTCCGGGTTGGCGCCGAAAAAGGCCAACCCCGTCCACCTCGGAGTCGAGTAAATCAGCTAAAACTTCCATTTTTAGACTCCAGTAAAAGGCCTCATTCCTCAGAGTCGAAAATTCAGCACTCTGTTTCGGAGCTGAGACAACAGACTACTTTTTCGAGACCGAAAAAGATCCACACTTTGCAGCCGAAAAAATCCTCATACACAGAGGAACAGGGACTTACGAGAAAATTAAAGCAAATCTCAAAGCCCATGTTGGAATCTCATAAAGCTTCTGAAGAAGAGGCTGAGATTGAGCCAATATTAGAGGTTATGGATGAAAGACAATCGAAAATCCATATACATAAGGAGACCGGATGATTCATCACTGCACCTTCTTTAAAGACCAAAAGTAAGCTGGCTTTTCAAGAGGAGTTAGACTTTGTTCAACCACCAGCAAAAGTGTAGAAACAAAGGGAGAAACCAGCACCTCTCCCTACTTCTCCTCCTCACTCTCCACAGCTTTTGTTCACCTCACAATAGTCCACCACCATTGCCTTCTCCAACACACTCATTATATTTGCATGGAGATGCAGTAGACCCATGGGATCTCTATGACCCTGATCCCATTCCGGACAATGATCCAGACCTTTACCCATCTAAGCCTTCTCCTCCAGAAGACACCACTGCCTACACCCAAGTAATATCTAGGGCAGAAGCTTATCATGGAGTGCTTATGCATACTGGACCCCCTGGAAGAAGACTTTTTTTATTTAACACAGTGTCTTCCACTCATTCCAGGTGCCAGTGTTTTCCGATGTTGCACAGAATGGTTAAACATGCGGACCACATTTTCAATGAGCCTGTCAAAGCTAGAATCATCACCCCTAGAATTGATTAGAAAAAATATAAGCCTGCTCCTACTGACCCAGACTATATCACTCATCAGGTCCCTCCATACTCAGTGGTAGTCAGTGCTACAAGGAAAAGAGCAAACAGCCAGTCATCAGGAGACGCACCTCCTCCTGATAAGGAAAGTAGGAAATTTGATGCAGCTGGGAAAATAGTTGCTATACAAGCAGCTAACCAATGGAGAATTGCCAATTCTAAGGCACTTCTAGCAAGATATGACAGGGCCCATTGGGATGAGAATCAAGATCTTACACAGCACCTCCCAAAGGAGCATCAAAAGAGAGCACAACAGGTTGTGGAAGAGGGACAAGCTATAAGCAGTAACCAAATAAGGTCTGCCCTCGATGCTGCTGATACAGCCGCAAGGAGTGTCAATACTGCCATCACACTTAGAAGGCATGCATGGCTACGCTCCTCTGGTTTTAAACCAGAAATTCAACAGGCAATACTTAATATGCCTTTTGACAAGAAACATCTGTTTGGCCCAGAAGTAGACACCACTATTGAGAAACTGAGAAAAGACTTGGATACTGCGAAAGCAATGGGGGCTTTATACACCATTGCATATAGAGCCTCCTTTCTCAGACCCCAGTTTAGAGGAGGTTTTAAGCTGCAGTCCTCTGATGTTTCCAATTCCCAAATAAAGCAGGGGCAACCAACCCAATATCAAAGGGGGGAGTTTAAAGGGTCCTATGAGGACAATATTTCAGGAGTAGAGGTAAATTCCAAACCTCAAAGCAAACCACTACACAACCTAAGCAGTGACTTCATTCCCACCCTTCCACTCCACACTTCTCCTGTGGGGGGGAGACTACAGCAATTCCACTCTCATTGGCAAAATATCACCACAGACAATTGGGTATTATCAATTATCCCAATGGCTATTGCCTAGAATTAATTTCCACCCCTCCAAACATTCCCCCACGATACCTCACGTTGTCCCCAGAACACAGCGTTCTGTTGCAACAAGAGGTACAAAAAGGTGCCCAAGAATCACCAAAATAGCAAAACAGACCACGTAAGTCATCAACCATGCAGTTGAAAAATTCACAGAAGGGATGAGAGACCCACCAAGGGAAATGGAGACCACTCTCTTTAGGTTCTGCCCCGAGTGTACCTTTGCTCAAAAAGACAACCTAGAGGTCTGTAACATCTGCCTACCAGAGGACTATGACACAAGAAATGTGCATTGAGTTAGCAAATATGCTGGCACAGAGGAAGGGGAGTCAGTCGCTGAGGAACCTCAACATGTTGAGTGAGGAGGGGGAGGACAACGTTGAGGAGATGGGGAACCTTTAAAACAACAGCATCTATAAAAACCCTGGAGCTGAAGACTTCAGACTCAAAGTCACCTAAAACTGCCTTTATGACGAAATACTTGGTGACTGAAGGATTGTCCAAATGTAAAGAACCACCCCATGGTTCCCAAAAAAGGGACACTGATTGGGGTCATCCTTGGAGAAGACTTGGACATTGAAAGGCGATCAAGAGATAGGGAGGGCCAATGAGGGCTAGTCAGAGGTACTGAACATTAATAAAAGGATGTTGAAGCCTCTTGACGCTAAATAGCGGGTCCTCTAAATCTAGAGAAAGAAGAGAATTCTCGAGTCTGACATAGCAGCGATCCTGCGAAAGAAAAAAGGATTAGGAGGCTTCCGTGAAGGAATTCAAATACCCCTCTAAGTCACCAGGAGAAGAGGACAGGGAGGAAGATGAGCTTGATCAACCAATTACTCCAGAACCACAGAAGGCATAGCAGGAGATGTTCCTCTGTGAGGATGACATGTAGGAACAGGGGATCCTCCAGGACACCGAAAGCGACGACAAACAGTGGCTGGACCTCGAAACGGACTCTCCAGAAGAGGCCATTGACCGATATCCCTTGAGACCTTCGGCACCTGACAGCATCACAATGTACAACACCCTAGGGAAGAGGGTGGCAGATGAATACAGGGTACAGTTAGAGGCAGAGGGTACATAGGCTTATTTTCTCGTAGAGACACTCACCATCCCGGAGCAAAACCAATACCTCTCTATGCTGTTAAGCACAATAGATCAAGGGAGGGAGGCCTTTAGAGAACCAGCATCTTGCAAAGCGATGGCACTGAGGATAGTGAAAAAATGTAACCATTCTTCAAGACTCTACCTCAAGGGCAGTGCAGTAGCGGATTCCACCATTGTGGCCTCAGCAAGCATAAGGGCAAATGTCCCACCATCCTTTGATGCCCCCACCAGAGAAGGAAAGCAAGAGAGTGGCAATAGTAGGCAAAAAAATTGAATTGGGGACTGCAACACAGTGGAGGATCACAAACACGAACACTATCCTAAAATGCAATGCACACAGCCACTGAAAGGAAGTCATAGAGCTCCTAAACCACCTCCCAGAACAGTTTCAAAGGAGGGGAGCCAAACTAGTTGAAGGCAGAGCAATAGCCAACACGTACCTGAGGTTTGCTTTAGATCCAGGTGACAGCTGTTAACAAGCGCATCTTTGAGTAGGCACACCTGACGGCACAAGGCCGGATTTAGAAATGAGGTTCAGATGAACATCCTCAAAATACACTTTTCAGAGGACAGCCTGTTTATAGTTTAGGCCCCTTGATATACCTCTGTTTAAATTAAAAAAATAAAATGTTGTCCAGAGATTTCTTTTTTTGATTTGGGTTTTTGTAGATCTAGATAATAATTTTGCTTGGGTAGACATTGCTAATCTGGGCCAATATTTTATTCTGGACAACATTTTTAAAAGTGCCCAAAGTGTTGCAGTGATTTAATATTTCAGTAAACATGAGACCTTTATACTTCATTTTGGTGTCAAAACATAGGTGTTGGTGCTTATGTAATCTTACAGAGACAGGAAATAATTCCTCAGAGCAACATTTCAGCCATTTTCCAAAATGCTGGCTCTATAATGAGGTGTTTTAGCCATCATATTTGTAATTTATTTTAGTATTGTTTTTGTTTCAGGTTTTCTGTTGATTCAAATTCATAAACATGAGCGAAACGTGGTAGCAAAGGATCTTTACCTCCTGACAGAGTATTGCTGACTACAAAATCTGTGGAATCATTCAACAAAGAAAAATGTGTCATATGACAAACTAATCTTAACCCCTTCGCTGCCAGGCCTTTTCCCCCTCCTGTGCCAGGCCTTTTTTTGCCTATTTGGGGCAGTTCGCGCTTAGGCCCGCATAACTTTTTTGTCCACATAAGCTAACCAAGCCAAATTTGCGTCCTTTTTTTCCAACATCCTAGGGATTCTGGAGGTACCCAGACTTTGTGGGTTCCCCTGAAAGAGGCCAAGAAATTGGCCAAAATACAGGGAAAATTTTGTTTTTTTCAAAACAATTGGAAAAAGTGGCTGCAGAAGAAGGCTTGTGGTTTTTCCCCTGAAAATGGCATCAACAAAGGGTTTGCGGTGCTAAACTCAGCAGCTTCCCAGCTTTCAGGAACAGGCAGACTTGAATCAGAAAACCCAATTTTTCAACACAATTTTGGCATTTTTCTGGGACATACCCCATTTTTGCAATTTTTTGTGCTTTCAGCCTCCTTCCAGTCAATGACAGAAATGGGCATGAAACCAATGCTGGATCCCAGAAACCTAAACATTTCTGAAACGTAGACAAAATTCTGAATTCAGCAAGGGGTCATTTGTGTAGATCCTACAAGGGTTTCCTACAGAAAATAACAACTGAAAAAGAAAAATATTGAAATTTAGGTGAAAAAAACATAAATGTTTCTCTACGTTTTACTCTGTAACTTTTCCCTGCAATGTCAGATTATCGAAAGCAATATACCGTTACGTCTGCTGGACTCCTCTGGTTGCGGGGATATATAGGGCTTGTAGGTTCATCAAGAACCCGAGGAACCCAGAGCCAATAAATGAGCTGCACCCTGACGTGCGTTTTCATTCTATACCGGGTATACAGCAATTCATTTGCTGAAATATAAAGAGTAAAACCATACTAGCATGTGAATTACAGGGCTTTTCTCAAATAGATGTCTTTTTTACACACTCTCCTATATTTGGAAGGAAAAAATGTAGAGAAAGACAAGGGGCAATAACACTTGTTTTGCTAATCTATGTTCCCCCAAGTCTCCCGATAAAAATGATACCTCACTTGTGTGGGTAGGCCTAGTGCCGGCGACAGGAAACACCCCAAAGCGCAACGTGGACACATCCTAAATTTTGGAAAAAAACAGAGGTGTTTTTTGCGAAGTGCCTACCTGTAGATTTTGGCCTCTAGCTCAGCCGGCACCTAGGGAAACCTACCAAACCTGTGCATTTCTGAAAACTAGAGACCTAGGGGAATCCAAGGAGGGGTGACTTGCGGGGCTCGAACCAGGTTCTGTTACCCAGAATCCTTTGCAAACCTCAAAATTTGGCTAAAAAAACACATGTTCCTCACATTTCTGTGCCCGAAAGTTCTGGAATCTGAGAGGAGCCACAAATTTCCTTCCACCCAGCGTTCCCCCAAGTCTCCCGATAAAAATGATACCTCACTTGTGTGGGTAGGCCTAGTGCCGGCGACAGGAAACACCCCAAAGCGCAACGTGGACACATCCTAAATTTTGGAAAAAAACAGAGGTGTTTTTTGCGAAGTGCCTACCTGTAGATTTTGGCCTCTAGCTCAGCCGGCACCTAGGGAAACCTACCAAACCTGTGCATTTCTGAAAACTAGAGACCTAGGGGAATCCAAGGAGGGGTGACTTGCGGGGCTCTGACCAGGTTCTGTTACCCAGAATCCTTTGCAAACCTCAAAATTTGGCTAAAAAAACACATGTTCCTCACATTTCTGTGGCAGAAAGTTCTGGAATCTGAGAGGAGCTACAAATTTCCTTCCACCCAGCGTTCCCCCAAGTCTCCCGATAAAAATGATACCTCACTTGCGTGGGTAGGCCTAGCGCCGGCGACAGGAAACACCCCAAAGCGCAACGTGGACACATCCTAAATTTTGGAAAAAAACAGAGGTGTTTTTTGCGAAGTGCCTAACTGTAGATTTTGGCCTCTAGCTCAGCCGGCACCTAGGGAAACCTACCAAACCTGTGCATTTCTGAAACCTAGAGACCTAGGGGAATCCAAGGAGGGGTGACTTGCGGGGCTCGGACCAGGTTCTGTTACCCAGAATCCTTTGCAAACCTCAAAATTTGGCTAAAAAAACACATGTTCCTCACATTTCTTAGGCAGAAAGTTCTGGAATCTGAGAGGAGCTACAAATTTCCTTCCACCCAGCGTTCCCCCAAGTCTCCCGATAAAAATGATACCTCACTTGCGTGGGTAGGCCTAGCGCCCGCGACAGGAAACGCCCCAAAGCGCAACGTGAACACATCCAAATTTTTGGAAGACAACAGAGGTGATTTTTGCGAAGTGCCTACCTGTAGATTTTGGCCTCTAGCTCAGTCGGCACATAGGGAAACCTACCAAACCTGTGCATTTCTGAAAACTAGAGACCTAGGGGAATCCAAGGAGGGGTGACTTGCGGGGCTCGGACCAGGTTCTGTTACCCAGAATCCTTTGCAAACCTCAAAATTTGGCTAGAAAAACACATGTTCCACACATTTCTGTGCCCGAAAGTTCTGGAATCTGAGAGGAGCCACAAATTTCCTTCCACCCAGCGTTCCCCCAAGTCTCCCGATAAAAATGATACCTCACTTGTGTGGGTAGGCCTAGTGCCGGCGACAGGAAACACCCCAAAGCGCAACGTGGACACATCCTAAATTTTGGAAAAAAACAGAGGTGTTTTTTGCGAAGTGCCTACCTGTAGATTTCGGCCTCTAGCTCAGCCGGCACCTAGGGAAACCTACCAAACCTGTGCATTTCTGAAAACTAGAGACCTAGGGGAATCCAAGGAGGGGTGACTTGCGGGGCTCTGACCAGGTTCTGTTACCCAGAATCCTTTGCAAACCTCAAAATTTGGCTAATAAAACACATGTTCCTCACATTTCGGTGACAGAAAGTTCTGGAATCTAAGAGGAGCCACAAATTTCCTTCCACCCAGCGTTCCCCCAAGTCTCCCGATAAAAATGATACCTCACTTGTGTGGGTAGGCCTAGCGCCCGCGACAGGAAATGGCCCAAAACACAACCTGGACACATCACATTTTTTCATAGAAAACAGGGCCTACCTGTGGATTTTGGCCTCTAGCTCAGCCGGCACCTGGGGAAACCTAGCAAACCAGCGCATTTTTGAAAACTAGAAACCCAGGGGAATCCAAGATGGGGTGAATTGTGGGGCTCTGACCAGGTTCTGTTACCCAGAATCCTTTGCAAACCTCAAATTTTGGCTAAAAAAACATGTTTTCCTCACATTTCAGTGACAGAAAGTTCTGGAATCTTAGAGGAGCCACAAATTTCCTTCCACCTAGCGTTCCCGTCTCCCGATAAAAATGATACCTCACTGGTGTGGGTAGGCCTAGCGCCCGCAACAGGAAATGGCCCAAAACACAACGTGGATACATCACATTTTTTCATAGAAAACAGTGCCTACCTGTGGATTTTGGCCTCTAGCTCAGCCGGGCCCAGGGGGGCAGAAATGGCCTAAAATAAATTTGTCCCCCAACCCCCCTGCCCCCCCGGGAGCGACCCTTGCCTATGGGGTCGCCCCCCCTTGCGTGACATTGGTGCCAAAAAAAAAATCCCCGGTGCCTAGTGCTTTCTGCCCCCCTTGGGGGCAGATTGACCTACAATCAGCCAATCTGCCTCCAAGGGGGGCAGAAATGGTCTAAATACAATTTGCCCCCCAGGGGAGCGACCCTTGCCTAATGGGTCGCTCCCCATCTCTACAAAAACAAACAAACAAACAGACAAAAAAAAAACACAAAAAAAACAATTTGCCCTGGCGCCTAGAGGTTTCTGCCCCCCCCCCCGGGGGCACATCGGCCTAATACCAATAGGCCGATCTGCCCCCAGGGGGGCAGAAATGGCCTAAAAAAAATTTGCCCCCCCACCCCCCCCGGGGAGCGACCCTTGCCTGCAAGGTCGCTCCCCTTGCGTGACGGCGCAAAAAAAAGACCCCTGGTGCCTAGTGGTTTCTGCCCCCATTGGGGGCAGATTGACCTACAATCGGCCAATCTGCCCCCAAAGGGGGCAGAAATGGTCTAAATACAATTTGCCCCCCAGGGGAGCGACCCTTGCCTAATGCGTCGCTCCCCATCTCTAAAAAAACAAACAAACAAAAAAAAAAACCACAAAAAAACTATTTGCCCAGGCGCCTAGAGGTTTCTGCCCCCCCTGTGGGCAGATCGGCCTAATACCAATAGGCCGATCTGCCCCCAGGGGGGGCAGAAATGGCCTAAAATAAATTTGCCCCCCCCCCAGGGAGCGACCCTTGCCTACAAGGTCGCTCCCCTTGCGTGACTGCGCAAAAAAAAATTCCTGGTGCCTAGTGGCTTCTGCCCCCATTGGGGGCAGATTGACCTACAATCGGCCAATCTGCCCGCAAGGGGGGCAGAAATGGACTAAATACAATTTGCCCCCCAGGGGAGCGACCCTTCCCTAATGGGTCGCTCCCCATCTCTACAAAAACAAACAAACAAACAAACAAAAAAAAACCACAAAAAAAAACAATTTGCCCTGGCGCCTAGAGGTTTCTGCCCCCCCCCCGGGGGCAGATCGGCCTAATACCAATAGGCCGATTTGCCCCCCCAACCCCCCCGGGGAGCGACCCTTGCCTGCAAGGTCGCTCCCCTTGCGTGACGGCGCAAAAAAAAGATCCCTGGTGCCTAGTGGTTTCTGCCCCCCTTGGGGGCAGATTGACCTACAATCGGCCAATCTGCCCCCAAGGGGGGCAGAAATGGTCTAAATACAATTTGCCCCCCAGGGGACCGACCCTTGCCTAATGCGTCGCTCCCCATCTCTAAAAAAAAACAAACAAACAAAAAAAAACCCACAAAAAAACTATTTGCCCAGGCGCCTAGAGGTTTCTGCCCCCCCTGTGGGCAGATCGGCCTAATACCAATAGGCCGATCTGCCCCCAGGGGGGGCAGAAATGGCCTAAAATAAATTTCCCCCCCCCCCCCCCAGGGAGCGACCCTTGCCTACAAGGTCGCTCCCCTTGCGTGACTGCGCAAAAAAAAGATCCCTGGTGCAGATTGACCTACAATCGGCCAATCTGCCCGCAAGGGGGGCAGAAATGGACTAAATACAATTTGCCCCCCAGGGGAGCGACCCTTCCCTAATGGGTCGCTCCCCATCTCTACAAAAACAAACAAACAAAAAAAAAACACAAAAAAACTATTTGCCCAGGCGCCTAGAGGTTTCTGCCCCCCCCCCCTGTGGGCAGATCGGCCTAATACCAATAGGCCGATCTGCCCCCAGGGGGGGCAGAAATGGCCTAAAATAGATTTGCCCCCCTCACCCCCCCCCCCCCCCCCGGGGAGCGACCCTTGCCTACAAGGTCGCTCCCCTTGCGTGACGGCGCAAAAAAAAGATCCCCGGTGCCTAGTGGTTTCTGCCCCCCTTGGGGGCAGATTGACCTACAATCGGCCAATCTGCCCCCAGGGGGGGGCAGAAATGGTCTAAATACAATTTGCCCCCCAGGGGAGCGACCCTTGCCTAATGCGTCACTCCCCATCTCTAAAAAAACAAACAAACAAAAAAAAAACACAAAAAAACTATTTGCCCAGGCGCCTAGAGGTTTCTGCCCCCCCTGTGGGCAGATCGGCCTAATACTAATAGGCCGATCTGCCCCCAGGGGGGGCAGAAATGGCCTAAAATAAATTTACCCCCCTCATCCCCCCCCCGGGGAGCGACCCTTGCCTACAAGGTCGCTCCCCTTGCGTGACGGCGCAAAAAAAAGATCCCTGGTGCCTAGTGGTTTCTGCCCCCCTTGGGGGCAGATTGACGTAAAATCGTCCGATCTGCCCCCAAAGCGGGCAGAAATGGCCTAAATACAATTTGCCCCTCCAAGGGAGCGACCCTTGCCTAAGGGGACGCTCCCCATCTGTAAAACACAACAACAACAAAAATCCCTGGTGCCTAGTGGTTTCTGCCCCCCGTGGGGGCAGATCGGCCTAATAAAAATAGGCTGATCTGCCCCCATGGGGGGCAGAAATGGCCTAAAATAAATTTGCCCCCCAAGGGAACGACCCTTGCCTAAGGGGTCGCTCCCCTTACGTGAAAAACAAACAAACAAAAAAAACTCCCTGGTGTCTAGTGGTTTCTGCCCCCCTTGGGGGCAGATTGGCCTCATAAAAATAAGCCAATCTGCCCCCAAAGGGGGTAGAAATGGCCTAAATATAATTTCCCCCTATGGGAGCGACCCTTGCCTAAGGGGTCGCATCCCACACCTAAAAAACAAAAGAAAACAAATAAAAAAACAAACAAAAAAAAGTATCCCTGGTGTCTAGAGGTTTCTGCCCCCACTGGGGGCAGATCGGCCTAATAACAGGGGGGGCAGAAAAGGCCTTAAAAAAAAATGACCCCCTGGGAGCGACCCTTGCCCAAGGGGTCGCTCCCTTCTGTCAATTTCATATTAAAAAAAAAAAATCCCTGGTGTCTAGTGGGGTTTCAAAAGCCGGATTGCAAGCAATCCGGCTTTTGAAACCCTCGGAGAGACTTCAAAGGGAAGGAAATACATTTCCTTCCCTTTGAAGCCCCTCCGGGCCTCCCCCACGTGATCGAAAGAGAAATGCTGAGCATTTCTCTTTCGATCGCGCTGGAAGCTCTGCTTCCAGCGCGATGGGGGAGGTTGTGTGATTGTCAGCGCGCGCTCGCGCGCTGACGTCACAGTGGGGGTGGGGTGGGGGGGGGGTCGGGGGTTGAAGGGGAAGGGATTCCCCTGTCAGCCCTGACCTAGGGGGGTGGGGGGGGCGGCCCTCGGGAGGAGCGCTAGCGCTTCTCCTGAGGGCAGCATTCAGGACGTAATGGTTACGTCCATGGCGCCACACGGGCGCTGCCATGGACGTAACCATTACGTCCGTGGCGGGGAAGGGGTTAAAGAAAAGCTAACATCAACTGCAGCTAGACAGAAGAGACTTTGAGATGCTGTAGAAGCACAGCAAGACGTAGTTCACAAAAGATTGAAACTGAAGGTTGAAGAGGATCAAATATTTTATCATTGTAACAACAAGTGCTACAAATTGGCTACAATGGAAAATCAAAAAATAGCAGAAACCAGTGAATCACAAGAAGAATCTGAGTCATCGGAGAAAGAGACAACAACCAACCCCAGTTCTTTTCCACTTAGAAGATCGATAGCTACCCCTTGTCTACCTCCAACACCTGATCAGAATGCTGAGGATCTTTAATGTGTATCTGTGGTTTGGCTAGAACAAGGGCTAATGTGATTGCACAAAGTACAGTGTATGTGAGCCTCAAAGGGCAAACATGTTTCTATCTGCAGCTAGTTTCTTCGAAGATTAAGTTTTCAGCCGAGTAGCTGATCGAAACAGGAAGGTGTATGTATTTGCAGTGGATTTGCATGCCCACCCGAACTGCATGCATGCATACATTCAAAAATATGAATGTACAGTCAGCTCCCAGCTGCAGCGTAACCACCAGCCTTCAGTTAAGTTTGCACTCTTTCAAAAAGCAAATAATGTTTTAAAGCCACTCTTGAGTGCTGGCTATGGGTTCACACTCAGCGAGATCAGAGAAATAATGGTCAACATTGATGAAACTGTATTGATCCATAATAATTAATTTAAGATTTTTCTGGTGAGAATGTACAATGACAGAATTAGTCTTTGTTAGTCTAACAAAACGAATGAGCTACTTATGGTGTTCCCAGCTGATTTGACTCCTGAAGTTCTTGCTGCCAAAATAAAATCACTGTTTGCACTAAAATCAGCAAGAACCATTTTAAGAAATGTCCTGAAAGATTCAGATTTTGGACTTGATGACAAATTTTGGGATGCCCCAGAGCTCCGTAAATCATGGTAGTCAACAAGAATGCCTCATCTAGTCTTAAAGTTTTATACATCATTGTTTAAAATCAGCAAAAGCAAAACTGTTACAAACTAAAGTTCTTGAGTTCGGAACAGAAGCCGGCAACATTGGTGATGGCTTATAAGCGAAGAAGTGGGAAACAATCCCTTGAACAAACAAGCTTATGCTGTGCAAATGTACAGTTTTTTCCAAATCATGTTTGATTAATTACATCATGGTAAAAAACAACTCCGTACACATGATTGCCCACACAGTTTATGACCAATGCAAAAGTCGAGGGCTAATCACTTCAGTGAACAGGATTGTTGTATCAACAAGTTATAATGACATAGTATGGAGCAGGAACATGTTAGCAGCTAATGCTGTAAAATCTTGTGAATCCAACAGCGCATCACTTCCAAGTCTCTTCACCAGGAAAGGATTTACAATTGATGCTCTTGATAATTTTGATTTTGAAGAGATCCCTTCTTTGTCTGGAACATCCAACACACATCATACTGCCTTGGTACTTTTTCAAGATTGTACCAGTGAAGTACCTGCTTGAAAACAAGCTGTCAGCTGTAGGTTTAAACAAACTAAGCTGAAAACGGATAACCCAACTACCTTGCCAACGTGTGCAAAATCACTACAAGCTGTCAACACGTCCCAGTCTACCAGAAAGTTTCAAAGTGGCTGAGAACATGGATCTTCTTGTACCTGATGCTACGGTCCACAAAGCTGATTTAACTGAATTTATTATATCGCTTATTTGTTGCGGATTGAAGGATGAAGAAAAGCCACTCCCTCCGTGGGCTGGAATTCATGCTCTGATCTCCCAGAATACCGTCCCTCTGAAGAAGGCTGGGTTTTTACCAGTAACACCATCTCTAGTCACAAACCACGCAACAGTATACAGAGCTCTTAAAAGTTTCCAAAATGTGCATGCTCAGCTTGAAGATCAGCCTGTCCTGCCAGTTTTCTGTGATGAAGGTGTTTTCCGTATTGTAGCTGACATTTTTATGAACAATCCAGTAGAATTTGATTATCTTTATCCAGTGATGGTAATTTTCCACATCACAAAAGTTGTGTTGCGTTGTGCAGGAAGTTATCTCAGTGGATATGGCATAAGCAGTGCACTTATTGAAGCTGAAATCTTTGGAACCAAACTGTCTAGAACCCATTATGTTTGTTACAAGATATGCTTATCATAACTGAGGCTATAGAAACATTGCGTTGGAATGCTTTATGGAACAAGAATGACAAATTAGGTTTTGCATATCTTATCTCACAAGTGAACAAAGGTACAGGGCGTGCTTCGTTCAAAAGACATAATGTAAAGCCACGCAATGGTCAGTACACCCAGTTCAAAATCAGGAAACCTGAAAAACAAGTTTGTAGAGTTTGTCAAAGAATGTGAAGAAAGAGCTGCATGTGAAGACTGTGGAGTCACTGATAACTGTTGTAGGAAAGTGCCCCTTTTGGCATGGTTACCCACCTGTCCAATGTCATTTTGACAGACATTTTGTGGTGAAAGACAGTGGGAAGATTCAATGTTGTGGCTCCAGATATGAACTGGAACAGACGATCCAGAGATCACAGAAAAGCTCAAAGGGAATTGTTGGTTTGACACGTAACAGTGAATATGACGAACTTAGAAAGAGAGGGAAACGTTTTAGTAAGTATGCTGACAGCCTTCATCTCATGCAGCAGCAAGGAAACCCCTTTAAAATGACTGAGCCTGTGCGACTGCATAACTTCGTGACCGTGCAACATGCAGATAACAATATAAAGACACGTCTACTAGATGTCCTGGAACATGGATCGAATCTATACGCAGAACTAAAGCAGGAGAGTTTTGCATTGAAAGAGAAAAAGCTGTTTGACATAATCACTAAAGCTAAACTTCTATGCTTTAATTGACATAGTAAGAGTTTCGTCCACCCAGCCACTACAAAACAGGTTACAAAAAACAACTTTTGCAATCTCATTGAGAGATGGATGTAGCAAAAGAAAGCAGTGAATCTATCAAGGACATTCTGTCGCATGATTATCTTTTAACAAATGCATTATTTGATAGAAATGCTGCAACCAAACCAGTGAAGCACAAACTAAAAGAGCTCGAACACACCTTTCAGCTGCCTGAAGAAATTATATTCTAAAAGGTGTCCTCATTGAAAACTGTTGTTGTTGTGAACTGTGTGTCACAATTGTGAATGGTCAAGATTTCATCCAGGCAAAATTTCAGAGACGTTTTTCAGACTGTTCTACAGATATCAGTCAGTGTGCACCTTGCAAGAACTGCACATTGTCTTTGACAGTTATCTTGAACTATCTGTCAAAGAATGTTAGAGAATCAGACAACTGTCAACAAGTGGAAAAATTGACCTGGCCTGCATCAAAAAGTCCACACCAATACCTGTGCAACTTGGTAAATTCTGGTCAGCAACATCGAACGAGACGAACTTGGAGATGTTAACTCGCCATTGGTGCCTGAAGAGAGATATTCAAAAGGTTCTGGCCATATTGTTCAAGAACGTAACAGCAAATTGGAGGAAACTGACCTTTGTGTTGTGCCACATGTTGAGTGAGCTGTTTGAAATGGTTCCAGTCAAGTCATTGTTCTGTCAAATGTTATTATTGTGCTTCTTAGATTTGTTGAAATGTTCATAAGTCAAGGATTGTCAGAGTTATGGATATGTTATGGAACAGGAGAGAAAAGACACTTAATCCTACTTCATATTCTGTATAAGAAACTTGACCCATAGATGCCCAGTGTTCTTAATAAGGCACACATTCTTGCGGGTGATGACACTGTAAGCAATATTAGAACAAAGCTTGGAGCTTTAATTGCTGAACCTATTAAGTTTCTAAAAGGATTTGCTGAGACAGAAGAAAAATGTGACTTTAAAGACGCAGAAAAAAACCTTGTGTGTGTATGGAAAACAAGTTCTGACTGTCACACATTTGACAATCTTCAGTTCAACGAGCTCAAGAGATCAGTCCTGCTTAGTGACCTTCCATGACGTCATATTCTGTGTGTGGACACATTAAAAGAGCGCTCTCCGTGATCAGACAATGTGTACATGTTTTGGGTCAGGCATATGTAGAGAATGAACCGTGTGAATTTGGTTGAGCCATATTGATGAGGTGCTAAAACCTACAAAATTTCTAAAGCCTCTAAACACAGAACTTACACATACTTGCAAAACCTGTGCTACAAAAGATGTCCCTGTTGATATGCTCTTCTCAAATGTTCAACATTCTGCAAATGTACCACAAGCGATTGCTGAAACAAAGTGAATTATGAAAATGCATCTAAAACAGGAGTGAAAAAGTTATTTTTTTCCATATTCAGATCATAATTTTTTTTTTGTATATACATAAAAGGATTAAAAAACATTATTATTTGTTCCATTTCTTTATATATGTCTCCTCTTCCTCTATTATAGCCGCCATTTTGGAAAATGGCAAAGGGTTGCTCTGAGGAGTTATTTTCTTTCTCTGTAAGACTACCTGAACCTATATTTTGGTACCAAAATGCAGTATGTAGGTCTTTTGGTTCCTGAAATATTACATCACTGCAACACATCTGCCATTTTTAAAAATGTCACCCAGAAAAATATGTCCCTTATCCACAATGTCCACCCAAGCTAAACTATTTCTCTAATGATCCAGAAACACAAATCAAAAATGAAAATCACTGGACAATTTTTTTTTACCGGAGGTATATCAGGGGCTGGGTATTACTGGATCCACTGTGGACAACACACTACACAAATTAAGAAGGATAACACTGCATAGGCCGTGGAGGTATTGCAGTTCCATGGATAGCCAAGGAGGGGAAACAACATTAGCTAGAAGACCCGCAGGGCAGGAAGCTTCCAAGGCACAATATCCCAGATGTCCTTCCAGCAGCCGGCTGAACATCAAGGCTTATAGCAACACTGGCAGTTGTCAGCACTATGAGAGCCCTTTTGAGGCAGAGCCAGAGGAATGGGGTAGACTTCAAAAGGAGCTAGCTCCTCCGGCAAGTGACTCCACTTACCAGACATTCCAGTGGATGAGGATGCTAAAGGTGTCTTCCTCCAGGAGTGGGAGAGGGACTCAACGATAAAGTGATTCTCGTCAGCCAACATGGCTACTGCATAGAAGTGGTAAAGACCTCACCTGGAGTCAAACCAAAGAAAATACTTTTTTTTTTTTAATCTGTTTATTGAATTTGTCAAATGCTTTACAGTGATATAAACATAAGAGCAAATTATTATGCAGAGTTATCCTACATCTAGAGTGCCTCTTCTGCCATCATGGTGCAGCAACAGATCTCTTATTCAACATTTGAAAGAAAAAGAATAACAGTGAAACGCCATTTAGCAGGAAAAGATAGTTGCTCGCCGGGAGCCCAGACTCATGTCTGAGTGTGTGAAGGGGAGAGAGGAGGAGGGAAAATGGGCGGGGGGAAGAAGAAGAAGAAGGAGGAGGGAAGGGACTTCACATCGTGAGGAAACCAGAGGGAAAAAGAGGAGGTGGAATGAAAGCATTCATACTAATGAGATAGTCTTGGTTGAAGGAGGCCGGGTGTCATCCTTTTGTTCCAGCTGCTCGGAGGGAATCCCATATGTCCGCCCCCTTGATCACCACCCCACTGTCACGTAGTATGTGTAGCACCTGCGCCTCTGCCCTAGCCCAATGCAGCAGCTCTGATGGCCAGTGGTGTATGTCTGGGACGCTGGGCGATTTCCACTGAATCGCTATTAGGCGTTTGAGTAGGACAAACGCAAGGTCCGTGCACCGATGTCTCTGCTTATCCTTCCCACGTCGTGTGGACGCACCCCCACCAGGCAAGATTCCGGAGTTGGGAGTAAGGGCAATCCCGACCAGACAGCCGTCTGTGCCGTTACATCTTGCCATACGGGGAGTACCGATGGTCCACTCCATGCCATGTGAAGAAAGTCAGCCTCCAGAATTCCACATCTCGGGCAATCCGGGGTAGAATGTGGGAACACACGCTTCATCCTGGCTGGAGTGAGATATGTCTGGTGTAGGTAATTAAATTGGGTGTATCGGAAACGGGCATTTCGCGACACCTCTCGAGTGGTTGTAAGCGCTGTGTTCCAAGTTTGTGTAGGTAAAGGTGAGAGCAAGGCCGCCTCCCACCTGGACTTGGTGTGTGTCTGCAATGTCTTATATATCCAGGATATATCAGATTGCGTGCCCGAGCCCAGTAGTAGTTTGTGGAGAGTCATTGACGTGTGCGGCTCATTATTGCCGTTCCCCCATGTGTTGCACACCACCTGTTGCAGCGCACCGTGTGTGAGAAATTCGCCCTGGCCCAAATCGAATGTTCTCGCTAGTGTCTCGTATGGTAGAAGGCGCCCCTCCCCGAAAATGTCTCCGATAGTATGTATACCCTTTGTGGCCCAGGTGGCTAATTTGAACTGCCCTTTGATTCTGTTTATTCTGGGGGTGGCAAGCAGTTGGATCCTAGGCGAGTACGGCGGGGACTGCCCCTTTACCCTCACATATCGGCGCCACACCCAGTCCGCCACTCCCATCAGAATGTTACTATGGGACGACTGGCCTTCTCGGCCGATGAGCCATTCTAATACGTCCGAGTGTCCCAACAAGGCACTCACCCCCTTGTCCCTCAGAGCTGAGGGGGTTGCACTTCCAGCTCATAATCCAGTGTATCTGTGCTGCTGCATAGTACAGATCAAACTGCGGCGCACCCATCCTCCCCCCCCCCCCCCTCTCCAGTGGCAGATAAATCTTGGCTAGGGCCACTCGACGACGTCCCCCGCCCCATATCAGGTCTGTCAGCAGGCTGGACAGGGGTGCAAAGAAATTCTTGGGGATCTTTAGTGGCAAAGCCGAGAAGTAATACAAGACTCGAGGGAGTACGATCATTTTAGCTATTGCCACTCTCTCCAAGGGTGAAAGTGGAAGTGAGCACCAGAAGGGCACCCGGCCTCTTATAGACCTAATCGTCCGATCCAAGTTCCCCTCCCTGAGATCCAGTTTGTCGTGGTATATTTGCACCCCTAAGTATTTGAAAGTGGTGTGACACCACTGCAAGTTGTGCGCGGAGAATGCTTCTCTGTGCGGACCCGGTCGCATCGGGAACAGACATGATTTCGACCAATTTACTCGCAGACCAGATAGGTTCCCGAATGAGTCTAGCAATCGTAGTAAGTCCGATAAAGATTCAGAGCGATTGCATAGATATATTAGTGCATCATCTGCATATAGGGAGATGATTCGGTTTTCACTTCCATCTAGGATACCCCAGTGCGGAGCCGCGGTTCGCAGTCGCGTAGCAAGTGTTTCAATTGCCATTGCGAACAGGAGTGGTGATAGGGGGCAACCCTGTCTGGTGCCTCTGCCTATCGCCTGTCTTCACTCTTGCTTTCGGGTCTGCATATAAAGCTGCTACCCATCGTATAAATGTATTGTCGAATCCCATATGTTTCAGTGGCTCCATCAGGAATGGCCAGCCCAGCGTGTCAAATGCTTTTTCTACATCTAAAGAGACCGCCGCTCGTGTTTGGTCTAATTCTGGGGTCTCCGCTATGAGCCTTAAGAGGCGAGGCACCTGATATTAGTGAAGGTGCTGCGGCCGAGTATAAAACTGGACTGATCCGGGTGAACCAGAGTTCGCATCAATGGAAGGAGGCGATTTGCTAGCACCTTCCCCAACAATTTGCAGTCTAAATTTAACAGAGACAGGGGCCCGTAGGACCGAACATCTAAGGGGTCGCAACCTTTGTTGTGGAGGACCACTATTATTGCTTCCCGTTGTGACTCTGGGAGACGAACCCCGTTCATACGCCTCCTTTAGCATTTCCAGGTAAGGTGTTAACGTCTGCGCTGAGAAAATGTGATAATACTCCCAGGGGCTTTATTATGGGCCAGTTGTCCCAAAGCTTACTGAATCTCGTCCAATTCTATGGGTTTCTCCAAATCGAATAACTGTGATTCCGTCAGGCGAGTTAATTGAGATGCCTGGAAAAATTCCCTCATCTGTTCCGAGGTGGGGGGGCCCGCCTTGTACAGAGTGGCATAGTATTGTCTAAAAGCCTAATTTATCTCCAACTGTGTATTGACTATGTCCCCCGTATCTAAGCGGATGGCGTTTATGGTGGTGTGTTGTTGTTCGCCTTTCACCAGCCAAGACAATAATCTGCTGGAACGGTTCCCCGCGTAATGTCGATAGTCAAATTTCATTAAGCGCGCATCAGCCTCGGTCCATTGTTTTTTTTTAGTCCAGTCATAACGCCCATGTCTCCCTCACCTGTCGCCACCCTCCTCTCCGCCCCTCGCAACCTCTCCTCGATGCTGTGTAGCTCCGCGGTCAATGTGCGTCTGACTCCGCCAGCGGTCGACATACACAAGCCCCGTGCTACCACTTTAGGTCCGTCCCACTCAACCACCCGCAGTGATGCCGACTTCGTGTTTATTTTAAAGTATGAGTCTATTCCGTCTGCCAACTCAGCACGGAAGGGGGAATCCCGCAGCAGGGAAGGCTGCAAGCGCCAGGTGGGAATACGTGTGATCAACCAACCCCAGTGCACCACGGCGACCAGCCTGCAATGATCCGATAAAGTCTTAGCCAGATATGATGCCCTGTCCAGGAGATGAGTAAGGTTGCTTGAGCATAGTAGCAAGTCTATCCGAGTGTGAAGTTGGTGCACTGGGGAGAAGGAGTATTCCCTGTCTGTGGGGTGTAGGCTCCTCCAGGCATTGTGAAGTCTCCTCTCTATCAGCTAGGACCGCAGCGCTTGGGAGAGTCTCCTGCTATGGGCGCCCTCAAGCGGAGGGTGGGATCTATCTATGGTTACGTCTGGCACGCAATTGAAGTCTCCTCCCAGATACTGGGTATTGACGGGTCCCGTGACAGAGTTGCGTAGGTGGACAGCAGGAAATCTTCCTGTTTAGCATTGGGTGCATATATTCCCGTTATGGCCAGCTGTTTCCCATCCAATTCCCCTGTCAAGTGGAAGTATCTACCATCCGTATCTATTTGTGCGTGCTTAACTGTATAGGGGACCCCGGGGGCAATCCACGCCAACACCCCTCTTGCGTATGCCGATGTTTTAGTGCCATATATCGAGCCTGACCACTTCCTGCCGATAATACCCAATTCGTCAGTCGTGAGGTGGGTCTCTTGGAGTATAGCTATGTGTATTTTATGGCGTTTAAAATAAGCGTATATTCTGCAGCTTTTGGGGATATTAGCCATACCTCTCACGTTCCAGGTTAAAATGTTATATATAGCCATGGCATTGTGGTTGCCTTGCGCTGCAAACAAGAGCCCCCCATGTCTCGGGGACCCACCCTCCCTCCGCCCTCCCCACCCCTCGAGCATGAAAGAAATGGTGTGCAGAGAAAAGGCAGAAAGATGCAATAAAACTTACAGTAACCAAAGCAACATTAAACTGTGTGGCACAACCGGTGCCAACAGAAACACTAGTTCAATCGAGGTCCATTCGGTAACCCATGTGGTTGTGGAGGCGTGGTCGTGGAGAATATGAGTCGACGTGTGTTCGCAGCCCATGCGGATGATCATGCTTCCCTTACAGTCTCGGTCGTCCAGCCTCCCGGCCGCGTCTGTCCCATTAGAGCAAGAGCTGATTCAGCTTCCAGTTCCAGGTCTGGGTCTGGCCCTGTCCCGACCAGGGGGGCGCAACATGTTCAAATCACGGGTCTCAAGCAGCCGTGGCAGCGCTGACTCTCTCCGAGCCACATATGTCACATAGTGTTCCTTTATGCTACTGCACAGTGTTCGTCCGAGTCCACATACGTTGTTTCAAATGTCATCAGCCGTGCGTGGTGTCAGAGAGGGATGAAATATAAGTGGCGACGAGGGGGGACTTAGGCGGCCTCGCGAGGAGTTCAAATCTGTGCCTCTGATTTCACTTCTGGACAGTGTTTACGCTCTCGCGAATATATTTGCCTCTTTTAGGGCTTGTGCCTGTTCATCTACGGCCTGTGATTTTGATGGGCACGCTTTAATCCCAGTGTTCGTTTTGTTCTTCCTTTGAGGACGTTGGTCCAGCCAGTCCCCATTTCCATTGGCCTCTCCTGCTGGGTCCACAAGGCCCTTGGCGTGTAACCACGTCCATGCATCCTCCACTGATGGGAAGAAGAGGGTTCTGTTGCCGTCCACCACTCGTAATCAGGCCGGGAACAAGAGGGAGTAAGTGAGGTTCTTGCCTCGAAGTACTTGCTTCACTTCGGCGAAAGTGGCGCACTTGCGCTGGACTTCCATTGTATAATCTGGGTATGTTGTGACCTCAGTGTTCTCCATACGGACAGGACACTGAGTCCGGATTCCTTGCAGGACTTGATCCCTATCTCGGTAATTTAGGAATCTTGCAATCAGCGGTCGGGCGGAGCACTGGGACGGGGTGGCCCACCTGGGATCCAGTGGGTTCGTTCTACCACCAGCAGGGTTGATACGCTTTGAGGCAACACCGTGTCCCTCAGCCATCGCTCCAGGAAGATTCCACGTTGGGGAGCTCCGCTCATTCAGGTATACCCAAGAACCTAACAATGTTCCTGCATGAGCGGCCTTCTGCGTCCTCAGCTCTGCGTTGCAGTAGTGTTATTTCAACTTCCATGCGTCTGATTTGAGCTTTCATTTCTGAGATATCGTGTTGGGCCGTTTCAAGTGTTGATTCAGTGATGGTGACTCTGTCCGCCAGTTTGCGATGATCCGCTCGAAGGAGGTTAACTTCCAGCACCACCAAGTCTATTTTCCCTTCCAATTAGGTCTTAGTGTCTAGTACCGCTTGCAGCACCTTGTCAAATTGCGCTGAATGAGTAACCAAAGTTTCAGACATCTTGTGTAGGGCTCCAGCTTGAGTTCCCATATCCCCCTCTGGTGGTGAGGTCCCAGCCCCTGCATTGGGGTGTGCCCTTAATGGCTTCGGTTTGACCATAGTTGCGTGTGATGTAGCTGTCTTGACCACTAATGGATCCGCAGGATGACCATCCTCTGTCATGTATCACAATCTGCTCAGAGTCCACGGCAGGGCACGGGGCCCTCCCCAGGCACCTTCATCTCGACCCGTCTTGGGGGCGCCTGTCCACCTCACCTTTCTCACTCCTCTGGGCCTCCACCTGTGCCAGTCGCGACGCCGCAGCCCCCGGTAAAAGCGCAGGGGCGATTGCTCCAAAGTTGTCAGGCGGTGATGGTCAGGGGGGCTGCCATTCATGTCACAGTACAGGTCTGTTGTCGCTTGGGCCGGTCTGCAATGTGCCCGGTGTCCTCCCGTACTTCTGCGTGGCCTGAGGTTGATTGCCCATTCGAGAGCCGGTGTCGCCGGACCTCCCAGCTCAGACCTCCGATGATTGGATAAGATATGGGGGGGCAGGGAGGGGTGCAAACAGGGTCTCCTCCAGCGGGGCCGCAATCATCGAGTCACAGAAAAAAGTGGGGGGGGAGATCTCAACCCCCGTGCCATCAGAGAGGGGGCCCGCTTACTTGTGAATGTCCTGGTGTGCCTTGTTTTCCTGCAGTAAGTTCTGACGGCCCCGCTGGTCTCTCCTGGGACCAGTCGAGGATCTCCCGTCCTCCTGCAGCCGCTTTGGTTGAACAGCGATCCGGGGGGGGGCACCCGCAGGACAATCCAGGGATAAGGCCGCTTCCCTGCTCCTCCACTAGGTCAGGCGATCCGAACGCCCACGTCCGCTTCCGTCTCCTGTGGGCCTCTCACAGGTCTGGCCGCGCCCCAGCCGCAGCCCAATCCTCTTCTCTCCTCCCCGGTAGCAAGGCGTCAAGGGCTCGGCGATCTCTTCCACAGCGGCAGCCCGCGGTCACAGGCAGGGGGAAGCCACGCCGCCCACGTCCAATACCCAGGCCCAGAAGGGATCCGAGACCCTTCTCCCGGATCAATCACATGCATCGGGAATGACACTGGCAGCAGCGGGTGACTCCTGGGGGCTCCGCGATGTTGAGGTGGACGCCAAAAAGACCATAGGGACGGAGATTTGCTCAGATTATTGATGGGCCGCGAGTGGAGATCGAACTAAACGTCCGCTCCTGCCGCCATCTTGACCACGTCCCCTAACCAAAGAAAAGACTTAATAGGAGGAAAGGTGCTGCTTGCAAAGCAAAGTTCAGAATATACTGCAAAAGAAGGCAAAAGAGAGAGTGTCCACAGCAGAAATCAGTCAGGAAAACTACTCAGCATTCTTCCTACTCCCAAAACTGGACACGCCACTAAGGCCAATCCTGGACCTTTGCTTCTTAAAAAAGTTCTTAAAGGCACAAAGTTCAAAATGACTACATTACAAGAGGTCATCCTGCAAGTGCGAGACAGGGGCTATTACAGCCATAGACCTAAAGGATGCTGATCTACACACATTCCCATGAAACACAAAATGTTCCTAGAGTTCATAGTCAACAAGACACACTACCAATTCAGAGTGCGCTTATTCAGGCTAAAACCAGCACCCACAGTGTTCACAGAATTCGTAGGAGCAGTGGTGGCTCACAGGAAATACATGCCTTCCTGTACCTAGCTAATCAATTGAAGCTCATACACACAGTGTGAAAATGACACAAGAACATTCCTGGACACTCTACAGACTACGTTCCACAATCAGCCTTCAAAAATCCTCCACAAAGCCGAAGAGAGAAAAGATCTTAGGAACAAAAATCAACAGTGATGACAAGAGCATTCCTTTCCCTCAAGAGGATTTAGGCAGTCACAGACCAAACTCGTTGCTACTGCAAGGGTCAGTCTTTGACAGTGAGAACTGTAGGGAAAATGATGGGCATGATGGCCTCATGCATTCCACTGATCCCACATGCAAGGCTACTCATCAGACCACTACAAGAGTGGAACCAAAACCAAATGTTTACGGGCGATGGTGAGTTGGGAAGATCTAGTGGGAGTACAGGAAGACATGACATGATCGAAGACGTGCAACATAACTGTAGGCAGGACCTTCATAAAAGCAACTCCAACAGTGACCATCACCACATGGTCTTGGTAGTGCACATGGGAAATCTAAGAGTCGTAGGAATATGGAGAGTGGAAGAAGTGATCCAGCACATCAGTGTCCTGGAGCTAAAGACAGTGTTCTTGGCCCTAAAGGTCTTTCAGGCACAGTTGACGGGAAATACAGTGCAAATTCAGACGGACAACACAACCACAACGTGTCTGAACAAACCAGGAGGGACAATATATGTTCTATTAATAGTAGCCCAAGATCTCTGGAGATGGGCCATTCAGAAAGGAACAGAGCTGATAATATAACAATTCAATAGACTTGAATACAATACACGCCTGAAAACGGGAAAGCAGACCGACGAAGCAAACGCGCATCTGTATCGCATGAATAGGAACTAAACGACAAAGGGCTCTAAGAGTTCTTCATGCAGTGGGGCACCTTTGAAGTCTACTTAATAACAGCCCTAGAAAATGTGAAACAGAGTTTTCGCATCGAGGCACGTGAACCACCTCTCCCAAGGTAACACCCTGTTGACAGATTGGTAAGAGAAATTTGCATATGCTTTTCCACAGATTCCCCTCATACCTTTAGTGATGAGCGCGAGTAAAACATCTCAGATGACAATGAGAAAAAGAGGACTAACAAGACATTTATGGGCCCAACCACTAGATGGTGGAACAATGTACAGCATATGAATCGAGAAAATTCTTCAAGCTGCAAAACAACTTCTACCATAGTAACCATTTTGTTGTTCAGAAGTGGAGCCCAACCACTAGATGGTGGAACAATGTACAGCATATGAATCGAGAAAATTCTTCAAGCTGCAAAACAACTTCTACCATAGTAACCATTTTGTTGTTCAGAAGTGGAGCCACTACCACCGCCTATGGCATTTGGACCCAATAGTCATTGATGTTTTGATGAGGTCTTTGGTTTCCAGTTCAATGTTTTAGAAATGTTTATGTACTTGTTGCGGGATATATCTCCACTGACTAATGTGGTGGTTTTTTTTTTCAGCGCTTAGCACAATCCATAAGTAAATATAGTAGGTATGAGTTTAAAAATGGAAAGGGAGGCATTGACGTGGGTGGCTACATTTGTGTGACTTCATTCGATTATTTGTCGTCTTGAATTTGACTTATAGGATGTTGATTATTTCAGTGTGAAATCTTTTTCTTTCACTTTACAGGCTGCTGCTTGTTAGCAGGTTTTCTCCCTTGTTTGGTGTCTGTAGGCCCTTATTTTTAATGGGGTGTTTTGTTCTGTGGAACCTCTGTGTGCAATAGTGTGGTTGATCTTCACTTTTTTATGCTTTTACCACAGTTTCTTACTTAGGAATTTGTTCTTTCACTGTTGCAGGATTTGGAAATAGCAGGCCCCCATTATTATTCTAGATGAGTATAGTTTTGCTTCCTCTGGCATCATAGGTCACGTTATCAAGATTAGTGGATTTTTGGGTGTGATGCCAAATGCTATAATTTTTGTGTGTGTGTGCATATTTAGGTGTGTATATATTACCTTGTGGCGGTCGCCACTAGGTAGTTTTAGTTAGGACCTAGATTCTTTCGAAAAAGCGGGTTTTTTTCCTAATACTTTTGGCGCCGTTTGATGAATCTTCGCAAAATTTTCAAAACTTATACTTTTCTAAGTTCAGCCTCTGTTTTGAAAGTTTTGGGGTGATCTGTCAAGCGGGGCTGAGAGAAGGCGGGGGAGTCCTAAAACGTGTTTTCTCTATTAATTTTTCCATAGGACCTTTAGACGCGCCTACAGCCCGAACCACTGAACGGAATTACACCAAATTTGACACAAAGCTAGATTCTGTTCTGCAGGAAACACTTTTTGTGAGTTGGTGCGAATCTGTTCAGTAGTTTCAGAGAAATATACAGCCAAAAAAATCTAGATATACAGGGACGTGAATCCTCCGCAGGTCCAATTGTCCCTGTGCTGATATCTGATTGGCAGGTAACACTTCAGCAAGGAAGTGTTGACAGCCATCTTGGGACTTGGCTTCAGCCGAGTCCCAGAAAAAATAAAAAAGAAAAGGGGCAGGGGAGAGTCACCCATGACGCCTTAGCCCTGGTGCTGGGGTCCCTGAGGGACGCCACCAGGGCTAAAAAAGCATTTTTGTTAAAAAAACAAAATAAAAAAATACCAAACTGAAAAATCTGAAATAATTATAAATAAATAGGGTCCGCAGGGGAGCCCTAGAGGACTCCCATGCGGTCCCAGGTACTCAGTAAAGGGCTAAAAAAAAAAAAAAAAATGGAAAAAAACAAAACCTATAGCGACCTTCACACTGAGCATTGGGGGTTCGAGTCCAACTGGACTCAATTTTGTTTTTATTAAAAAAAAAAAAAAAAGAATTCCAGCTGGACTGAGACACACCTGCACCCAACTCAGACCCACTGAGACACTCCTGTACCTACTGACGAACCCAGTCAGATCCTCATGCACTCACAGCCCCAGTCAGATCCTCACTCACCCACCCACAGACACACTCAGACAGTTACGCATGTACTCGCACACCCACTCAGACTCGGTGATACCCTCATGCACCGACTCGCAGACCTGCACACACACTGACGCGCCCACTAAAACACTGATGTACACACACTCTCACACACACAGATCATCTGACAGCCACTCTCACCCCCAGATACACCCGCTCACCTATTCTCACATCCAGAGAGGTCTCGGACAACTTCTGCCGTGTACGGCCAAAGGGCAATGTGCAGCATGGTGTTGGGTGGTTAGGGAGGTTGGCTTCAGGGTCTGGCTGCAGGCGCAGCAGTGGTAGGATTAACTCCGCTGCACATGGGTGACGGCCATGTGTAAGGTTGGTGGTTATGGGGGGATGGCCACAGGGCATGGCCGCAGGCACGGTGGTGTTGGATTAACGTAGAGTAATTGTAAGGAAATGCCTCCTTGGCATGGTTGCCCCCTGACTTTTTGCCTTTGCTGATGCTATGTTTACAATTGAAAGTGTGCTGAGGCCTGCTAACCAGGCCCCAGCACCAGTGTTCTTTCCCTAACCTGTACTTTTGTATCCACAATTGGCAGACCCTGGCATCCAGATAAGTCCCTTGTAACTGGTACTTCTAGTACCAAGGGCCCTGATGCCAAGGAAGGTCTCTAAGGGCTGCAGCATGTCTTATGCCACCCTGGAGACCTCTCACTCAGCACAGACACACTGCTTACCAGCTTGTGTGTGCTAGTGAGGACAAAACGAGTAAGTCGACATGGCACTCCCCTCAGGGTGCCATGCCAGCCTCTCACTGCCTATGCAGTATAGGTAAGACACCCCTCTAGCAGGCCTTACAGCCCTAAGGCAGGGTGCACTATACCATAGGTGAGGGTACCAGTGCATGAGCATGGTACCCCTACAGTGTCTAAGCAAAACCTTAGACATTGTAAGTGCAGGGTAGCCATAAGAGTATATGGTCTGGGAGTCTGTCAAACACGAACTCCACAGCACCATAATGGCTACACTGAAAACTGGGAAGTTTGGTATCAAACTTCTCAGCACAATAAATGCACACTGATGCCAGTGTACATTTTATTGTAAAATACACCACAGAGGGCACCTTAGAGGTGCCCCCTGAAACTTAACCGACTATCTGTGTAGGCTGAC
Source organism: Pleurodeles waltl (assembly GCF_031143425.1). Lineage (NCBI taxonomy): Eukaryota > Metazoa > Chordata > Amphibia > Caudata > Salamandridae > Pleurodeles > Pleurodeles waltl. Next base: position 503,248,497 of record NC_090439.1, read on the forward strand.
TAGTTTTAGCAGCCTGCCACAAACCGAGACATGTTGCTGGCCCCATGGGGAGAGTGCCTTTGTCACTCTGAGGCCAGTAACAAAGCCTGCACTGGGTGGAGATGCTAACACCTCTCCCAGGCAGGAATTGTCACACCTGGCGGTGAGCCTCAAAGGCTCACCTCCTTTGTGACAACCCAGCAGGACACTCCAGCTAGTGGAGTTGCCCGCCCCCTCCGGCCAGGCCCCACTTTTTGGCGGCAAGGCCGGAGAAAATAATGAGAATAACAAGGAGGAGTCACTGGCCAGTCAGGACAGCCCCTAAGGTGTCCTGAGCTGAGGTGACTCTAACTTTTAGAAATCCTCCATCTTGCAGATGGAGGATTCCCCCAATAGGGTTAGGATTGTGACCCCCTCCCCTTGGGAGGAGGCACAAAGAGGGTGTACCCACCCTCAGGGCTAGTAGCCATTGGCTACTAACCCCCCAGACCTAAACACGCCCTTAAATTTAGTATTTAAGGGCTACCCTGAACCCTAGAAAATTAGATTCCTGCAACTACAAGAAGAAGGACTGCCCAGCTGAAAACCCCTGCAGCGGAAGACCAGAAGACGACAACTGCCTTGGCTCCAGAAACTCACCGGCCTGTCTCCTGCCTTCCAAAGATCCTGCTCCAGCGACGCCTTCCAAAGGGACCAGCGACCTCGACATCCTCTGAGGACTGCCCCTGCTTCGAAAAGACAAGAAACTCCCGAGGACAGCGGACCTGCTCCAAGAAAAGCTGCAACTTTGTTTCCAGCAGCTTTAAAAAGAACCCTGCAAGCTCCCCGCAAGAAGCGTGAGACTTGCAACACTGCCCCCGGCGACCCCGACTCGGCTGGTGGCGATCCAACACCTCAGGAGGGACCCCAGGACTACTCTGATACTGTGAGTACCAAAACCTGTCCCCCCTGAGCCCCCACAGCGCCGCCTGCAGAGGGAATCCCGAGGCTTCCCCTGACCGCGACTCTTTGAAACCTAAAGTCCCGACGCCTGGGAGAGACCCTGCACCCGCAGCCCCCAGGACCTGAAGGACCGGACTTTCACTGGAGAAGTGACCCCCAGGAGTCCCTCTCCCTTGCCCAAGTGGAGGTTTCCCCGAGGAATCCCCCCCTTGCCTGCCTGCAGCGCTGAAGAGATCCCGAGATCTCTCATAGACTAACATTGCGAACCCGACGCCTGTTCCTACACTGCACCCGGCCGCCCCCGCGCTGCTGAGGGTGAAATTTCTGTGTGGACTTGTGTCCCCCCCGGTGCCCTACAAAACCCCCCTGGTCTGCCCTCCGAAGACGCGGGTACTTACCTGCAAGCAGACCGGAACCGGGGCACCCCCTTCTCTCCATTCTAGCCTATGTGTTTTGGGCACCACTTTGAACTCTGCACCTGACCGGCCCTGAGCTGCTGGTGTGGTGACTTTGGGGTTGCTCTGAACCCCCAACGGTGGGCTACCTAGGACCAAGAACTAAGCCCTGTAAGTGTCTTACTTACCTGGTTAACCTAACAAATACTTACCTCCCCTAGGAACTGTGAAAATTGCACTAAGTGTCCACTTTTAAAACAGCTATTTGTGAATAACTTGAAAAGTATACATGCAATTTTGATGATTTGAAGTTCCTAAAGTACTTACCTGCAATACCTTTCGAATGAGATATTACATGTAGAATTTGAACCTGTGGTTCTTAAAATAAACTAAGAAAAGATATTTTTCTATATAAAAACCTATTGGCTGGATTTGTCTCTGAGTGTGTGTACCTCATTTATTGTCTATGTGTATGTACAACAAATGCTTAACACTACTCCTTGGATAAGCCTACTGCTCGACCACACTACCACAAAATAGAGCATTAGTATTATCTCTTTTTGCCACTATCTTACCTCTAAGGGGAACCCTTGGACTCTGTGCATGCTATTCCTTACTTTGAAATAGCACATACAGAGCCAACTTCCTACATTGGTGGATCAGCGGTGGGGTACAAGACTTTGCATTTGCTGGACTACTCAGCCAATACCTGATCACACGACAAATTCCAAAATTGTCATTAGAAATTGATGTTTGCAATTTGAAAAGTTTTCTAAATTCTTAAAAGACCTGCTAGGGCCTTGTGTTAGATCCTGTTTAGCATTTCTTTTAGAGTTTAAAAGTTTGTTAAAAGTTTGAATTAGATTCTAGAACCAGTTTTAGTTTCTTAAAAAGTATTCCAACTTTTAGAAGCATAATGTCTAGCACAGATGTGAATGTGGTGGAACTCGACACCACACCTTACCTCCATCTACAGATGAGAGAGCTAAGGTCACTCTGTAAACTAAAGAAAATAGCAATGGGCCCCAAACCTACCAAAGTACAGCTCCAGGAGCTTTTGGCAGAGTTTGAAAAGGCCAACCCCTCTGAGGATGGCAACTCAGAGGATGAAGATAGTGACTTGGAGGGAAATTCCCCCCCTCCAGTCCTACTTAGGGAGAGCAGGGCTTCTCAAGCCCTGACTCCACAAATAATAGTCAGAGATGCTGGTTCCCTCACAGGAGGGACCAACAACTCTGAAATCACTGAGGATAACTCCAGTGAAGAGGACATCCAGTTAGCCAGGATGGCCAAAAGATTGGCTTTGGAAAGACAGATCCTAGCCATAGAGAGGGAAAGACAAGAGATGGGCCTAGGACCCATCAATGGTGGCAGCAACATAAATAGGGTCAGAGATTCTCCTGACATGTTGAAAATCCCCAAAGGGATTGTAACTAAATATGAAGATGGTGATGACATCACCAAATGGTTCACAGCTTTTGAGAGGGCTTGTGTAACCAGAAAAGTGAACAGATCTCACTGGGGTGCTCTCCTTTGGGAAATGTTCACAGGAAAGTGTAGGGATAGACTCCTCACACTCTCTGGACAAGATGCAGAATCTTATGACCTCATGAAGGGTACCCTGATTGAGGGCTTTGGATTCTCCACTGAGGAGTACAGGATTAGGTTCAGGGGGGCTCAAAAATCCTCGAGCCAGACCTGGGTTGACTTTGTTGACTACTCAGTGAAAACACTAGATGGTTGGATTCAAGGCAGTGGTGTAAGTAATTATGATGGGCTGTACAATTTATTTGTGAAAGAACACCTGTTAAGTAATTGTTTCAATGATAAACTGCATCAGCATCTGGTAGACCTAGGACCAATTTCTCCCCAAGAATTGGGAAAGAAGGCGGACCATTGGGTCAAGACAAGGGTGTCCAAGACTTCAACAGGGGGTGACCAAAAGAAAGGGGTCACAAAGACTCCCCAGCAGAAGGGTGATGAGACAACCAAAACTAAAAATAGTAAAGAGTCTTCTACAGGCCCCCAAAAACCTGCACAGGAGGGTGGGCCCAGAGCCTCTTCACAAAACAATGGGTACAAGGGTAAAAACTTTGATCCCAAAAAGGCCTGGTGTCATAGCTGTAAACAGCATGGACACCAAACTGGAGACAAGGCCTGTCCCAAGAAAGGTTCCACTCCAAACTCCCATCCAGGTAACACTGGTATGGCTAGTCTCCAAGTGGGATCAACAGTGTGCCCCGAGCAAATCAGGGTTCACACTGAAGCTACTCTAGTTTCTGAGGGTGGGGTGGATTTAGCCACACTAGCTGTCTGGCCGCCTAACATGCAAAAATACAGACAGCAACTCTTAATTAATGGGACTAGAATAGAGGGCCTGAGGGATACAGGTGCCAGTGTCACCATGGTGACAGAGAAACTGGTTTCCCCTGGCCAATACCTGACTGGAAAAACTTACACAGTCACCAACGCTGACAATCAGAGAAAAGTACATCCCATGGCAATGGTTACTTTAGAATGGGGAGGGGTCAATGGCCTGAAACAGGTGGTGGTCTCCTCAAATATCCCAGTGGACTGTCTGCTTGGAAATGACCTGGAGTCCTCAGCATGGGCTGAGGTAGAGCTAAAAACCCATGCAGCAATGCTGGGTATCCCTGAACTGGTGTGTGTGAAAACAAGAGCACAATGCAAGGCACAGGGTGAAAAAGTAGAGCTGGAGTCTGGAAAAATGGCCCAGCCTACCAAGAGAACAGGAAAGTCAGTTGGGAAACCAACTGCAACACAGCAAAAGAAAGGGAACCTCTCTTCTCAGGAAGAAGTTCTGCCCTCTGAGGGAACTGAGCCTTTGGAGCTTGAACCTTATCAGGTTGAGCTCTTAGGCCCAGGGGGACCCTCAAGGGAAGAGCTGTGTAAGGGACAAGAAACCTGTCCCTCTCTTGAAGGCCTTAGGCAGCAAGCTGCTGAAGAGTCCAAAGGCAAGAAAAATGGAACACATAGGGTCTATTGGGAAGATGGGCTCCTGTACACTGAGGCCAGAGACCCCAAACCTGGTGCCACTAGGAGAGTGGTAGTGCCTCAGCTGTTCAGAGAGTTCATCCTAACATTGGCCCATGACATTCCCCTTGCTGGACATTTGGGACAAACCAAGACGTGGGAGAGGTTAGTCAACCACTTCTACTGGCCCAATATGTCCAGCATGGTTAAGGAGTTTTGCCTCTCCTGCCCCACCTGTCAAGCCAGTGGTAAGACAGGTGGGCATCCAAAGGCCCCCCTCATTCCACTTCCAGTGGTGGGGGTGCCCTTTGAAAGAGTGGGTGTGGACATAGTTGGTCCACTGGAACCTCCCACAGCCTCAGGAAATATGTATATCCTGGTAGTAGTGGATCATGCTACCAGGTATCCTGAAGCTATTCCCCTTAGGTCAACTACTGCCCCTGCAGTAGCCAAGGCCCTCATTGGTATCTTTACCAGAGTGGGTTTCCCTAAGGAGGTGGTGTCTGACCGAGGTACCAACTTCATGTCAGCATACCTAAAGCACATGTGGAATGAGTGTGGAGTGACTTATAAATTCACTACACCATACCATCCACAAACTAATGGCTTGGTTGAGAGATTCAACAAGACATTAAAGGGCATGATCATGGGGCTCCCAGAAAAACTCAAAAGGAGATGGGATGTCCTCCTGCCATGTCTGCTTTTCGCTTACAGGGAGGTACCACAGAAGGGAGTAGGGTTCTCACCCTTTGAACTTCTGTTTGGTCATCCTGTAAGGGGACCACTTGCCCTTGTTAAAGAAGGCTGGGAGAGACCTCTCCATGAGCCTAAACAGGACATAGTGGACTATGTACTTGGCCTTCGCTCTAGAATGGCAGAGTACATGGAAAAGGCAACCAAAAACCTTGAGGCCAGCCAACAGCTCCAGAAGTTTTGGTATGACCAAAAGGCTGCACTGGTTGAGTTCCAACCAGGGCAGAAGGTCTGGGTTCTGGAGCCTGTGGCTCCCAGGGCACTCCAGGACAAATGGAGTGGCCCTTACCCAGTACTAGAGAGGAAGAGTCAGGTCACCTACTTGGTGGACCTGGGCACAAGCAGGAGCCCCAAAAGGGTGATCCATGTAAACCGCCTTAAGCTCTTCCACGACAGGGCTGATGTCAATCTGTTGATGGTAACAGATGAGGATCAGGAGGCAGAGAGTGAACCTCTCCCTGATCTTCTGTCATCAGACCCAAAAGATGGTACAGTAGATGGAGTGATCTACTCAGACACCCTCTCTGGCCAACAGCAAGCTGATTGTAGGAGAGTCCTACAACAGTTTCCTGAACTCTTCTCCTTAACCCCTGGTCAGACACACCTGTGTACCCATGATGTGGACACAGGAGACAGCATGCCTGTCAAGAACAAAATCTTTAGACAATCTGACCATGTTAAAGAAAGCATCAAGGTGGAAGTCCACAAGATGCTGGAATTGGGAGTCATTGAGCGCTCTGACAGCCCCTGGGCTAGCCCAGTGGTCTTAGTCCCCAAACCTCACACCAAAGATGGAAAGAAAGAGATGAGGTTTTGTGTGGACTACAGAGGGCTCAATTCTGTCACCAAGACAGATGCCCATCCAATTCCAAGAGCTGATGAGCTCATTGATAAATTAGGTGCTGCCAAATTTCTAAGTACCTTTGACTTGACAGCAGGGTACTGGCAAATAAAAATGGCACCTGGAGCAAAAGAAAAGACAGCATTCTCCACACCTGATGGGCATTATCAGTTTACTGTTATGCCCTTTGGTTTAAAGAATGCCCCTGCCACCTTCCAAAGGTTGGTGAATCAAGTCCTTGCTGGCTTGGAGTCCTTTAGCACAGCTTATCTTGATGATATTGCTGTCTTTAGCTCCACCTGGCAGGATCACCTGGTCCACCTGAGGAAGGTTTTGAAGGCTCTGCAATCTGCAGGCCTCTCTATCAAGGCATCCAAATGCCAGATAGGGCAGGGAACTGTGGTTTACTTGGGACACCTTGTAGGTGGAGGCCAAGTTCAGCCACTCCAACCCAAGATCCAGACTATTCTGGACTGGGTAGCTCCAAAAACCCAGACTCAAGTCAGGGCATTCCTTGGCTTGACTGGGTATTACAGGAGGTTTGTGAAGGGATATGGATCCATTGTGACAGCCCTCACTGAACTCACCTCCAAGAAAATGCCCAAGAAAGTAAACTGGACTGTGGACTGCCAACAGGCCTTTGACACCCTGAAACAGGCAATGTGCTCAGCACCAGTTCTCAAAGCTCCAGATTATTCTAAGCAGTTCATTGTGCAGACTGATGCCTCTGAACATGGGATAGGGGCAGTTTTGTCCCAAACAAATGATGATGGCCTTGACCAGCCTGTTGCTTTCATTAGCAGGAGGTTACTCCCCAGGGAGCAGCGTTGGAGTGCCATTGAGAGGGAGGCCTTTGCTGTGGTCTGGTCCCTGAAGAAGCTGAGACCATACCTCTTTGGGACTCACTTCCTAGTTCAAACTGACCACAGACCTCTCAAATGGCTGATGCAAATGAAAGGTGAAAATCCTAAACTGTTGAGGTGGTCCATCTCCCTACAGGGAATGGACTTTATAGTGGAACACAGACCTGGGACTGCCCATGCCAATGCAGATGGCCTTTCCAGGTTCTTCCACTTAGAAAATGAAGACTCTCTTGGGAAAGGTTAGTCTCATCCTCTTTCGTTTGGGGGGGGGTTGTGTAAGGAAATGCCTCCTTGGCATGGTTGCCCCCTGACTTTTTGCCTTTGCTGATGCTATGTTTACAATTGAAAGTGTGCTGAGGCCTGCTAACCAGGCCCCAGCACCAGTGTTCTTTCCCTAACCTGTACTTTTGTATCCACAATTGGCAGACCCTGGCATCCAGATAAGTCCCTTGTAACTGGTACTTCTAGTACCAAGGGCCCTGATGCCAAGGAAGGTCTCTAAGGGCTGCAGCATGTCTTATGCCACCCTGGAGACCTCTCACTCAGCACAGACACACTGCTTACCAGCTTGTGTGTGCTAGTGAGGACAAAACGAGTAAGTCGACATGGCACTCCCCTCAGGGTGCCATGCCAGCCTCTCACTGCCTATGCAGTATAGGTAAGACACCCCTCTAGCAGGCCTTACAGCCCTAAGGCAGGGTGCACTATACCATAGGTGAGGGTACCAGTGCATGAGCATGGTACCCCTACAGTGTCTAAGCAAAACCTTAGACATTGTAAGTGCAGGGTAGCCATAAGAGTATATGGTCTGGGAGTCTGTCAAACACGAACTCCACAGCACCATAATGGCTACACTGAAAACTGGGAAGTTTGGTATCAAACTTCTCAGCACAATAAATGCACACTGATGCCAGTGTACATTTTATTGTAAAATACACCACAGAGGGCACCTTAGAGGTGCCCCCTGAAACTTAACCGACTATCTGTGTAGGCTGACTAGTTTTAGCAGCCTGCCACAAACCGAGACATGTTGCTGGCCCCATGGGGAGAGTGCCTTTGTCACTCTGAGGCCAGTAACAAAGCCTGCACTGGGTGGAGATGCTAACACCTCTCCCAGGCAGGAATTGTCACACCTGGCGGTGAGCCTCAAAGGCTCACCTCCTTTGTGACAACCCAGCAGGACACTCCAGCTAGTGGAGTTGCCCGCCCCCTCCGGCCAGGCCCCACTTTTTGGCGGCAAGGCCGGAGAAAATAATGAGAATAACAAGGAGGAGTCACTGGCCAGTCAGGACAGCCCCTAAGGTGTCCTGAGCTGAGGTGACTCTAACTTTTAGAAATCCTCCATCTTGCAGATGGAGGATTCCCCCAATAGGGTTAGGATTGTGACCCCCTCCCCTTGGGAGGAGGCACAAAGAGGGTGTACCCACCCTCAGGGCTAGTAGCCATTGGCTACTAACCCCCCAGACCTAAACACGCCCTTAAATTTAGTATTTAAGGGCTACCCTGAACCCTAGAAAATTAGATTCCTGCAACTACAAGAAGAAGGACTGCCCAGCTGAAAACCCCTGCAGCGGAAGACCAGAAGACGACAACTGCCTTGGCTCCAGAAACTCACCGGCCTGTCTCCTGCCTTCCAAAGATCCTGCTCCAGCGACGCCTTCCAAAGGGACCAGCGACCTCGACATCCTCTGAGGACTGCCCCTGCTTCGAAAAGACAAGAAACTCCCGAGGACAGCGGACCTGCTCCAAGAAAAGCTGCAACTTTGTTTCCAGCAGCTTTAAAAAGAACCCTGCAAGCTCCCCGCAAGAAGCGTGAGACTTGCAACACTGCCCCCGGCGACCCCGACTCGGCTGGTGGCGATCCAACACCTCAGGAGGGACCCCAGGACTACTCTGATACTGTGAGTACCAAAACCTGTCCCCCCTGAGCCCCCACAGCGCCGCCTGCAGAGGGAATCCCGAGGCTTCCCCTGACCGCGACTCTTTGAAACCTAAAGTCCCGACGCCTGGGAGAGACCCTGCACCCGCAGCCCCCAGGACCTGAAGGACCGGACTTTCACTGGAGAAGTGACCCCCAGGAGTCCCTCTCCCTTGCCCAAGTGGAGGTTTCCCCGAGGAATCCCCCCCTTGCCTGCCTGCAGCGCTGAAGAGATCCCGAGATCTCTCATAGACTAACATTGCGAACCCGACGCCTGTTCCTACACTGCACCCGGCTGCCCCCGCGCTGCTGAGGGTGAAATTTCTGTGTGGACTTGTGTCCCCCCCGGTGCCCTACAAAACCCCCCTGGTCTGCCCTCCGAAGACGCGGGTACTTACCTGCAAGCAGACCGGAACCGGGGCACCCCCTTCTCTCCATTCTAGCCTATGTGTTTTGGGCACCACTTTGAACTCTGCACCTGACCGGCCCTGAGCTGCTGGTGTGGTGACTTTGGGGTTGCTCTGAACCCCCAACGGTGGGCTACCTAGGACCAAGAACTAAGCCCTGTAAGTGTCTTACTTACCTGGTTAACCTAACAAATACTTACCTCCCCTAGGAACTGTGAAAATTGCACTAAGTGTCCACTTTTAAAACAGCTATTTGTGAATAACTTGAAAAGTATACATGCAATTTTGATGATTTGAAGTTCCTAAAGTACTTACCTGCAATACCTTTCGAATGAGATATTACATGTAGAATTTGAACCTGTGGTTCTTAAAATAAACTAAGAAAAGATATTTTTCTATATAAAAACCTATTGGCTGGATTTGTCTCTGAGTGTGTGTACCTCATTTATTGTCTATGTGTATGTACAACAAATGCTTAACACTACTCCTTGGATAAGCCTACTGCTCGACCACACTACCACAAAATAGAGCATTAGTATTATCTCTTTTTGCCACTATCTTACCTCTAAGGGGAACCCTTGGACTCTGTGCATGCTATTCCTTACTTTGAAATAGCACATACAGAGCCAACTTCCTACAGTAATGAAAAGTACTATACGTTAAACCATAGAAATTTACTGAAAAAAACAAAGGTTACAGGGACGTTATAGTTTGACCCACATTTTAAATGTATAAAACAGTAGAAATTAGCCAGTTCTAGTTAGAATTATCTCAAGTAACTATAACTACTATAACTTGCACCCTCGCCATGCACAGTTTTTTTGTTAAAATCAATGCAATATTAGCAGTAAAAGTTTTATCAGTGATGTTATCAAAGATGTCATGAGTGGCATAATTTGTAGGTAGTTAGTGCCTGGCAAGGGTGCGAGTTATAATTACTTTAAGGCACAAGTTATATAGTTACTTGAGATAACTAACTCTAACTGTCAAATTTCTAAGGTTTTGTACATTTAAAATGTAATCCTAACTATAACGTCCCTGTAACCTTTGGATTTTTCAGTGAATATATATTTTTTTTAATTGCTCTTAGGTGAAAAAAGTTGGATAGAATTTGTAAATCACATCAGCATGCATAACCTATATTACCTAGTCCCTAATTTGCCATTGGGGTTTATTGTTATGGAATAGTGGGGTTTATGTTTCTATTACCTCTCTTGTACTGCCTGCACCAGGGGTCCCCATGATTGTTGGCAAAGAAAATTTACGGTTGGCTTTCATTACAGGCCAGGGAGAAATTAAATGGATAAGTATTGTAATGGGGAAAAGAAGGTGGAGTAGTCGATAAGTGGTTGGGTTGTGTAATGGGTTAAACAATAGATCATAGAATGGAGTGTTAGAAGATTCTACTTTTTGGGGGATATTGGCATTAACGAAGGAAGAGGCAGTCTTTTCAGATGTTGCTGAAATTTTAGATGTCCAGGGGCTGAATAAATGAGACCTAAATGTGAATAGTACAGCGTCTTCTTTACAAAAGTGGTGATGAGGCACAAAGGAAAAGTGCTTCCAAGCAACATCTGGCCATCAGCCTCAGCTGCGCTAATTACAGAAGATATGGACCGCAGCAATTGTGTTCTTCATTAAAGATTTCTACAGTGATTTATTAAAAAGCCAAGTAACAGCGCAAATCGAAAGAAGCATGCCTTACCACAACATCCAGTGAGTGTCAGTGGCAGTGCTTTAACGCTTACAGTTAAACGATTTCAAAGATTGCATTGCGGTTCACAGTGTGTTACAACCATTCCAGTGCAATTAAACACTCACAGGATCACCAAGGTGACCTCAATTTTTTCACGTCATTACGTTACATATTGCGTGCCGCCAGTGATAATCCACAGGTCGGATTTCAACCAGCTTATGCACACAGAGTGGTGACAGAGCATTCTTTTCCAACAGCGCGCTGCATTTCAAACAAATGTTAAGGTGAGCAGTGCTTATGTTGCTTAAGCGACGCATTTGTAAAACTAGTTACCCCCGCGGTTCTGTTGTTTATATTTACAAATTGAATAAGAACACATTGCCACACAGCCCATCACTGATCAAGTGTATTACATGCTCACATTGTTAGCATTCTTAACTAGAGAAAGGGGCTGGCTTGTGTTTTTGTCTGCTTCAGAGCTTCCATCCAGAGACAGTTTCGCTCCTTAAAGTTCACAATTTTTTAATATATAATAACACCTGGTGGATTTTTTTGAGGAACTACCATCAAGTTGATTTTCTTCTTTCGTGGAAACATACTAATTTCAGTGGGAACACATGAAAATTCTATTCCCCAGTGACTCGCGCACTTTAATTATAACATTATGCAAAGGTAAAGTAAAACACTAGCGGATGACTGAAGGAGCGTTTTCATTTATTAGCACACTATTCCACCAACTGAATAAGGCATTGCAGCCAACTTAACATTATACACCAACCACTTGCGGTACAACCTACTGTAGTTTCATTATCATTTATTAACCAACTGTTTTTTTCACATTGACAGTTAGCCATGTGTGCCTTGAATTTATTAAACCCATTGACACCACAAGCATTTTTTACCAGTTGAAGGGGAATCTACAATGCGTTGGCAAGATTGGAAGCAGTATTTTTGCAGTTATGTTGACAAACTTGATGAAGAAGAATTTACACTGGAGGAAAAAGAAGAAAATACTGTTACATTGTTTTGGTCCTGAAGGGTTGAAAACATATAACCAAATTTTAAAAAAAGGTCTGACTAGAAGGAGTTGGCGATGTTTTTACGCGCGCATTAGTAGACTTGGATGCTCATTTGTCATCTGTAGTATGCGTAGCCGAGTACAGATACACATTTTTCCATGCAAGCAGGGGAAGAATGAGAATGCAGATAACAATGTCACAGCACTCAAACATTTAGCTATAATATGCAGATTTGGGGCTTTACGGGAAGAACAGATCAAATTAGAAAGCATGCTAGTAATTCCGACGTTCAGTACAAATTATGGGCAAATGGGAAGGCCCCTCTGAGTGATATTTCTTTAATGAGAAAAGCAGAATTGAATGATAGATGAGCTAAAGCTGTAGTGGAAGAATCTCAAAATGAAAGCAAACAAGTCAACATTAAGACCGCAAAGAAAAGTAATAGTAATTACTCTACTTAAACTTCAAACCATGCCACACCCAGTACAAGTAAAGGTGAGACAAATCAAAAAATGAGGAAAACAGAGAATGTTATCGGCATGATAGTGCAGTGTATTTGGCATATTACAAGAAATGTCCGGCACTCAGCCAGAAATGTGCTAGTTGTGGCATATTTGGACATTATGCAGGAGTGTGTTAGAAGAATGGGAAGGTGAAATTTATTCAGGAGGAAGATAAGTGTGAGTCAGACATTCAAGGGGAGGATTCTGATGTTAATAGTGTGCTTTGCATTGAGTATGATTGCTTAATGTTGAACATACTGTTGGGGAAATAAAACTGTGGAGATTAACAATTGACATAATATTAATAAATGTAATTGCTGATTCAGGTTCCCCATATCAACAAAAATGTCTGGAATGATTAGTTTGAAAATGTCCATACATCTAAATAGGAAAAAAACAGATGTTAGAGCTAAAACGTACACAGGTGAGAGTATTGATTTAACTGTATTCAGAAATTCAGAATTTATATTTCAAGGAAGGGAAGTTACATGTAACTTGTATTTTTCTGAGAATGTACATTGGTGCTTGGATGGTATGATCAGGGAGAATTAGGGATATTGTTGGATACCAAAAATATAGAACTGGTGTTAAAATAGAAAACAATATTGGTGAAGCTGTACTAAATGAATTTTGGAGTGTTTGTTCTGGAAGTGTAGGACTGCTAAAAGACTTCAGTCACAAAATCTAATTAAAATCATCAGCCAAGCCATGTATACACAAAGTAAGACACATTTAATTTTCTATTAGAGAAGAAGTTACTCAATTAAAAGGATTGGTCAAAAATGACTTTATTGAACAGGTGAAATCATCCGAATGGGTTTCGCCTTTGGTGGTAGCCAGAAGGTCTAATGGAAAGGTTAGATTATGTGTAGATCTTCGAGAATTAAACAAAAATACTCTTGTGGATCAATGTCCTTTACCGAGGCTAAATTAAATGTTTGCCGATACAAAGGCTGCATGTTGGTTTTAAACCTTGGACTCAAAATCTGCTTATCACCAGATACATTTGTATCTGGAATGTAGAAAACTGACAACATTTATTACTCCCATAGGATGTTTTCTATTCTTAAGAGTCCCATTTGGTTTAGCATCAGCAGCGGGCATGTTACAAAGACTCATGAGCAGTATGTTTGAGGGAATTGATAGTAATGTATTTCCAGGATGATATACTTATAATGGGTGATTCCAGAGAGGAACATGACAGCAAATAGAGACAATTCCTAAGAATTCTAGAACAAAAAGTTCTGAGAGTGGAATTTATAAAAATGTGAATTTGCCAAAGAGGAGAGAACTTATTTGGGGCACAGCATTCGTGGAAAAGGAATCAAACCTAAACAAATATTGAGTGATGCAATTCGTAATGCTCCTTCGCCTTCATGTAAAGTTGATGCTAGTGCGTTCTTGGGCTTAGTAGAGTTCTACTCTAAATTTATCCATAACTTTGCAGAAAAAATCATACTACATCAGGAAAGAACTCAAGAATAGGGTGAAATTCACATGGTCTCCTGAATGCCAAAGGGAGTTTACTGAACTAAAACATATTTGCAAGGCTCCTGCTTGAAAGGTTTTGATCCCAAGTACAAGATTTGCATTATTGCTGATGCAAGCAAAAAAGGATGAGGAGCTGTACTATCTCAATTTGAGCATGAAAAAGAATGGGTATTAGCTTTTCCCTTTCGAGCTTTATTGCCTACACAAGAGATGTATTCTGTCATAGAAAGGAAGACATTAGCTTGCATAATGTCACTCATTTCTAACAGTTTGTATAGGGCTATAATATTTTGTTAAAAACTGACCACAAACCTTTGACAAAGATTCTTACAACAACAGGTTTGCAAAGGGCTTGCCCATCATTAGCATGCATGTTTATCATATTACTTTATTTTATTTATGAAGTGCAGTACATACCTGGAGTCAGTATTAGAATAGCAAATTTTTTAAGTCTCATGTCGTTACCTGCTGATGAAAGGTGTGAAAAAATGTTGATAGTTGTGTAGCAGGTGTGTTTGTTGAAGGAATGGTGGGCAATAACATGCATGAATGGAAAGCACAAATGAATATGGTTCAATCCATGCAACAGATTATTATACATGTGAATTAGGGATGGCCAGAGAAAAACAAAATTAACAAAGTTGTGCGTGCATTCTGCGAAGTGCGGAATGAATTAAGTGTACAGAAAGGAACATTACTGAGATGTGGAAGAATTATACCACCATGTGGTTTGCGTTAAACAGTTCTACAAATTTGTCATGGAGGGCACCAGTATTTCTAAAACAAAACAGAGAATTAATAATTATTGGTGTCCAGGTCTGGATAATGAAATAGAAAGAATAATCAGAGAATGCATAGGATGCATCGAATAAGACACTCAAGTCACAACACCCACCATTGCTACCCATATCATGTTCCAATGTTCCTTGAGAAAAGATGGGTATAGACATAGTGGGTCCAATAGAGAAGGACATGGCAGAAAAGAAGTACATTATTGTAATTGTTGATAATTTTTCCAAATGGCCAGAAATTGACATAGTCGAAAAAGTAGACACGGGACGATTTATAAGAATTTTAATAAAGGTATTCTTAAAAGAAGGTTTGCATAAATGTAAAATATCAGAAAATGGATCACAATTAATTTCAGATAAGTGTAACATCTTTGTGGAAAGGAATGGTATTTCACACGAGACAACATCAGTGTATCATCCTGCAGAAAATTACCTTGTGGAGCGATTTAATAGAGTAATCAAAGGTTCCATACAGATAACCATTAGTAACAGTCAGGAATGGGAAACCGAAATTATGCAAATGTTATGGGCTTACAGGATTACTACCAGTATGAGTACAGAAAATAGTCCTTTTGTTCTGATGAGAGAGTGAGAACCTATAAGTGAGTACTTTGTATGGATACAAACTGCTAAATTAGCTAAATGGTCTCAGGAAAAGGTAAAAGAAAACAACAGGGTGTTAAAATTGTTCCAGTAAGGATAGGAGATTGGGTGAAAGTAAAGAAGGAAAAAAAAGTTCCAAAAAGGGAAAGTCAGTTTTTTTTAATCTTTAAGAGTTGAAAAATTATTATGGAACTCTGCTTTACTAAGTGATGGAACAGTTTGGAATCATAGTCGGTTAGCAAAATGCAAGTTTACGTATGAAGGAAGCAACAAATGTAAAGGAAGAAAGAACACTAAACGTAATTATGATTGAATGGATAAAGTTGACGAGTGGAAAAATGTGGAGAAAATGGATCCCGATGTAGGGAGTGGAGAAAACCAGGAAAATTAATGTGACGATAATGATACTCAACAGGATAATACAGGAAGGATTAAACAAAATGGAAGATGTAGAAGAAGAATTAGTAAACCAAAAAAAATAGGATTTTATTTGTACATAGTGTAAGTGATTGAACATGAGAACTGCCCTTGTTATTATAAATCCACTTCTCTGAATCTTTGGAGATTTGTATGTACACTTTGCATTGCATTTATAGTATGTATAGTTGACAATCATATTTATGCTTTGTATCTGTAACATATTTATATAGACATATATCTAGTTTTATTAAAATTATTTTTGAGGCGAAAGATGTGTGGTAATGATTTAAACAATAGATCATAGAATGTTCATATAGAATGGAGTGTTGACGATTCCACTGTTAGGGGGTGGTTGGCAGTAGCATAGGAACAGCGAAGGAAGAGGCAGCCTTTACAGATGTTGCTGTAATTTTACATGTTCTGGAGCTAAATAAAGAAGACTTAAATGTGAACAGTACAGTGTCTTCTTTACCGCAGTATAATGCAAACTGGTTAGTTTAAGCAGGTTGGATGACACACACATGCTGTAAATTGGATAATTCTAATTGGTTAGTTTTGGGGGGAGATGGTGGAACCACATACACAATTGCTAGCTGAATTAACAGGATGATTCTTACTTTCTTCAGAGTTCTTAATGTTCTAGACTATTATTACGTGAGTGTTAGGGAAGAGGTTTGGATTCTTTTTGCTCCCCTATACCAACAGTGCTGGTGATTCTTCCATGTTGGAGATGGGATGGTTGTTCTTCAGTCTCTGGGGGACACCACGTATCAGCCTTCTGAGAGCCTCTCTTTGCTTAGCACAAGGTTTGTTCTTCCTGGAGACATAAGTGTTACTTTTCTGTTTTATTCTCTTGGTTTCCTATGTTGGTGCAGATACTACTTCTGCAGTACCAGCAGATGTTCCCTCTCTTTATTGCGACTGGCGTTCACACTTGGCCAGTTGGTCTTGTGCTCCGTTCTTGCCTCACACACTCCAACCTAGGTCTTGCTTTTCCTTGCCAATTCCCTTTTGTTGTCTCTATTGTTAGTACCTCTCTTTAACCAAAACCACACACATTATGCAATGTTAGACTGATTTACCCAAGTGCTAATTCACCTTCCAGTCACCCCTCAGTTACTTTACAGTTATAAAACTCTGAGACCATTAGTGAAGTGTGGAAAGCTACCACATATAGAAATAACAGAAATAGGAGTATGTCACGTTTCCTGGGTCCATGGTGATTAATCGCAGTGCTCTATTGTGGATTGTTTTTCTGTATATCTTATTCTGAATTGCTCCATCTTGCAGTGAGTGGGTTGACACCCATACACCCAAATACCAACTCCCCATTTTGTGATTGCCAATTGTTTGTGTCACATCCAGGTACCATGCCCATCATGAGTCATGGCCCCTCTCTACACTTAACATTGATAATAAATCTGACATAACACAGTGCACATCTTCATATACATTATATACTATAACCTTGAGGGCTGCTTATGTTATGCAAAACAACAATTGAGGTCTCTATGTGAAGCTGCTCCCTTTTATTGAAGATATTTTCAATGCCACAAATATTTGAAAAGGGCCCACCCCAGTATTTGTTTTTTTCCAGACAGTAGTTTTTTAAATATAAGATAAACTCAGTTACTATCTATGCTGAGCTAAAAAGAAAAGGAACTGACAAAGCGTTTTGTTATTACTTATTCCGTTTTGGCGTTAACAGCTATAAAATGTGCGTGGAATGGCTAAATGCCTTCATAATGTTTAGCTCGAAGTGGATAACCTTCTAGCTAATTCTCTAATTAGAGTTTGCTGAAAAATAGTATTGATCTCTAAGTTGACGAATATTCAAATTGTAGAGTTCTTTATTAGTGAAATGGACGTTTCTCTTTGAAATAATTGTTTCTAGCCTCACTGTGTTTGTGAATTTATTTCACTGTTGAACTGCACTGCTGGACTGCACTGCAGTGCTGTAATTTCAGGTTTTCACTATACATCCACCAATTAACTAACATTTAAAGCACCTATGACGAGAGAAGCTTTAAACCCGCCCCCCCATTTTCTGATTATAAGGCAAGAAGTCCCACACTGGTCTGCAAAACGACATTGATTTTCGTAACAGTACCCTTTTGTGAACTTCTTTGTTTTAAAGTAAGGCAGATGTGGACCTCTGCGGCAGCTGCCCCAAATCACAAAGAGAGGGTGGGGGTCAGACTCGTAGGGTAGAAAATAAACCTTCAGGGACGCCGCAGCCTCGTTCGTCGCTCCTTTTTAATTTATGTGACGTCCCAGTGACTGCTGGGACACGAGCACAGGCATCCCAGCAATCCTGGCGCTGCTTGCATGCTAAACATAGCATTTAAGCAGCACCAGGATTGGTCTGACCGGCAGTGACTGCCACTCAGACACAAGCCCGGGGTGTGGAAAAATCTAAGTGTGCATGTGTGTTTGGCCGGCCTCAGACGGCTGGCCAACAACACATGCGCTTAGTGCACTACACCCCCCCCCCCCCAACACACACACACACCTCCCCATGGCCCAGCCCTGCTTCTCCCTGCACTGCTGAATCAGATGCAGATATATAAAACAATACAAAACTATTGTTTAATATTTGTCCTTCTGGTTCAGCCAGTGGGATGGCACTCCTTCTCCATAGCAAAGGAGTACCTCCAATTCAAAAAGATATTGCACTCCCTGGCTTTACTCGCGTTACCCCCTTGCTCTCTGCGCTTTCATAGTAGAATGATCTCTTGCATCATGCATTAAGAGAATCCTTGCCTACCATAAGTGTAATGAATTGTATTTGTTACATTAATCACACCTTGAAGCACTAAGGGAGAGTCTTTGGTTACATCAGGTGTAAGGAGAACTATAAAGGAGTAAGGTTATGAAAAATCAACACCTGATTATTTTTGCCGGTTGTCTATTGGAACAGTTCAAAGAACCGTTTAGAAACATTGAGGGCAAATCTTGTTTCCTAAGTGTAATCTGATATATAGAAACCTCCCAAAAAAGTGGATAACATTCGATTAGATTTATGTTTTCAGTTTTAGGAGTTTCTAATCTGGGATTTTGTTGTTTCACTGTAGTAGGTGACAATGAGATGTTCTAGGCCCGAAAAACTGTTTTTAACTTGGGACTTCTTCTGATATAGCAATGTGATGGCTACATACATGCTGATCTATACCTTTTTAAAAAAAATAAAACGAGGAAAGCAGGTTTTTTTATTAATATTTACCAACCATTTTTGCGCAAATGGAAGTACACCTTAATACCTGAATAGTAAGAACTATTGATACTCCCTTACTCATTGATTGAACTGTTTTTACAGATTGTGCCAACCTTATGAAAAAATGTGTTCAGTGCCGTGCTGTGGTTGAACGGAGAGTGCCTTTTAGTATGTGCTGTAGTGGAAAACCGGCAGAAGATGTCGTAGACGATATAGGTGAGTAAGTCATGCACCAAAGCTTATTTATATTATTTATATTTTATAATAATAAGAGTTCCCCAGCTTTGGAAGTTTCATCTTTCTGGATTATGAGTTATAAGGTCAGGATCCTAAACTTAACTAGCATATTTGAGGTATGCTTACTGTTAATCTACTGGCGTTGTAATAGATGTAAATAAAAAATAAAAAAAACACACTAGCCCACCCTAGATTTCTTCTACTCCCCTTTACCTTCATCCACATGTAGAGATGATTTCTGAATGCTGGCGTAGTTATTAATTTGGTGTGGATTGACTGTTGATGGAGTGTTTGATAAGCTGTTGACTTCTCTTATATGGACATTATTCCACCATGTTTTTTATTCTCTGAAAATTCTATTTTTTCTTTTTACATTTTCCAAAAGCTACATTTGTCTCAATCTTCTGTAATGTATTCATTTAATTTAAGTAGTCTCCCAGAGGACCTTTTAGACTTTTGCTTTGGCTGAAGCAAATGGTGGCCACTAGCAACGATAATTATGCCTCAATTATTATTCTTAATTTGTAGGGCATTTAAGGGCTTCAGAGCTTGAGGCTCTAAACCTAAACCCAATTTAATGTCCATGTTGGCTGCAGGTTCAAGTATTTCTTGTCAATACTTTTCACCTCTTCCAGGACTCGATACCATTAAGACTTCAGACAACATCCCCATGACCCAGTGTCAGGTTGTCATCCTCTGGGGCATCAAGACTTGCATGTGTATGACTTTGCAGTCTGTTGCCTGCAAGGGCGTGATCAGAGTATACAATTCAATGCCAGTTTTACTGCCTACTTCTAAGAATCATTCATTTGATGAGTGTCATCTGTGCACAAAGCTTAATTAGTGTGTAAATGTCATTCTACGCTGCAGAGGATTTTTCAGGTAATCTGAAGAAAGAACTTGTACCAGAGTTATATTTTTTTTAAACTCGTAGTAAAACTCATGTAGTAGAGTTCAGTTGCCGTCCTTTATTCACGCATTGCTGCTTTCTAAACTCAAATGTCTGTGTGCGTGCCGTAAGAGCGCATTATTCGAAAGTTGTACTAATAAGCAAGTGAGTCAGGCAAGGGAGTGCTTGAATGTTCTCTTTTAAAACCTGGACAGCTATAACCAAGCACTTGGTATATAGCCATGAGCTCCTTGTAGGCCTGAAAGAAAGAACATTGAATGGCTAGTGGTCCTTAACACTATAAAGTGTGTACTGTGTGTGTGTGTGTGTGTGTGTGTGTGTGTGTGTGTGTGTGTGTGTGTAAGTATCTACCTCTGTCTGGAGATAATTGCAGAGATAGTGCCACCTGTTCTTGAATTTTCTCCCCTTGGAACTTTAAAGAGGATGAAAATGACACGTATTATTTATTGAAGTACCAGACACAACTTAATTTCAGATTTAAAAAAACAAAATACTCATGGAGATGTCTTGCATCTATACCTAAATTTCAGTTGAAAACAGTGGGTAGTCCATTTGTTTAATCAGAAGGTTGTCTTGGCACCACTGATGATTTTTGCATTGAGGAGCTTTGTTGTGTCATGGATTTTGATCATTGCTAATATAACTAGTTGAGGAATTTATTTTAGATGCTGAATACTTTTCGGAAGACTAATTCGATTGGGACATTTCGATGTGCTTAATCATTGTCCTTAAAGAAATCGCTTCAGAATTGAAACCCAGCATTATATCTTCTCACTTAAATTTGTTAATGGCTTGTAATGATTTTGTTTACTAGATTTGCCATAAGCACTCTTGATAGACGTACATACATCACCAATTCTTGCTTACCTCTTACTTGAAGGGACTTTCTCGCCTTATGATCCTGCATCCACTCAATTCCTCAAAAGATTGTCAGCATGATGTTCTGGGCTGTTGTGTATGTTTTTTTAACATTTGTTAAGCCAGTGTATGAAAAGAAAATTGTGTAATCATTCATTTTATTTTAAATCACCGCCTCGCTGAGCCAAATCTTGCAACACTTGTAAATCTTAAGTTTTTCTAAGATTACCACATTGAAGGTATAATTAAGTTTAAACTTTAACTCTGTGGTTAAAAAGAAAAAGATGATGCAGATTCAAAAATGACATTGCGCTAAATTAAATCAACGGCCATCAGTTCCTTCTCTTATAGAAAACACAATAGGTCAAAATGTGTCCTGCTACACCATACTAAAGTATTTGCTTAGCTGGCACTGGGAGCAAATGCAAATTTATTATAATGCCATTATTTTCTGGTTGCAGCAACTGCAAGCATTCCAGGTTTACAGAAAGACAAGGACAATACCAATGTCAATGCTGATGTGCAAAAACTTCAGCAGCAGTTGCAAGACATCAAGGAACAGGTAAAAAAGGTTTACTATCATATCAATAGACGCAATTTAATGCTGTAAAAACATTTGCTTGACATGCATGGTGGTTGCAATTATTAATTTATTGTAGTAGAAGGGAGCTGTCTAAGTGGGGCCACCAATATGTTCCTAAGGGTTGTGAAGGATTTTGGAGACCTGATAAATCAGAATCTGCTGGAGTGTGAGTTGCAGGACTGAACCCACAGTGCGAGCGAGGGAGAGACCCTTCACTCCGTTTTAGTGGATGGGTGCCTCAACCATTAGGCTTATAATGCATTAGCCCCCATCCCAGTCCCATCCCTCCCACCGTCAACTTCCATGGACTGGGACTGTTGGCCTGGTTCATCTTAGTTCCCTCCCCTCACTCCTACCATCAGCTGCCATGGGCAGGGCTGGGTCTGCTGACCTGGTGGATCGTCACCATAAATATTATTTGGGCTCTCTGAATACCACTTACAGGTTGATGAGGCTGCACTTAATATGTAATTGCTTTCGGTACTCCTTCAGCCCGGCTCTTTCTTCCTGATCTATGCTTTTGCAAGGTAACTATTATTGGAGGATGTCAGTATAGATGAATGACAAAAGGGTGCCCTGCACACGCAGACGTCAAAAGCTAGAGAGATAAGCTTGTCACAATGTGAAAACTAGTGCAAGGCAATGATGATTCTGAGAGTAATTTTGCCTTTTAAAGGAAAAAATGAAAGTAGAAGAAAGATGTTAGTAGTGCATTGTTTTACCTCGTAGTGCTTTGAGGCTATTAAAAATGAGGCATGAAATACTGCATTCTTGCATTTGGTTCCGTCTGCCATTTTGGTTCATGGAGATAATACCTCTGGGACAAATTTACTATTCCCCCATTCCAGCAACTAAAGAAAGAGAGCAGGTTAGTGGTGTATCTACACAGATATGATGCTTTCTTCCCAAGTGTGGCGCACAATTTGGCTACTTTGCACCATGAACACAGCTTTGCACCATAGTGCAAAGAAATGTGATCTCTAACCTCAGATTTGCACTTGCAGTGCAAACAAATATGTTTAGACTAACTGAAAACGTTATCCACATTGCTTCTGTGCTGTACAGTGCAGCGGGCATGCAAAGTTTGAAACGTTTTGAGAAATAAAAACCTCTCCCCTTCTTTGCCAATGCCTCACGGAGGCATATTTTTTGGAGCAAAGCCCTGTCTACAAATTTTAGTAGATAGGGTTTTGCATAAAAAACCGTGGGTGGCAGCATGGAAATATTCTTGTACCACCTATGAAGCAAAGTAATGGAAAGCAGAAGAAAGCAGTACTTTGTGTTAATTGTAGGCAGTTTTGAAGTGCAAAAAGCAGTTTGGGGTTGGTAAGCAAATAAATCAACACTTTGTGCTGCTTTGGGTCACATTAGGTAACTTTGCTTGGGTGTCAAATGTATTTAGAAGTATACAATTATTACAGTGATCTGTGTGTAATCTACAGGGCATGGGTCAGAAGAATCCTAGCATGGGCACCTTATCCCTCCATCTATCTGAAATTGAGCAAAACAAATGTATCCCTGAGTTTAAAACAGAACTCTTGCTCTTTACGGTGCTAAAATATGGCAACATCTGGTTAACTAGTCCTGTATAAAACACGTGATTTACATTAAAAAAAACAATTAAACTGAAATACTTAAAGACCACAGCAGCTGACTCTAGTAGCTCAGTGGCTTAATGCATCCACTCCAGAAATCTGCATTTGACGTCAGTCTCAAATTCAAACACTGGAGGGTCCTCTCAGCCTTTTGTCTTTCCAGGGTCAATAAAATGAGAGCCATTCAGTTGGATAACAATAAACATTCGTGCATTCTGCAAGGTTTTTTGTGTGCTGAGTATTGTGTGGCCAGAGTGAATCAGGAAACAGAGAGCTGGGGGACACAACAGGCGTAAGCGGGACCACAGCCACATGTATATAATTTTTTTTTTTTTTAAATGAATGTTCATGCAAGTGCCCATCTGAGTGCGTGTATGAGTGCATGTGCGAATATGCCCATCCGTCTAGGGGGACCACCCGTCCGTAAATTTCACAGACTGTCCGTAATTTCGCCCTGGCGTCCGTTGTCCGTGATGAAAGGCTTAACGGACGGCATTTGTCCGTAATTTTAGCCTTTCACCAGAAGGACAACCGACGCTCTGTGGGAGGCACGGGCAGACAGATAAGAAAAGGCCTTCTTGTCAGGGTGTCTCCTTCCCTAAAGAAATGCAAATGTGGGCAACTTTTAAATCTGCAAATGCAAAGGGGCTTGAAAACCTGCATTGACCTTAATCAAAGGAGTCACTTAACGCTTTCTTATGGCAAAGATATTTTCTTTTAGAGCAGTACTGTAAGGGTGTTCCAAGGTGAGCTGTGGAGTGTGTTATAAAAAAATTTTTTAGTACTAGGTATAAACTGTATATTCAAATCTGTATTTGAAAAGCACCTTTTTTTTAAATTGAACGAAATGTATTTGCACATTTTGTAGCAGCCTATATTATGATGTAATTGTGTTACATGTTATACACCAGAGTGGCTGCTGTTCAGCATGGCTAAAAGTTAGTGGCTTAGTGGTGTGGATTGAAGTAGAGGGGCATAGGAGCAGAGACGTAGAGCCCAGTGGTGCAGAGTACAGTGCAGTGGGGTACACTACAGTTGTTTAGAGTGCAGTGGTTTAGAGTGCTGTGGCGTGGGACAGAGAAAAGTGGCATAAAGTGCAGTGGAGTAAAGTGGCATGAAATAGAGCAGTAGAGTGTAGAGTAGGCATAGAGTGCAGTGGCGTAGAGTGGTGCAGCGTGGAGTATTGTAGAGTGGTGCAGTGCAGAGTAGAGCATAGTGCCTAGAGTGAAGTGGCAT
Source organism: Pleurodeles waltl (assembly GCF_031143425.1). Taxonomy (NCBI): domain Eukaryota; kingdom Metazoa; phylum Chordata; class Amphibia; order Caudata; family Salamandridae; genus Pleurodeles; species Pleurodeles waltl. The sequence continues at coordinate 503,272,745 of NC_090439.1, forward strand.
AGAATGCAGTAATACAGAGTAGAGTGGTGTAGAGTGCAGTGTTACAGAGTAGAGTGTCAGTGGTGTAGAGTGGTACAGAGAACAGTGGCATAGAGTACAGTGGTGCAGAGTAAAGGGCGGTGGAATACAGTGCAGTAGTTTAGGGTACACTGGCATAGAGTGCAGCGGCACAGAGTGGCAGGGTGTTAAGTAGAGTGGCATAAAGGGCAGTGAAATAGTGTTTTGGTGTAGAATGTAGTAGTACGGAGTAGAATGGTGTAGAGTATAATGGCAGCCAGTGCAGTGTTAGAGTAGAGTGTCAGCATGCAGTGGTGTAGAGTGCATTGAACTAGGGTGCAGTGGTCAGGGTGGCGTAGAGTGCAGTGGCATTGAATAGATTGTTTCAGAGTAGAGTGCAGTGGCATAGAGTGCAGTGGCGTAAAATAGTATGTTTCACAGTAGAGTGAATTGACTTAGAATGGAGAGGTGCAGGGTAAAGTGGAGTTGCATAAAGTGGCATAGAGTGTGATGGCATAGAGTAAAGTGTTGTAGAGTGCAGGGGCATAGAGTGCAGAGGTGCAGAGTAGATTAGAGTGACGTACAGTGTATTGATGTAGAGTGCAGGGGCATAGAGTTGAGTGTTACATAGTAAATTGCACTAGCATAGAGTGTATTAACTTAGACTGCAGTGGCATACAGTGCAGTGTTGCAGAGTGGCATAGAGTGGAGTTGTGCAGACTATATTGGTATTGCCTAGACTGGATTGGTATAGCGAACAGAGGCACAGAGTGCGCTGGTGTAGAGAGCCGTAAAGTGCATTGGCATAGAGTAGAGTGGTACAGATTAGAGTAGAGAGGCATAGTGTGAGGTAGCATAGAGTGCAGTTGCATAATGTGGAGTGGTTCAGAATGGAGAAGAGTGCAGTGGCATGGAGTGGTGTAAAGTGGAGTGATACAGAGTAGGGTGCAGTGGTGTGGAGTGGTGCAGAGTGGAGTATGCATGGTGTGGTAACACACTGCCATTACAGACAACACATTTTTTATTGCAATTACCATTACATTTGCACCGACATACAGTCTTTCAAATATACATATACTGTGCACAGACAGTGATGTGCGAAATTGCATCCCCAAATGCAATGATTTGTTTTAATCGTATAAAGGTACTTGTTTCCAGAACAGTTTCTGAAGTTTATTTAAATTTTCTCATGTGATAGAAAATACATTCCAAAATCCAGTATCCAGCAAGATTGTCGCATAAAACCTCTCACTTTGAAGTCAGAGAAAGAAAAGTAAGCACTAAGTTCCCACCGAAGACAGAGCCTGACATTTGACTTTGTTCTTTGAATGCACAGCAAATGTGATGAGATAAGAACAAGATTTACAGGCCTATTTACAGAAAGGGAGCACTTGGAAGGATGCTGTAAATAAGGTTTGGGCAAGGGAGGACGAACTCAAGCTACATAGCCTAAAACAAATAAAGCCAGCAAACTGAAACCAACAAAATGTGAGTTACAAACCACAAAGCCAATGGCAAGCAACGGGCGGAATGCATTCCCAACGAAGCACTATGAATGTACTTAAAGTGACAGCCGTGGGATACTTTGTGGGGAGAGTCCAGTATTCACTAGTGCCACGTGGCCCACTACAGAAAGCAGAAGAGAATACCAAAAGCAAATTGGGCTTAGAGGGACCATGACATTCTGCCGAGATTTCCATACTGCAAATCAGTGAGAGAATGGTAGATATGAATCACTAGGCATCAAACAGGTAACTGGTTCCCAGTTCAATCTGAGATTTAATTGTATATAATGGGGAAAACAGTGCCATATATTAAAGAAACACTAATTTACATTTTGTTTGTGCAATTTGCATCCTAAAAATTTTGAAGATTCTGTGTGACTTGATGCTTAGGGATAACCCAGATCACTAGTTTGGCTTTTGCTCAATTTCAAAACCGTTTAAAGACATGGACAAAGCGGGCAATTGCCTTGCACAACCTTGCAAGGGGTCTGGCCCATGCTCACCTTTCACAAGCACGGACAGCGGACCATTGCACTAGAAGAGTTTGCCAAGGTGGATGGGTGTTACTTGTTCAACCACTTGACAGTGCCTTTTCTGTTACTCTCCTGTGTGCAGAGACACCTCCCCAGGTACACAATACCTTCTGATAGTCTTGGTGGGCCGATCTTGTCTGATTTTAGGAATTGTCCCACTTTGTTCTTCTGTTCCTTATTTATCCAGTTCTTGACAACATCTTTTTGAATCACTTGCCGTGGGTCTCCCATATGATCTCGATTTCATCCTCCTCTTTTAATGTCTTTGATTGGTAGTCTGGGCTCCCATTTCTGGGATAAGTGTAGAGTCCCAGACATACACTGTAGTGCTGTGAGACCACAGACAAGTTCTGTGCACCTCACATCCTGACATTAGGTGTGAGACAGTCACCCACACCACCTGCCCCGCCTCATTAAAAAATGTTTTAGGTTGAAAGTCTATGGGCGGTTGGGGTGAGCCAGATTTTTTTGTTCAATTTGTTTAAACTAGAATAAGGTTAATTATCTTAATGTTTCCCAAACTGTTTGCCAGGGGTTTTAAAATGTTCAGAAACATAATCAAAAGTTTGCTGTTACTTTCTGTTCAAGAAAGATTGGGTAGATTTGGGTAGGGGGTGATGGCCTAGAAGCAGTGCTGAAGGGCATTAATTTACTACTGAATGAGGATTTAATGTGACTCCTGAATGTGGCATACAAGGAGGCAATCACAAATAGACCACAGTCAATATATAGTGCTATGATAATTTGTAAATAAATGCACTGATAACGTAATGGGGTATGGCCTCTCTCTCTTGGGTGTGTCTGTAAAACTGACGTTTGTTCTTGAATTTTTGTCCTGAATTTTGACCCTTTGTCCTGAATTTTTTACAGTCCTGTCCAGAATTTGCCTCAATGCCAGGTGGTCACCCTACATCAGTCCTGTCACAACCCCACATGTAGCGACAGATGTGGAGGAGACAAGCTGGCAGTTACTCCCACATGTTCCATTCAAGAAGGCGCTGCGACTCGCTGTCTGCCATCCTTGAAGTTTTTTTTGTGTTGGTTTTACTGTTTTGCGGGTAGTAGGTGTTCGGGTGCTGGGGTGGGAAAGCGGTTCAATTTCAGTGCTTTTTGTGTATGTGAGATCTGTCTACATGAATGTTCAAGAGTGTGCAGTATTGGGTGATAGTTTTCTATTATTGTTAACAAAAAAGATCAGGATTTGTGCACCTGCTGCAGAGATCTGCTTTCAGGCACTGGACTAAAATTTGATAGAATGGCTTCAGCTTTTAATTTGTCTCATTCTTATGAGATAATTATCGTGGAGATTGCTTTTTAGGGCACTAAGAAATGGTTAGACCTTCACAAAATGTACCATTAAAAAGGAGTCAGTGAATTTTGTTTTAATGTGCTTTGGTGCTCACGTTCTCTATCTACATAGTGTAGATCACAGCAACTAAGGAAAATGTTTTCTAAATAAGAGAAACATAGATCATAAAATGAAAATACATAATTGGCGATATCTTTCAGTAGGTTGAGTAGCTCTGCACAGGACACGTGCACCTCCATTTCCAGAGTATGGATAATAATTCTTCTGTGTAGTATTTTGTACAGAATATTGGATATTTATAAACCTATCAATACACATATGTTACCATTACACAAAATGCTGGTAATTAATTGATCAGACTGCGGCCGGGTGAAGGGTTCGGTTTTCTATTCTTTCACATACAGATTTATCCGAAATGAAGGGTACTCAGTACCAGTGTCCCGTCAGGCAGAAAAGGGAAATGGCACACTGCGAGATAAGCCCATTTGTCTACGTGCTGCTGTGCTGGTCTTGCGGTGGGCCGGCCCTGACCTGTGTAAGGAGGAGATACTGCATTGGTGCTGGCGGTGGCTGACGGCGGAGGCAGGCGCTGACTGGGCTGTCGTGCGAGGTGCCTAGGCGCTTGTTGGATATCCTGCGTGTTGTCTGGCTGCCTGGCGAGGTGAGACCGGAGTGGCTGCGAAGGGGTTCCTTGTTGTTGGGAGACCCTTGATCTGGATATCGTTATTTCCATTCTTCACACAAGGAGATGGTTACAGACCGAGCGGAGACCATGGGCAAGGCTGATCAGCGTCAGGCAAAGCTCACCTTTGATGGTGGGAAAAAGAGAGGTGGGGCTCCTGCTTCGCTGTCCTGTAGTGACGGAGCCGAGGAGGGAAGTTCGGAGGCATCGGTGAGGTCCATGTTTTTGGAGCTCAAGACTAGTCTGGCTGGTATTGACGCGAAGCTGGACCATGTGACTGAACAGCTAGACCGCATCAAAGCTCGTGTTGACGATCATGACTCCAGATTTGAGGTGCTGGAGACGCGGACGTCGGAGATGCCGGATGCCTGCCAGGAGGATAGAGACCAGATCGTGCAAATGGAGCGCATTTTGGAGGTGATACAGAATAAAAATGAGGACTTAGAGGGGAGGTCGCGACGCAACAATATTCGCATTGTTGGGCTGCCGGAGGCCACTGATATGGGCCGCATGGAGGACTTCGTGGAGAGCATGCTGTCTGACCTGTTTGCGGGCGAGCTCTCCCAGATGCTGGTGGTCGAAAGAGCCCACAGGTCTCTGGGGCCTCGGCCCCCGCCAGGTACCCCTCCGCGACCAATCATAGCGCTCCTATTGAACTATTGAGACCGAGATACTGTTCTCAGTTTGGCAAGGGAGAGGAAGCCGCTGGTGTATAAAAATTCGGAACTCAGTTTCTTCCCTGATTATACCCCAGGCGTGCAGGCGCTGAGACGTGCCTTTTTGCCGACCAAACGCTTACTGAATCAGGCGGGCGTCAGATTCGCCCTGCTGTACCCTGCTAAGTTAAGGGTGCAACATGAAGGAAAGGTACTGTATTTCACGGATTCCAAACAAGCGGCCAAGTTTGTTAGACGTTTGCCTAGGCGGCCGGAGACGGCGAGGCCGGATGGCTCCGGATCGGAGAGAGCAGCCCTGAGTGACAATGACTAGTTGGCGCTCTGATGGGCTGGCGGTGCTGGCTGAGGCTGATGGAATGTGAGGGTTTGTTTCTGCCTTTAGGATCGCCCTATTGTTCAACTTGCTGTTTGGCCCTGGTGCCCCTCTCTCCTAGTTTTTACTGGGTGGAGAACTGATAGGCCGGTAATCGCCCCTAGGATGAGTCCTGACTATTGTGTTTATGCTTTAAAGGGGTGGTTTCGGGGTTTGGGAGGGTGGGTTTCTGACATGACCCGATTGGGGGGGGTCTGTGTGGGAAGCAGTTGGGGTGGGCTCAGTTGGGATGTGTGTTCTTGGTTTTCTATGTTCTTCTTGCTGTTTTTCTCCGCGCTTTTGGCAGGTGGGGCTGTGCTTTCGGGTGGTGTGCTGTATGTATGTGGGGGTAGGGATGGGTACAAACAGTGTGACTAAGGTCCGATGTTTGTCGTGGAATGTGCGTGGGCTAAACGATAGACGGAAGGCTCATCTGGTGGCAGCGTATATTAAACGACATGAAATAGATATCTGTATGCTGCAGGAGACCCACCTGGTGGCGTCAACGCTGGGCAGGCTAGGGACAGGGTGGATTGGCGAGGTTCACTGTTCGACCTATTCGAATTAAGCGCGAGAATTCGCAATTTTGCTGCGCAAGGGTTTACGGTGGCACTCCTGTAGGGTGGTTGTCGACCCAAACGGCAGATATGTTTTGCTGAGTGGCATGTTGTCAGACAGAGCCTGTCGGCTCGTTGCTGTCTATGGTCCCAATGTGGACGACCCAGAGTTTTTCCGAGAGCTGTGGCACTTGGTGGAGTCGCTGGGTGCTGGTGCGGTGATCTGGGGTGGTGATTTTAATGTGATTCTGGATTCAAGGATGGATCGGAAGAGTGCTGCTAGTGTGCAGCATGTTGCAGCGGCGAAGGCTCTGGCGGTGGTGATGTTGGGTGGTGCTTTAGTAGACCTGTGGAGGCAGACGCACAGATGTTAGAGAGGGGTACGTGTGTGAATTACGCCCACTGTAGCTGGTCCTGCATCGATTGTTGGCTGGGCACTAGAGACGTGGAGGTTTGGACGAGGTCGGTGGAGCATCTCCCTCGCTCTTTGTCTGACCACGCCCCGGGTAGGTTGGTGCTGGAGATACCCTGCGAGTTGAGCCGGTCGTTCATGTGGAGGTTGCCTTGTGGGGCGCTTCGTGACGCGGTCTTTCGTGCTGAGGTGCGTGAGGCTATTGTGCTGTTCTTTGCAGAAAACCGGGGCTCGGTGAGGAGGCGGATACATTATGGGAGGCATTTAAGGTGGTTATCCGGGTTTATGCCTCGAAACACCATGGAATGCTGAGGACCCTGCGGCGGGAAATGGCTGGTCTGGAGGGGAGGATCGCGGAGCTGGAGCGGCGTTTGGCGGCGAGTTGGTCGGGCGAGGTGCTAGCGGAGCTCTGATGAGAGGTGTCCTTGTATGAGGAGGCCTCCCTCAGGGAAGTCTGTTTTATGAGGAGGCACGCCCAGGCCCGTCGTTATGGAGAGGAGGAGAGAGCTGGGCGCACACTTGCTGATATGCTGCGCAGGCCCTGGGCAAGTAGCTACGTCACTAAGATCGTGGGGGCTGAGGGTGAGTGTGTGACTGGGACAAGTGGCGCCATGCAAGTTTTCACAGAGTATTTTGCGCAGCTATATGCTGCTCCGGAGGGTCTAGACGCGGAGACGGCACAGGCGTATTTTGCTGATATTGCGTTAGTGTGGTTTGAAGAGGAGCACTGGTCGTATCTGGATGTCACGTTCTCTGTGGAGGAGGTGACTGCTGCGATTCGTGGCTTGCCTGGTGATAAATCCCCTGGTATCGATGGTTTGACTCCCACGTTCTATAAAGAATACGCGGATATTCTTGCCCCATACCTCTTGGAGGTATACGCAGAGGCGTTGGAAACTGGGATCCTACCTGCCTCGCTCCGGGAGGCACTGATCGTCATGATTCTCAAACCCGGGAAGGACCCGGCTCGCTGTGACTTGTATCGTCCACTCTCTATGATCAATATTGATAACAAAATCCTGGCTAAAATGAATGATTGCGGCACACCTGCAGCCGCTGCTTCCTAGACTGGTGCTCCGGATCAGTCCGGATTTGTACCTGGGAGGTCCACATGTCACAACTTGCGCACCTTCTTTGCGGTCGCGGGCTCGATGGAGGTGGATGACAGTGCAGCAGCATTATTTTTAGATGCCACCAAAGCTTTTGATTCTTTAGCATGGGAGTATATGTTTGCGCTTCTCGCCCGGGTGGGCCTTAGCACGCGCTTTGTGCAGTTGATTAGGTTATTGTACACACTGCCCACTGCTCGGCTGCGGTTAAACGGGTGTGTGTCGGCCCCATTTCCGGTTGCCCGTGGTACGCGTCAGGGTTGTCCATTGTCCCCGATACTTTTTGCGGCGGCGGTGGAGCCTCTGGTGGCAGGGCTGTGGCAGAAGCATAACGATAGAGGTTTGCAGTTTCGGCAGAGACCTGTCTTGGTATCTATGTACGCAGATGACATTGCGCTATATGTGCGGAACCATGGTCTGAATTTAGATATCTTGCTGGATGAGATCGTGCATTTTGGCACCTTCTCAGGCATTATGATCAATTGGTCCAAGTCGGTGGTCCTGCCTTTGACTCCGAGAGTGACGAAGTTCGACTCTCGGTATCCCATAGCATGGGCGGAGGGCCCGGTGCGTTACCTGGGGGTCCAGTTGAGTTGTGATGTTGACACTCTTTGGCTGGCTAATTATGGTGCTGCAATGTTGTGGCTAGAGGAGAAGATTGAGGCTTGGCGTGCCTTACCGCTCTCATTGATTGGGCGTATCGCTGTTCTGAAGATGGTGGTTCTGCCCAAATTCTTGTACCTCTATGTTAATCTCCCGCTTCCGCTCACGAGAGGTTTCCTGCGGTGACTGTGCTCTGCTCTGATTCGTTTGGTGTGGGTGGGTAGCCAGCCTCGTATTTCGTGGGAGAGGCTGACGCTGCCGTTCGAGCTAGGTGGGCTCGCTGCTCCAGATTTGGAGCTATGCTATAATTGTGCGCAAGCGCACTTTGCATGTTATTGGTTGCGTCCGATTCGATATTTACCGTATCTGGCACCAGAAAGTGATGCAGTGTGGTGCGAGTGCTTGGGAGCCGGGCTTGGCCTCGACCCAGGGGAATAGACACAGTGGCATGTACAGCGAGAGCGTGGGGGATGCTGATGCAGTGTTCTGGTGTGGATATACCGTTTGCTCCTTCGTTGCCCGTTATGGTGGTTGCCAATGCCCAGACGTTTCGAGATGGGGGGCGTACGCAGATTTCTTCGAGAGGCCGGCTTAGCGGAGCTGGGAGATTGGTTTGCTGAAGGTCGTATGATTACCTTTTCGGAGGCACTCAGCAACAGTGGCGTAACTGCGCTGCAGCGGATGTATGCTCTCAGGGTTGGTGCTATGCTGCGGGCTCGATTCCCTGGTCTACCGGAGGCTCCCTCAGAATGCCGTGCTTTGGAGGTGCTGTGCTGCGCGCAGTCACCGCGTAAACTAAGTACCAAATTGTATAATTGCATTCAGGAGCAGAGGAGCGGCACTGGGGCGTCTTCTAGGGCTCGTGGGAGAGGGACGTGGGCGAACCTATCACGGAGGAAACGTGGCGGAGTTGCTGCACACATATGAGAGCGCTGTCCCCAAATTACAGGCTGCGGCTGCTGCATCTTAAGTTTCTGCATCGCTTATATTGTACACCTAGCGGGCTTCACTCTATGGGCCTGCGTGCGGATGCGCGGTGTGAGCGCTGCCGGGCACCTGACGCAGTCTTTCTACACCTGGCATTGGACTGCGTGGAGGTCCACGCTTTCTGGGTGGAGGCATTGCATACAATTGCTGAGGTGACTGGAGCAGAGATACCCATCTCCGCCAGGGTTGCGCTGCTAGGGTGTGTGAATGAGATTAATGGGCCTCATAGAAGGTTGGTGGGCCTGCTTCTGTTGTTAGCTAAGCGTAGAGTCGCCATGTGCTGGGGCAGGGGGCGAGCGCCGTGTGGGTCCGAATGGCTGCGGGACGTTGCCTCTTGTCAAGATCAGCTGATAATTGTTTGGGAGCTTATGCCTGAAGGGTCTCGACTGAAGGATATTTGGGCTCCTCTGCATGAATACCTGGCGTCCCCGAACGAGCAGACGAAATGAGGTGTGTTTGCTCGCACCCTGAAGCCCTTCCTTACCCCCTCTGACCGTGCTACGGTCTGAGTATAGCTGCAGCTGGCTGGTGCACTCCGGTTTGCGCGCTTTGCCTGCCTTTCTTGCCTATCTTCTAGTTTTTTTTATTTTTTCTCTCTCTCTTCTTCTGTTCTTGTTATTATATTGTCCTCGATATTTGGTATGCTACCCCTCCTGGACTATACACGTGGACGGTAAGGGTCTGGAAGGCCAGCGAACTGGGCTCGTGAAGATACTACAGAACTTGATGTACACTGAGGGGAAGTTTGGAGCCTGGTCGAGCGGGATAAATCCGAGGCTGGGGATGGCTGCACCATTTATAATTTGTTGCTAAAATTGGGGGGCTGTTTGTGCTGTTTTCTGTTCGGTACTCTGGCAATAAGGAATAAATAAAAAAAAATTAAAAAAGCCCATTTGTCTAAATGTAGCTAAAAACACACAAGATTGGTGTAGTAAGGCAACCAGAATTAGAATGTGGGTCTCCTGGTGACAAGTTTAGTCATCTATGAGGCTGCATCCTCACTGCAAGGCTCTTTAACTTGTTGATGTGCTACAAGATGCGTGTATGTTGCCCTTTTAAAACTTGTAGCCCTTTTAAAACTTGTAGCATTTTTAACACATTTGTGTGAAAATGCTGCTGTAAAATGCACCACTGGCTCAAGGATGACCACTGGTAAAAGACGCTATGAAAATGCTGATACTGTTAAACACCTGTCTCACAGCCACGTCCTAAGACACGCCTCTGCCAGACGCTCAACGCCCACCAGAGTCATTTTAGTGAGTATCATACTTTTTTCTATTTAAAGCACTGGCTGAGGCCAGTGAGTTTTAGTAGACACCATTTGCTAACTTTCCCTTGAACATGGAGCGTATTCGCCCAATGTATAATAAAATGTTACCAGTGAAGGCATGAGTGATTGTTATTCTGGTTTTGATGATAGCTCCTCCCTCACCATTCAAAATCTTAGCCTCACCTCCTAAGTTTGTATCTATTTTCACCCCTGTGAGTGGAACAGATTTTATGGGTGACAAGTTTAATTTGAATGGGCTTCTCTGCTGTTAGCATCTACCTACCTCCTAGGTGAGTACTGAGCGGCGTAAGGTAGGCACGGCAGCCCCCGCGGTGCAGGGTTGAGGGCCCCCCTCAGCACAGTTAGCTCTAGGCTGTTAGCTCCTGATTGAGTCCGGAGGGAGGCCGCTCCATGTACCTTGCTGGAGTGCCCCATCAAGTTTTTCATTGCTGCCAAGCTTTCAGATTGTTGTGTGACATTGTAAAAAATTCTGTGTAATTATGAGTGACATTTCAACGACTGAGTGATACTTTCTCATGAGCAAAATCAAGTAATGAAGACGAGGGAAACATAAATATCAGAAATTACAGCCATCTGAGCAACGAGAAACTGGGGGAATTGGCAGGGGCACCCTGCTCTGCATCTTCCTACCTGCGGTCCGCAAGGCAGGAGAAACATGGCATTTACTCTTGCCCACTGAAAGCAGTGCCGCCTTTGATACCATGGATTGAACAGGGGGTGCTTTTGTACGCTAATTAAGCGGGTGTGTGGATTTGTGTTTAGGTCTTTAAATCTCGGGTTCACTTAGCTGGGACATGAGTTTATGTGATAGTGGGATACATATTTCTTGTAATATATCGAGAACCATATTCCTCCAGTGGTACACCAGCGCCATCTTGTGGCCTTTGATAAACAGTACTTGGAGTTAAGCTAGCAATGTGAGAAACAAACTGCACTGTTTTATCACACCTAAAGACACGGTTCTTTTCCGTGACAATCTCAGACGTTGCAGTAATATTGGAAAATGACCGAAAATGCGTTATTTTAAAGCAAGATGCGTGGCACTTGGCAGGCCCGGAGTTTCGTTATGCCACTGGTGCCTATCCAGGGTACTCCGTCAGTTATTATCCAGATTGCTGACAGGGAATCGCTTTATTTGTTTGAGCTTGATTCCTTTGATCGGCCCAAGAATTAGGCAAGTGTTTCAGGACACCGGAGCATCTGTCATTGTCAGCCGGAACCTACAGTGATGTCATCTTATTGGATCAGCGCTCCTCCCACCCCAAAATCCCGTTTAACAGTGCCATTAAACCCAATGCAGATCTTAATTGTATCAAACCTAGGATGTAGCTGCCGTTAGGTGGTGTAAACGAACTAGTACATTTAAGCATTCCGTTTAGAATATATCAAATACAGCTCGTATGTAGGACACTTAACTGATTCTATGTCTCTGGGGCTATCAGCCAAGCTGTTTGTCCAGTAGGTTGTAAATAGTTCCACTTCACCCGCTGGGCCTGAATGGAAAGCTTTTAACGTCTTCCCTTCAGGACTTACTGCTTGCTGCTTTAGAAGTGGTTTGTAGCACTCGAGCTCCATCTAGTGGCCTTGCTTAGAGTCGCACCTCAGTACTTTAACCCCTTAGCTGCTGGGCCTTTTCCCCCCCAGTGCTGAGCCCTTTTTTGGCTATTTGGGGTAGTTCGCGCTTAGGGCTTCATAACTTTTTGTCCACATAAGCTAACCACGCCAAATTTGCGTCCTTTTTTTCCAACATCCTAGGGATTCTAATGGTACCCAGAGTTTGTGGTTTACCCTGGAGGAGACCAAGAAAATAGCCAAAATACAGTGAAAATTTAGTTTTTTCCAAAAAAATTGGAAAAAAGGGCCGCCGAAGAAGGCTTGTGGTTTTTTCCCTGAAAATGCCATCAACAAAGGGTTTCTGGTGCTGAAATCACTATCTTCCCACCTTTCAGGAACGGGCAGACTTGAATCAGAAAACCACATTTTCCAACACAAATTTGGCATTTTACTGGGACATACCCCATTTTTACTATTTTTGGTGCTTTCAACCTCCTTCCAGTTAGTGACAGGAATGGGTGTGAAACCAATGCTGGATCCCGGAAAGCTAAACATTTCTGAAAACTAGACAAAATTCTGAATTCAGCAAGGGGTCATTTGTGTAGATCCTACAAGGTTTTCCTACAGAAAATAACAGCTGAAATAAAAAAATATTGAAATTGAGCTGAAAACAACAGCCATTTTTCTTTATGTTTTACTCTGTAACTTTTTCCTGCGATGTCAGATTTCTGAAAGCAATATACCGTTTTGTCTGCTGGACTCTTCTGGTTGCGGGGTTATAAAGGGCTTATAGGTTCATCAAGAACCCTAGGTACCCAGAGCCAATAAATGAGGTGCACCCTGCAGTTGGTTTTCATTCTATACTGGGTATACAGCAATTCATTTGCTGAAATATGAGGAGTGAAAAAGAGGTATCAAGAAAACCTTTGCATTTCCAAAATGGGATCAAGATAAGGTTTTGAGGAGCAGTGGTTATTTGCACATCTTTGAATTCCGAGGTGCCCATACTAGCATGTGAATTGCAGGGCATTTCTCAGACGTCTTTTTTACACACACTCTTATATTTGGAAGGAAAAAATGTAGAGAAAGATAAGGGGCAATAACACTTGTTTTGCTATTCTATGTTCCCCCAAGTCTCCTGATAAAAATGATACCTCACTTGTGTGGGTAGGCCTAGCGCCCGCGACAGGAAATGCCCCAAAACACAACGTGGACACATCCCATTTTTTCACAAAATACAGAGCTGTTTTTTTGCAAAGTGCCTACCTGTAGATTATGGCCTCTAGCTCAGCCGGCACCTAGGGAAACTTACCAAACCTGTACATTTTTGAAAACTAGAGACCTAGGGGAATCCAAGATGGGGTGACTCACGGGGCTCTGACCAGGTTCTGTTACCCAGAATCCTTTGCAAACCTCAAAAAGTGGCTAAAAAAACAAGTTTTCCTCACATTTCGGTGACAGAAAGTTCTGGAATCTGAGAGGAGCCTCCAATTTCCTTCCACCCAGCGTCCCCCCAAGTCTCCCGATAAAAATGATACCTCACTTGTGTGGGTAGGCCTAGCGCCCACAACAGGAAATGCCCCAAAACACAACGTGGACACATCACAGAAAACAGAGCTGTTTTTTGCAAAGTGCCTACCTGAGATTTTGGCCTCTAGCTCAGGCGGCAACTAGGGAAACCTACCAAACCTGTACATTTTTGAAAACTAGAGACCTAGGGGAATCCAAGATGGGGTGACTCGCGGGGCTCTGACCAGGTTCTGTTACCCAGAATCCTTTGCAAACCTCAAAAAGTGGCTAAAAAAACAAGTTTTCCTCACATTTCGGTGACAGAAAGTTCTGGAATCGGAGAGGAGCCTCAAATTTCCTTCCACCCAGCGTCCCCCCAAGTCTCCCGATAAAAATGATACCTCACTTGTGTGGGTAGGCCTAGCGCCGGCGACAGGAAATGCCCCAAAACACAACGTGGACACATCACAGAAAACAGAGCTGTTTTTTGCAAAGTGCCTACCTGTAGATTTTGGCCTCTAGCTCAGCCGGCACCTAGGGAAACCTACCAAACCTGTACATTTTTGAAAACTAGAGACCTAGGGGAATCCAAGATGGGGTGACTCGCGGGGCTCTGACCAGGTTCTGTTACCCAGAATCCTTTGCAAACCTCAAAAAGTGGCTAAAAAAACAAGTTTTCCTCACATTTCGGTGACAGAAAGTTCTGGAATCTGAGAGGAGCCACAAATTTCCTTCCACCCAGCGTTCCCCCAAGCCTCCCGATAAAAATGATACCTCACTTGTGTGGTTAGGCCTGGTGCCTGCGACAGGAATAGATCACACAACGGTCAATGTTGGTCCTTACGTGAGGCAGCTGTTGACCCTGGGGTGATCCATTCCTGACACAGACACTAGGTGTAGGCACTCAAGTGGGGTAGTGTTTTTATCAGGACAGGTGAGGAGTCACTGGGTGGTAGGAATATTGTGGATCCCAGCATATTCCTGTAGTTTGTGTGACAGAAATGCGAGAAAAATTGAGTTTTTTTTCAACATTTCAGCTTTGCAGGGTATTCTGGGTAAGAAAACTTTGGGGAAGCCACACAAGTCACACCTCTGTGGACTCCCCCGAATGTCTAGTTTCCAGAAATGTGTGGGTTTAGTGTGTTTCTCTATATGGCCGCCGAATCCAGGACCAAAAACACAGGTGCCTGCCTTACAAAACCAGTTTGTTTTGCCATGGATAATTTTGATGTCTCCACAATATGATTTGGGTGGTGGAATTTGGGGCTGAACTAAATTGGGGAGCTCCCAAGAGAGCACTCTCTCTCTCTGCTTGCCGCCGCATTCACCTGCTCTCTGGGTTGGCCTAACCCACTATTACCCAGTTGCACAAACAGCTTGCGAAGGGACAGCAGGACTGTCCTCATCACCTCCCTCATAATGTACTGGAAGAGGAGTTATCGAATGGGACTCCTCTGACTGAAAAATCACTCCCAGAGTCTGCGCCATTGTCCTATCCCTCAGATGCTGTCTCAGTATCTGATGTCTCAGTCTCTGATCCTATGTCAGAGCGGTCCTCTATAACCCGAGTGTAGGCAGCAGTCATCCATCAAGATGCCATCTCTGCTATTGGCTAAACTGTTGCTCTAAAACACTAGCCTACGTAGACAGTCACAAAATCGATGGTGTGTGAGATACGTGCAACAGTAGAGGCCACCTTACCTGCGCTTCTTCCCTCAATCAGCACGTACTTTCAAGACACTCAAAAAACACCTTGTCACATACCATTCGTCACAGTCTTTAGCACCTCCTGCGCCCAGTCCAACAATCATTATTGGTGCTCCCACTCCCTCCTCCTCGGATTCCCTCATTACCACCCAGCAAAAGTGCCCTTCATCTCTCCATAGACTTTGCTAATGTACTCAGCTATTTACATAAAATACAGATTTGCTCTTTGCAGTAGGCATATAAACCTTCTGTGCTTCTTTATGGCACTAAAACTGCCACTAGACAAGTCTGACCCTTTTCCCCCCAGGGAAACCACACACATATTGACAAAAGTGATATATATATATGACAGCCAATCACCTGAAACTCAACTCAAGCAAAACCGAAATAATCCTCTTTGGCCCACACAAAAACACCTGGGACCCCTCATGGTGGCCCACCACGCTAGGCCCTGCACCCACCCCCGCCAACCACGCACGCAACCTCAGCATCATCCTAGACTCCTCCCTCTCGATGACCCAACAAATCAACGCTCTCACCTCCTCATGCTTCAACACACTCCGTATACTGAAAAACATTCAAATGGATCCCCACAGAGACCAGAAAAACTGTCACTCACGCACACATCAGCAGCAGGCTTGATTACGGAAACGCCCTCTACGCCGGCACCACTCTAAAACACGAACACATCTCTCCACACCTCAAATCCCTCCACTGGCTCCCCATTGACAAAAGGATCACCTTCAAGATCCTCATCCTCGCACACAAATCACTCCACAACACAGGCCCTGCCTACCTCAACGAGAGTCACCTTCCACACCCCCACACGAAACGTCCGCTCAGCTGACACCTCTCTCGCCTCTGTCCCCCGCATCAAACACACCACCACCGGGGGCAGATCCTTCTCCTACCTTGCACCCAAAACCTGGAACGCCCTCACAACCCACCTTCGCAAGACCCAAAACCTACTTCTTTTCAGGAAGGGCCTCAAAACCTGGCTTTTCGAACAGTGAACCGCCCAGCCCCTTTCCCTCCCCCCGCCCCCCCCAAGCGCCTTGAGACCCTCACAGGTGAGTAGCACACTTTATAAATCTCTTTGGTATATATAGATCTACCTCTATATATATATATATATATATATATATATATCTATGTACATAGATATATCTATAGATATATCCATGTACATAGATATATCTATCTACATAGATATATAAATATAGATCTATATATGGATCTATTTTTTTTAGTTGTTGTATGGTTTCCTTGGGGGCCAAAATGGCCCCCAGGGAAACCCTACAACATCTAAAACAAAAATTGCCCCCACAGGGGTCACCCTGCCCACGGGCGACCCCCTGTCATTTTTTTTTTTTTTTTTTTTTTTTTAAAACAATCCCCGGGGGGGGGGGGGGGGGCGCGATTGCCCCCCCCCCACCTCCCCCCAGGGGGCACCTACCTTTTTTTTTTTTTATTAATTATGCCCCCGGGGGGGGGCGGCCCGTTTTCAGGAAAGGAGGCGCTGCGATCGGGGGCCAGGAAACACTTTCAGGAAGGCCTCGTAAGAAAGGGGAGACACTCCCCTTTCTTACGAGGCCTTCCCGAACGTGAGAAAGGCCGTTTTCCCCATCAAAGCAGGAAGCGGCCGCAAGGCTGCTTCCTGCTTTGATGGGGAAAACACGCTGACGTCACAAAGGGGCGGGTGGGGGGGTGGGGGGAGACACGGAAGCTTCCGTGTCTCCCGGGGGGGGTTTAAAAAAAATAATAAATCCTCGGGTGCGACGCACCCGAGGATTTATTGATACCCTTCCTGGTGTCGGCCACTGGTCGTGACCCGCACCAGGGAGGGTGTGTGGGCGTCGGCCAGTGGCCGACGCCCGCACCTAAGCGGTTAAAACTAGCCCATAGGCAGTTACTTCTAAGCGATTATAAACTTGTTCAGATAAATAAGACGCTTCATTTATCTCGCTGCCACATTTTAAACAGCTGGTTCAAAAGTTTTTAATGGTTGAGTAACCAGTGTCCTTCAGCACTCAGTTTAGAAGAAATTACAGAAAAGTCTGCACTCTGCGGTATATAGGCCTGTCTGAGATGAGTCAAAAGTACTCAATTGCAGGACTGCTGCAAGTGGTTGGTTGTTAAATATAACGCAGTGTCATTACCATATTTTATGATTGGCCCTTGTGTTTTATTTTTGATTTTGACCTGACATCTTATTTTGTTTTAAAGAGAATGCAGGGGTAATATTCTAAGACAATGTAATGCGTATAACACGATAACAGGCTAATAAAAATATATACATTATCTACAAATATAATATATATCAAATAATATAATGAAGGGTAATGCTGCAGCTTTACCATTGTTATTTTGTCAGAATCAAAGCAACAAAAATAATACTTTTAAAGAATGTTGGCATTGCCACATATAAACATAACATACTTTCAAATGTGACTTCCCGTTTGTCCTTCTGTCACCAGGCTGAATTGTGCTAGTCAAAAGTTGAATGTTGCCTACTGGTAGGAGGCAGTATTCGCTCACAAAAAGTGAGTAGACGATTGGAGTTGAACCCAGTATGACCTCCTCACCTGTCTGCCTACCCCGAAGGGTTACGTTGATTTTTCTGGGTTGGCTACACGATATACGGCAACTGCTTTTACCAATGTGAGCGTGGGTTGGTACAAAGCTCTACCCTTATGATCTCCCTTTGGAAAGTTGTTTAGACGAACTCTTAAATATTCTAGCTGTGCAGCGGTAAATACATTCATAGCCCATTGATTAGAAGAGAAATTAAGAAAGGATTGAAAGAAGGGGAAAACGAAATAAAGCTGTGGTTCTTCACACATTGATGAAACAGTGTATTAGCAAATTTAATGAACACGTATCAAATTTACAATATGGAACCCCGTTTGTTACATGGTGTAACGAAGGCAGCAGATTTGTTGCAAATGACAATTCTGAGTGACACCATAAGGTAACTATAGCAAAGTGAAGTTTGAGCACTTCTAAAGCAAAAACTCACTTACCATACTGCAGAATTCTTCATATCTAGTCAGCAGAAGATTTGGCCTGTGAAAATGACTATAAATGTTCACTACTGTGTGTTGTAGCCTCAGCCATCTCCAGCTTTGGCAAATAAGCATAGACCTCCATTCATCCCTCCTTTTCTGCAAGTGCCCCTCCTATATCCATTCTTCCTGCACTATACACCAAAACATTACAACTACTTATCAACACATGGCCATGAGACCTTACGCAGTACAGAAGTAATCCAAACTTGCATATCCTGAACAATAAAGACACTGGGAGCTGGATCAAAGCTTGAATTCCAAAGAAGGAGGTAGGGCATTTTATCACGTTGGACAGATATGTCAACATTCAATTGAAAAAACTATGGACTGGCAAGATCGATAGCTGGTTTTGAGTAATTTTATACACACCTTTGTACCTCTGCAGTTTGTTGACTGCATATACGCCAATAGATTGTGGAACTTATGGAATTCAGTTTTACTGGTCTCTGGCTTAAAGACAGCAGTGAGTAACATGGACCCTAATATGATGCAGATTTTTGTAGGAGAGTTAGTTCAGTGAAGGCAGGATAAAACACCTTATTTCGTCATGGTGGTGCTCTCACAGAGGTATAACATTAATGCTGGTACTTAGAGCTGGGAGACAAAACGTGTACTGATGGTGTTTGTAATGTGTACACACATTTGAGACAGCAACTCCACCTCTCATCAATCTTTATTGTGTCTCACATAGAACAGCATTCTTCAGAAATCATGTGCTAGGACCAAAGCTCGGCTGGACAGTTTCTGAATATGTTACATCTGGAGGCATGATCACTTGTGTTGATGAATCCTACGCATATGGCAAACAATTCAGTGATTGGCACCATCATAACTATTAATTTGAAGTCTTTACATTTTATTGATGGTGATGTCCACTCTATTTCAAAAGTATTCGTGACCTCAGATAAATCCGATTTGGCTCTTTCACAAGAAAGCTTACTTTGCAAGGCTTATCTCATTATAAACATAGCTGAAGGTTTTATCAATGGGTATCGAATGCAAAATTGATCAACTGCTTTTCTTTTCTTGTGTTCCATGGAAACATTCATAAGAGGCAAAGAAATCTTTCAACACTACTTCATGCTCAAGTAAATCCCAAGGTGCTGGGGAAATCATTGTCAATAACTGTGGTTTACCCATGAGCCACATCAGGTAGTCACCATCAGAGGAACCAGGTTATTATCACCTTTCTGAACACTGGTATTGGCCCCCTGTGGAATGAAAGCCAAATCTTTATTCACAATCTGTATGTAAAAGTGATTTACTGAGGCCTTCAACAGTTCATTTGATCCCAAATCTCATCTGTTTTTAATGCAAGGACAGCTATTCTGAAACATCCATTCTGGGATAGGGCATATTCGTCAACCACAAGTGGCATCTCTATCAAGAGGTACGATTCAAGGAGGCAAAGTCCTCTGCCTACTTCAGGCCATGAGAATGCTCTTGAGGGTCTAAGCTGTACCCATGTGGAGGTCAGCAATCAGTAACTTAACCTTCCTGTGGTTGCTATGATTGTGCTTTATCTTTTGCTCACAAGTCAATGCAACAGGTAGCACCTGCCTTAGTATCCTAAGTTGTTACTTTCATTTAAATAAAATACCAACATCCACTCCAAATCCTGATAGAAGTTCTCATGATTCTTAGATTAACCAGGTAATTCTTTAAGGCAAATGAACACCAACGGCCTCCTGTGTAGACATGGTTGACTAGGAATATCAGCATTCACCCCGAGTTACAGGAAAATGACATCTGACTGCCATTTGATGGGCAGCATATCTTTGGTCCTAAGTAGATGAGATTTTAGAAAACAATAACCTGGAATAGGAAGCTGGCCCTTTATGTGGTGTGTGAATACAGTGTAAAAGGGCCCAGGGGTTTCCCAGTGAGTGGACAGGGCATGCTATGCAATCCTAAAGTGCTCTGTTTATGGGTAGTGTGGTCCAGCAGCCTTAGCACAAAGTACAAGACATCTAAAAATACATACAGTAGTCAGTAAATGAGACACGACTCAAAAAGGACATCCATGCCAATATATAAAAATAGCATGTATGTTTGTGTTTAGGCATCAGAGAACAATTGTTCAGGTAAGTACGTTTTTAAATAGGAATTCTTTTCACTTCAAAAAGTGGACACAGTGCAATTTCTGAGTTCTGCAATGTTATCCTGTAGGAGGAAAAACAAATTCTGCAAACAGGTAGAGTACAGTGACTTCAAGACCAATCTCTAGAAATTAAGGTGAGTAGTGAGCAAGGTCCAGGGCAGCACCCACAGTACACACTCAGCGGCACGTGGGCGGCCGGATACAAAAGAGCAGAGGATGCACAGTGCATTTCAATGGGATTGCTCAACTGTGAAAAGAGGCTGCAGGCTCTGCCCAGGAGGCCAGTCGGGCTGAGCTAACAGCACGACTCAGGCCTCACAATGCTCGAGCACAGGTAGGCACCATCGGTCCTTTTCTCCACGGCTCAAGGGCAACTGGTGCAGAGGTGTCCTTAGGTGTCAGGGTTTTCTAACCGGAGCGGTCTTGGGAGGGGCTTCTGTGTGCAGAGGCTGCAGGTGTCCTCGGGGAGTCCAGGAGGGGTGAGACCTCTATGGACTCGGACTCTGGAGGGCAGGGGAACCTTGTTGGCAATGGTGGGTTCACTTCAACTTGTTCAGAGACTACAGGTGCAGTGGTGACTTCAGGTTGTGGCAGTTCCAGAGGCTTCGGATTCCCTTTGGTGGTGTTTGGAGAACAGGTCTGATGTTCACATGAGTTTTTGAGTCTTATTTTTTTTTTTTTTTTTAAGGCTGGCAGTCCTCCTGGGTTTTTGGAGTCACAGCCACAGGACAAGTCACCCTTGATGCAGACTTCATCAAGGGATGCAGACAGGCCGGCGGGGTTGGTAACAGGTCAGCTGCTTCTTTTCTCCTCTTCTGCTGCCACAGCTCTTTGGTGTCCTTGGTCTTCTTAGGTCAGCAGGATTTGCTTCACTGGTGCAAGGGGCTTCCCTAAATACTTCATTTAGGGGTGTTAGGGTGTGTGTAGGGAAGTAGCCAATGGACTACTGACCCTTGAGGTTATATGGGCATAACCCTGTCCCAAAATTCCTAGGTTTACTATCTCAAAGATGGCTACCTCTGAAAAATCATGTTCACTTCATTGTAGCCCACCTTAGGGGTGGTACTAGCCTGGAGGTGGTACACCTACCTGACTAGGTCATTTTCCCACCTGTCCAGGTGCCAATTTGGCTCTGGCTGGGGGTGCGGGGTTTGGGAGGTGGCTTCCTCTCCTGTAAGGGGAGCCAGATCCACATTTCAAAGGTGGCGGACTTTTGAGGCCTTGACACCTTAGAAGGCTTATCAGCACGTCATCCTGTGGGAGTAGGTGTTACACCCTCTGCCCAGACAGGCCATTGTTCTGGGTCTCCTGAGAGCAATGGCCCTCACCCTAGGAGGTCAGAACAGTGTCTCAGATGGCAGGCTGGCAGAGACCAGTCAGTGGACACACCAGAGGCTGGTGGCCACCTCTAAGGTGCCCTCTCGGTGCATGTATTGGTAAATCCAACACTGTCATCAGTGTGGATTTACCTATATGAGATGTTTGATACCAAACATCACTATCTTCATTATGTTACATGTGAGGGCGTACCTGCGGGAGCAGATATGCCCTTTCTATGTCATTGTCAATTCTCAGACATAGTAAGTGGCCAGGGAAGTCATTTTAAATGCATGTGCTGCACACTGGTCAATAAGAGTTCCCCAGCTTACATGATGGCTTCACTGACAATAGGGATGTTTTGTATTAAACAGCTCGACTTGATACACCTACACTGAATTCCAGTGATGGATTTAACAATACGTTCACCCAGAGGACACCTTAGAGGTGCCCTCTGAAAACCTACCAGCCTCTGGTGTGCTTGCTGACTAGTTTCTGCCAGCTTGCCCGTGAGACACTGTTCTGACTGCCCAGAGTGAGAGCCTTCTGCTTTCAGGAGCCCCAGAACAAAAGCCTGTCTGGGATTCAGGTGTAATACCCCCCTCCCACAGGATGACCTGCTGGTTATCCTTACTAAGGAGGCAAGCCTCAAAGGGCTGCTGCCTTTGAAATGCGAATCTGGTTCCCCGTCACCTTTGAGGAAGCTGACTCCCTTGTCCAGTGCCCCTTTGGCACCTGGACAGGCTGGAAAATTAGCTAGTCAGGTAGGTGTGCCACCCTCAGGCTAGTACCAACCCTAATGTGGGCTTATCCAAGGTGAACACAATTTTTCAGAGGTAGCCATCTTTGTGATGCTATAACTAAGAATTCTGGTACTGGGGTATGCCCACTTCCCAAAGGAAGTGGTCATATAGGGGGTGTACTGACCCCAATGGTCGGGTCAGTACCCCCCCCCCCCCCATTGGCTACTACCATACACTCCACTAACACCCCTAAGTTCAGTATTTAGGGAAGCACCTGGCACCAGGGAAATAGATCCTGATGATCTAAGATGACCAAGTACACTGAAGATCCATGAAAGCTGAGAGGAGAGAAGAAGCAGCTGACCTGGTACCAACCTCAAGGGCCTGTTTGCACCCCCTGTCAAAAACTGCCCCAAAGTAGACTCATCCTACAGCTGTTGACTCAAAAAACCCAGGGGACTGCCTGCCTTCAATAAAGACTCAAGACCTCCCATGAACAGTAGACCTCTTCTCCTCCAAACTGCAAAGAAAGGACTCTGAGGCTTCCTGAACCGCCAACCACCATTGCACCCATCACCTCCAGCCAGCGTTGAAATGGGCCACCGGTGCCAATAAGGCCCTCCAGAGTTGAAGTCCGCTGTGTTTTCACCCATCCTTGACTCCCAGATGACGCCTGCAGCCTCTGCTCGCAGGCCCCCTCTATTGCGACCGCTCCAGTAAGAAAAACCCACCACCTAAAAACACCTCTGGGCCCCTGGCCCATGGAGAGGCAGACCAAAGGTGTCCCCCTGTATCCAAGCATCATAAGACCTGAGCACTGCTGTTGGTTCAGCCCACCTGGCTTCCTAGCCAGAGCCTGCAGCCTTTTCCTGCAGAGATCGATCTCCATTGAAATGCATTGAGCACCCAATGCTGTTTTGCACCCAGCTGCCCCCATGCAACTGGTGGTGTACTCCTTGTGCTGCCTTGGACCTTGCCCAGCACTCACCTTAACTTCCAGAGATTGGTCCTGTAAGTCATTCTACTATACCTTTTTGCAGAACTGGTTCTTCCCTCCATAGGCTAACATTGCAGAACTCAGAAACTGCCCACTTTATAAAGTGAAAATAATTAATATTTGAAAACCTACTTACCGGAAAGATTTTTCTCTGATGCCTAAACATATATAAAGATACTTGCTATTTTCATAAATTGGTGTGGATCTTGAGTCCTGCTTCTCATTTATTGACTACTGTGTGCATTTGTTGAGGTCTTTCACTCCTCTGTGTTAAGCCTAAGCTACTCAACCACACTACCTTCTCAAAGAGCACTTCGGGATTGTATAGCAAGCCCCTGTCCACTTGTGAGGGACTCCGTGGACTCTTTGCCTGGTATATCTAGTTACTGATATATCACATAAAGAGACAGCTTTCTTCATGCGCACACACTATCTAACTCTGTGCAAGGCTACAGCACCTATCTGTGTCTTGGTGCATCACAAAGCACTGCTTTTCAGACAGCCAAGAAGGCATGGAGCGTCTGACGCACCATGGCATTTGCTGGCATACAACAAAATCAGCGAGTCGGGTATAGGATCGCTGAAGCGTTCGACACAGATTTCAAGGCAACCCTGAAGCGTCTTACGTGTAAGAGCACCAGACAGAATCAACGAGTCAGGTAAAGGAGCACTGAAGCATCTGACACTTGTTTTCAGGCAACCCTGAATCACCTTATGCTAAGGAGCGCCGGAACATCCTGCTTAGATTCTGGCAGTGGGGAGCAGCCATCGACCCAACAGAGCTTCTGACGTTGCAACAGTCTGAGAGGCTCCTAGCGTCTCTTGGATAGACCATGCGTTTGCACTCTGTGATTCACACAACATTCCCTAACTGACCGTCTCACCGGAAGGTATTGGGCCCTTACTTTGTATTAGCAAGTGCACTAAATGCTGTGATACACTCACCTTTTGTGTGACTAGACATTGGAGTGTCTCGCTCTGATGCGCACACCATTCCCTAACTGAGCGCTTCACCTGAAGGTACTGTGTGGAGCTCAAGGTTAAGAATGGGCGCTTACTCTGTACTATTAAGTGTGCTACCATTGGTGATACTCACCTTTTGTTTCTAGGGTGTATAAAATGCAGAGCAGGTCATGAGCTTATCTTGACATTCATAGAGTGTTAAAGTAGAATGACACACTTACCTAGTTTTCAGAACAAAATATTGATAAAGCGTTCTAATCTTAATAGTTGCAGTTTGATACAAATATTTGGGCGGTAAATTCCAAAACCAACTATATCTTGTTTGCTTCTTGTGAAAGGATTATTTTATAGTTTTAGGTTAAGTTAGTTTATGGTTTAGAGACTCAATGCTTAAATAGTGGTGGTAAGCAGATTTCAGTAAATCTAAGTACCGTGCAGAATGTCACCGCACCTCCACTTTTCCTCTCATCTCCTGGAGAACCTACCATACCCTGGCAAAAATGTAAAAAGGTATTTAGCCACTATGCTTGTTGGGGCCCTTCACTCTGTGCAGAGAGGAAGTCTTCTTTGTGAATGCATTGCTTGGGGATAAAGGGGCAAGAAGTTTTCCAACATCTTGTCGAGCTCTCGGATAGTGATTCCACAGGTTTGAACTAGTATGAGATTTGTCTCAGAAAAGAAAAACTGGACCTGCATTATCTTCCAAAGGTGAGCACTGTTCTAGAATGGTATAACTTTGGGAGGAGGTTGTAACAGCAAGGTGAGACTGTAGAACAGTATATCACTGAAATACGCAAGTTAGCAGCTACTTGTAATTTTGGGCTGTTTCTGGAGGAGCGTTTAAGGGACCAGTTGATGCTGGGATGTGTACTAGACAAGGCTCGTGAGAGCATGTGTCAAAATGACCGCGCACCTCTACAAGAGTTACTTACCATTTCTAAAACATATGAACACTCTAAAGTGTGTGTGTGTATGTTATACTAAAAGATGCTGTGGTGGGTAAAGTGAAAGTGTTAGATTTATTCAGGAGAAGTTGGCAAAAGAGAAATTATCCGCTAAATACAAAACCTATCACAAAATCATTTCAGGGCAAGTGTTTTCATTGTGGCAATTCATGTCATATGGTGAATTCCAAAGATTGTCCATGCTGCAAAACTACATGTAAGAACTGTGGATGCAAAGTTCACTTTGCCAGATGTTTTAAGTCAACAAAGGACTTGAAGAAAGTAAGAGAAGTTGGATTATGCGGTGGGGATGTTGAGGAGATCAGTAGTCTTCAGGTGAAAGAGGCTCATGGTGAAAGTCCAGTGGAAGAGGTTATGGTCAATGATGAGCCAGTAAGAGTGCTGTTTGATTCTGGAGCGAAAACTACTCTTGTTCCAAAAAACATTATGAGGAACACTTGCTTGGCAAAATGAAGCTTTTGAAGCCAGATATTAGAACAAATGGGTATGGGTAGAGTCCGTTGATTGACTGAGATACTTTTGGGGTACAATTGAATAAAGCAGTAGCGTTATATCAGGAAAAGTTTGTTTCTGTGAAAGGGAGCTCGTTAATTAGCTGGTTCCATCAACGGTATCTGTTTGTATATTTGGATCGTAATGAGAACCCTTCTGTTTGTATTAAAGAGATGCCATCTGTCAAATTTGTCTCGGGCAGGCATGATATTTGACTGAGTGTTCCCAGAGGCCTTTGCTAACAAACTGGACTGCTTAAAAAAAAGTATCACTTTTTAAAACTCAAATCTAATATATCATCGAAGTTGGCTTAGGTCAGAAGTGTTCTATTACTTGTGAAGGAAAATGAGAACAGAGTTGGACAAACTCATTGCAAATGGTATTATACAAGAAGTAGAGTCCTTAGAATGGTTATCTCCAGTTGTCATTGCTCAGAAAGCCAATGGGGAGGCAAGGCTCTGTGGATTTGCAGGAACTCAACAAAGCCGTGGTTGTGGATCACAATCCACTCCCTAACATAAGTGAAATATTGAGTTCTCTTAATGAGGCTAGGCATTTCTCCTGGCTAGATTTAACATCTGCCTACCACCAAATAAAACTATATTGTTTGTCCCAAGAATTAACAGCGTTTATGGCACCCTTTGGCACCTTCAAGTTCCTGAGGATGCCCTTTGGGCTGATCTCAGCTGCTTCAGTGTTTCAGAGGGCAATGGGGCACATTCTAGAGGAGATTGAGGGCATCAAGGTGTATCAGGACAGTGTTATGATTTATTGAACCTGCTTGGAGGAACATAATGACAGACTGAGGAACGTATTGTCAAGGTTACGTGATGGTTGGCTAACATTGAGATCTGATAAATGCAAGTTTGATGTCCAAGAAATTGAGTATGTAGGACACTTAATGAAAATTTCTGGAATTAAACTAAAGTCAACCATGGTGGATCCTATTAATGGTTTCCGAGCACCACAAAGTAAGGATGAACTAGTAAAATTCCTTGGAATGGCTGAATGTTTTCAGTAAGTTTGTGCCAAAATTTGCAGAAAAAACTTTATGAGGGACTTGTTAAAAAGGGAAAGAGAATTTGTATGTTGTGAGGTATGTAACAACAAATTTAAAAGGTTGAAACAGTGGTTGAACGAAGCACCCAATCTAGGAAGTTTCGCTCAGAAGGATGAGTCATAAATCATGACTGATGCAGGTTCAAAGGCATGTACAAGAAGGAAATGGAAAAGGAAGGACCTTTATTTTTATCTCAAAGAGCTAGAAAGGTGCAGACGTGAATTACTCGGTGTTGGAGAAAAGCATTGAGTGTATTCTGGGCAGTATGTTAATAAAAAAAAAAAAATCTTTTGGAAAGCAAATTTGAAATCAAGATGGACCACAGACCTTTTAAGGAGGTATTTTCAAAGAAGGGCATCTATTATATTGCACAGAATCCAAAAGTGTGTTGTTGCACTGCAAGAATTTAACGTTGTCATAATTTATTTACCTGGGTCCAAAAATATTCTAACAGACTGTTAATCTAGGTTGGGTGACACTGGCAGTGAGGATTCGAAAGAGGCAGATTGGATTGGTAGAGAAGACTATGAAGGACAGCTTAATGTTTGCCTGATCACTGAAAGTATTGTTTCAGAAACAAGTGTGGAGAGAAGGGGTGATAAGTTGCAGAAAGTCGTTAGGATGGTTTCTTCCGGCTAGGGTGAAAAAAGGGAATGTTAAAGGGTATTGGCAGGTCACAGATGGTTTAGTTGTGGTGGATGGATTACTGATGAGGGGCAGTAAGTTTATCCCTCCAGTCAGATTAGGAAACGATTGGTTGATAGTGCCCATGGTAGCCACGTAGGTATTGCCAAAACTAAAGAAACAGTTGGGGAAGGCTATTGATAGCCAGCAATGAAATTAATTATTGAAAGAGAAAAAAGGAATTGTGCAGAATGTTCAAGCAGTGAAAAAGTGTTAAAATGTAGGACACCACCAAAGGTGTTGAGGGAGCAAGTCAGTGGTCTTTGGACGGATATGGCCTTGGATATTTTAGGTCTAGTAAAAATAAAGTCCTATGACGGGTATGTATTGGTGTGTGTGGATATGTTTTCATGCTGGACGAAAGTTAAGATTGTGAGGTCAGTGGAATCTAGAGTGATCATGGATTTCTTGGAGGAGTTATTTGAAAAGGAGGGCTTCCCTAATACCTTGCTGTCTGACAGTGATGTGATAATGGTAGCTAAATAATAATATCCCTCCGATCATGATTCTCCATCTCGGTAGGAGACACAAAATGAGCATGATGATAGAGTAGGAGACCACAGTGTGTGAGATGGGTGCCTTTTCCGTTACAGTATTGTGTAACAAGTGTACAGTTATCCTCTTGGTAGTAATAAGATTGTAAATGTTTTGAAATGTACATCTCAATGTATCTAGGTAGAATTAATCATAAAGTAGTTTGTGTAAACGGTAATTATCTGTTTTTGAGATGTTGGGTGAAAGAGGTGATGTGGTATTCTGTAGCTGTGATGATGTAGAGGTCTGGAATGTAGGGTGGTTGCTAGAATGGAATGTGGAAAGGTTCTTTGTCAGTTGCTCAAGGTACTTGATGTGGATGGGTTCTCTGTGGAAACAGACTCAATAAAGAACACAATCACTTTACAACCAGAGTGGCCTGTCATTAAATCCTACACAGTGCGACCAAACATGTAGCCCATGAGCAAGATGTTGTTCATTGGACACTAACGTGTTCCTCAGCAGATTAACTAAATCTATATCCCTTTTTTTTTTTTTTAGTTGCTATTGTTGCACTAGAGTAGCTTTTCTTTTATTTTGAAGATAAAGTGAGAAGGCTTTTCTGATTAGCTTTCTTTACTGCTTTTATTTCCCTTACACTTGTTCCTCTGGTCTGAGGCAATAAAGCTGGATCCTCTGTAGTGGCAGTTTAAGTTTCAGGACTAAAGTTTCCTCCTATACTTTTTTTCTGCAGCCATCCAGCAATCCAGATTTTTCTCCCACTTTGAGTGAGGGCAAAAGCCCCCCAATATTTACGTGATGTTGTGACATGCTACTACAAGCCCCACTTTACTAAACAGTGTTTCCTACCTACCAGTAACTTCTCCCAGGAACCTCTGAATCCCAGAACATTCCCATTTGGTGTGCAAAAACAATCCCCGTAGCCTGCATCCATGGAGACAGTTAAAAATGTAAGTTCGCCCAATTTTTTCGATCAGTATACTCATGTAATACACCCTATGTAGAATATTCAGAGGCAGCAGTCGAAAGAAACCAGACTTTGATTGCGATGACCCTAGAACACTGCAGGACTACACTCAAGTCGTCATCCGTCAATTCCCTATTATCCTGCTCCCATCGTTCAAGGAGCCCAACGAGGTGTCTCTCATATTGTTATTCAGTTTCTTTATAGGTGAATAATATTGCCTTTTGTGGTAAGGTTTCTGTCAGCAAGCTCTCTTCCAGGGAGGTACTGTTATCCACCCTGGCACCCCTTGGTATATTACTCTGCAATGCAGCTGCAGTCTAAGGTATCAAAATACCTCACTCTAGCATCTGATATTTCTCTTTAAGATCTTGAAAAATGTTTACAGCATCCTTTGCTCATGTATGGCCCAGTTCACTGGTACCTATTAAATACCACGCACTAAAGCCTGTAATGCTACCATTTTTGCCTAGTTGTGCCTAATCCCAAAGTGGCATCTCCCTTTTCATGACTCCTTGTTGCCCCAGGCTCTTGATCACACTTTCCCAGATGTGTAGAATTACTCTTATGTATGACTGCCACCCCATTTTGCGCCACTTCCCGTAGAGCGCTGTCAGTTATTCCTGGGCCCATCCGGTGTCTGTCATGTCTAATTGAGAGCTCCTCTTTTGGGGCAGATGCCTAGTCATTCACAACTGTGAGCTTTGAGGCCCAATAATTTGTCCTTATATCAAGGTAGCCAATGCCTCTGTAATGTGCCCCTCGTATTAACTTATTCAGAGCAATTATGGGGGAGCGCCTATTCTACTACAGTCACCTCAAAACATGCCCACACCCCGAAAGAAGTATCTGATATGGCGTATTCTGTAAAGAATATATGAATTTGGGCAATGTAAATAGCTTAAACATGGACACCCTACCCATCAGTGAGAGCAGCAGTTGCCTCCAATACATAGAGTTTTGTCTGGGTAAGGGCTCTATATAGATTCTAAGAAATACTTTCCTGGAACGCATGACATACATACCCAGACTGTGAGACCCTGGTCGCGCCACCGGTATCAGAAACCTATTTTGCTCCCAACAGTTACAGGTGGAAAACAAATACATAGTTGACTTCATGCAGTTCACTCTGAACCCACTATATTTACCTAAAATGTTCAGCATTTGCAGTAGTCAGTCAATCTACTGGTCAGTGTCGGACACATAAAATAGTACATCACCCATATACATTGAAATCCAGTAATGCCACCCTGTGTCCCACCTCAGTCCCTTCATCAAGGGGTCCCCTCACTCCTAACAGGCGTATGGTTCCATTGCCAATGTAAATATCTTGGGGGAAAGGGGACACCCCTATCTTTACAAAGTAAAAACTTTAGCATTTTGAAAAATTGAAAAGTGTGCTCGCTGGCTATTACAGAAAACTGTGAAGTGTTCAATATGGATACACATGTTCTTATTGAGATTTAATGAACAATTAACTTTTTTTTACTGAGACAATGAGGAATTCCATGTGCATTGTGTTCCCCGATTATTGTTCGTTTTGAACCATGTAATTATGACTTTCTGCCATGGATGAAGCTGCAACTGTTTTTATACAGATGAATTATTTTAGGTTTATTTATCCTAGCTTTGAGTATCCTAGGGCAGCTCCTGTTACTGTGGATCTGAGTGCCTATCAGGGTCTAAGGCTGGTACTAGGGAACCATAATATAAAAAAAAAAAAAATGCTTGTGAAAGTGCAGTCCACCATGCTGGTTTGAACGAAGTAAGCTGCAGAACTGTTGAGCACTGAATTTTATTCCAGAATTTAAATTCAGAGTCCTGCATCTTATAAAACTGCACTGATGCCTGACAGGTCTCATTCAGGACCTGTTATTAAAAAAAAACAACAAAAAAAAAACGTACATTTGGATCACTCAGTGGTTAAGCCCGCCAGTGGGTTTCCAGATAGTGCTATAATGGAATTTGCTAAGCTTAAACATTGGGGAATTTTGGAAGCTTGCAGAGAATGCTAAAAGATGTATTATGAAATCTTGGAAGGCATGGTAACTAGGACACTAAGTAGAATATCAAAATGTCCTATGCAATGGGCTTAAAGAGGTCCTACACCCTCCTAAGATTTTACAGTGTTGCTTTCCTAATGTGCTACCTCTTTTTCCGCAACTGGCAAAAAATGCTTAAGACCATACTAAACCTATGTAAAGCTGTCTTCATGTCGTACCACGTTTTCGCCAGTGTTACTGAGCTAACATTTTTAAAATGCACATATATCTATATTTCTTAGGAAGAAACCAAAATCACATATATATTAAGTGATCTTTGAATCCTACCAAGGTTTGACCAATGTTAGTGTATAATAAGTTTGAAATAAACAATTTTCCATTAACTTTCCCATGAGGTCCTGGAGTTGAACCCTCAAATCAACTTGTAAAATGGTATTCAAACCTAATATTTATAAGAATGCCTCTATCCAACTCTTCTTTAAAATGCTCTACTTGTCACTGATTTCACAAATATTGACTTTTGGAGAGCCAGCAACACCCTTTTCTTTAGTCTTTCAAGTAATATATATTCTTTTAGCCCTTCCACCCCTTATGAAGAAAAAGCTTCATCGAGTCACATAGCTAAAACAAAATAAACACAGTCTCTTCTGCCTCAGTCTGATTTCTATTTATAAAAATAAAGATTACTGTGTTTCTCTTGATGGTTAAAAATGCTGTTGTGCAATACAGTGATGTTTGCAACTCAGATGTTGGCAAGATTGTTTCCAAGATGCTTTTATTAATCCTTCCACTTTTGACCAGTTTTTCCGACCTAATTTCTTGTACAATGCACAATTATATGGCCATTATTTTTAAACAATTTCTTGAGAAGAGCCTACACTCGATGTAACTTGCTCTTTAAGTCTTCTGACATGTTTGTTGAAGTGATTGGCCTATACTGTACCCTGAAATAAACAATTTATCTCTTCTGTAAATGTCCACCAAAAATGTTGTTAATTACTGCTTATTTATAGGTGTTACGTTTGTGTCTATTGTGTTCATTAGCGAACCTCATCCACGTTTTAATAGTTTACCAAACCATCTGTGCACAAATCACATGTTTCCTCGTGGTTTGGCTGCCGCTAATTATTTCTCTTGACACCAAAATATGATGCTTGTTGCTTTTAAAAGGTTGGTGACTTCTGATACAGACAGATGGTAATCAGTGTTTCCTCCCAAGCATAAAGCCTATTAGCCATCCAACGAGTTGAAAGTACTGCTTGTGAAGAGATTTGTTGCTTTGATCTGTGCCAGGCTTGTGAACAGATATTCCACGTTTTCAAAAGCTTGCATGACCATTCCGCATTTGAAATGCTGATTTTTTTATTTTTTTTTTGCAGACAATGTGTCCTGTTTGTTTGGATCGTTTGAAGAACATGATCTTCCTCTGTGGGCATGGGACATGTCAGCTTTGTGGCGATCGAATGAGTGAATGTCCAATTTGCCGTAAAGGCATCGAAAGAAGAATCCTTTTGTATTAGATGAGATTTGTATTTTGCAACTTAAGCTATTCGTCGTTTTTTTTTTTTATCCTCAAACCTCAGCACGCCTTGCAGGCATGTTCTGGAGTTCCAGTGGCCTGCATCTGCAATGTACCGCATATGCAACACCCATTGTTGTGAACTCTACAAAGGCAGTATTTATACAACAACAGTAATTAGTTGTAGATTTAAAACGAGCCTTGCTTAAATTATTTAGGCACTTTCTCTGATAAAAACATTGTGTAAAGCAACTTTTTTATTATTGTTTTCACGTCTGTGTTAAACCTATAACATACTATGTATAATATATGCTTTTATTATGTCTTTTAAGAAAATAATGTGGTCTGGAAATCTTTTCAAACCAGGCAGAATGCTGTGAACATGTGACTTTCCCTAACCCAAGTCTATTACTGAGCTATATTTTCTTTGGAAGTTGCCTCAGTAGTTGTTTGCTTGGTGGTTAGTGCATTACAATTTACCTGGCTGCTCTGATCCAGAAAATTAACTAATGTTAGTCTTAGAAACGCAGCATTTTTCTTCTGCTTAAGTTAACATCATTTGTGCAGTCTGAGGATGTGGAACTTAAGTAAAGGTAAAAGGGCAGAGAGCAACGGTTTGTGTTTCATCAAAATGATTTCTGACTTCACACATGTCCCCCTCTTCTTGTAAAACATCAAATAATAAAATGTGATGGACATTGTTTCCTCGTGTCAAACCATTTTGCTTTACAAGCCCAGCTCTAGTTATCATTTAATTGTAAATGTTTTAACCACATATTTCCTTTTTAATATACACAAACTGTTAATAGTGGAATGCATTACATTGAATGTCAGTCTTTCCATTTACCCACTCCATCAAATACTTCGATCGGATTGCTCACCAGGCAGTGCAGTAGACATGAACATTTTGAATGAAAGTGGCTTTCTAGCAGCAAAAAAAGCATTACTTGATTTTCACCCTATCAAGTGAGTTTTCTTTTAGCAAGCAATAAGTGTAAACTGGAAAACAGTAGTCATTTGCTTAGAGACACTAGTTCAGTAAGCATGCTAATATTTTACAGTGTATGGCCACCAACCCGCTTCCCAACACTAAACATTGTCTTGTATTCCTCTAGTAGTTTTATTTCCTCCTGTTTATTAACGTCTTCAATCAAGACATTCCTAAAACCTTAAGTTATACTTAAGATTATCTTTTACATACTATGTACCCCTCATGTTGCTCTGTTCTTCCTACCCTGAAAGCCTAATCAATATGTTCATTGTTTTCATCATGGTGTTGAGATTAGAGCAGGTTGGCTGTCCAGTTAATCTTCAGGGTGTTGTGATCCAATAGCAGTGGGCCGATGCCGCATGTTGGTAAAGGAATATTGTTGATGTTCAATCAATATGGGAAAATTATTTTTACACCTCAACCAGAATTCCTTTTTCCGCTTTGTTGAGCTGCCCACGACTAGGGAAAAAAAAAATCTTCCTTCATCCTAATGACTTTTCTTAAGTAGAGCCCAATTCTTTATTACCCCAGAGAGGTGCATCCAAGCTTGCATAAAGTATGCAATAAAAATGTTCCACAAATATAACAGATAATCCAGATGTTTTGTATTGGGCTGCAGTGCTCTCAAGAAAAGTGTCATGAGTATTGCGAGAATTGATGAATTACAGCAATTTAGATTTTCAATACGGTACGCTCACAGACCCTAACATGCTTCTTGAAAGTCTTTCAGAAGCTCAGATTGTACTGTATAAAGCAATCCTGTCAATTTCATGAGAAGAATGTTGGAAAACGTGATTTTTTACCTATTGCCAGGCTGGGAATTCTCAGTAGTCCCTGTTAAAACAGCAGCAGTGACATACATTGTAGTGGATCAGCTAAGTGACAAAGGAGATATGTATCGATTCCATAGAAGTTGCACTTAACAATTCTAGGTCAACAGCAGTTGTGGGTCCTGAATTGTTGGCATTTAAACTCCAGGCCCTACCTAGCAAGGACAGCCTGATGTGATTCAAGCACTAAGGCATCCTATGCCTGAGGAGCTAAATGAAAATTTTTACACAAGTTAATTTAACAAAGCAATGGGGTGGTGCCCCATTGGCCAGTCATAAGTTCAATCGGAGAAAGACTTTACATGCAGTTTAATCAACCCCAAATTCCAATTAAATTTACATTCTAGTTAATATATTTGCAAATACTACTTGCACCATTTGTGTGGAGCATGATTTAACGAAAATAATTCCATCTGTTCTTCAAAGTGGACCTTTATTTTAACTTTTGAAATATTGACTGTCCTTATGATTACAAAGTGGTCTTGTTAATGCATGTTGAGATTTTCTATACTGCTTTGAGTTTCCATTAGAAGAGGTGGTATTGGAATCACTTGTTCACTAAACATACATTGTAG
Source organism: Pleurodeles waltl (assembly GCF_031143425.1). Taxonomy (NCBI): domain Eukaryota; kingdom Metazoa; phylum Chordata; class Amphibia; order Caudata; family Salamandridae; genus Pleurodeles; species Pleurodeles waltl. The sequence continues at coordinate 503,307,296 of NC_090439.1, forward strand.
GTAATGAAACCAATTATGTATGTAAATGATGGGTTTTCTTTTACTGTAAATAGTACTGAAGTCCCATGTGGTTCCTTTATTGTTTTCCCCAGACATACATCACCCTACTAAAGGGAAGAAAATACATATTAAACTATGGCCTGGTGTCTGATTTCATTGTCAGTCAGCCAATGCACTGAGTTTGTTCACTTCAAATTTCAGTGTTATAAGAATCCAGCATAGCAAACTATTTAGAAAATTGTGTCCCCCCCCCCCCCCACCCGTTTTTTTTGTGTCAGTTTATTCTTCAGGTGCGATAACCGATTCATTAGACTTGTGCCAACAAACACCAATTTCCTTTTAAGTAGAACTGTGATATGTCCCTTCGGTTAATACCACCAGACTTACTAGTTTCTTTTTCTTATAACTTGATTTAAAAAAGTGACGTAATTGTCTCTCTCCATCCAATGGCCACCATAAGAGAGATTTAAAAACTTAAATTTGAGAACCGTTATAGACTACAAATGCACTTAATCTTTTTAGTGTTTGTAAGTCACTAGAGTTTGACATTCAGCTTTTTCAGCATTTTGATAAACTAAGAAATATATAAATGTATCTCTAAATGTATTTCTACTGAAACAAAGGGACATGTGCAGGACATTGATATCTTTGTTACTAAATCTGTAATGAAAAGCAAGAAGCTATGAACATTTCATATACTGCTAACTACTGGCCACTGAGGAAATATCTGCTGTTTCTGTCTGTACAGTAGTTTCAGGTGTGTTAAGTACAAAGCACATATTTGATCTCTTCTATGGAACTCTTGGCATGCTCCCCCTACCCATTTGGCTCCTGCAGGTTTCAATTTTTAAAATCTTCTTTTGCATCAGCAGTGAATGCTCAACCTGTACCATACTCTTTTTTTTTTTTGTACACAATTCCTAATTTTCAGACTTATTTTCACCACTTGATGTTGTCTTCTGTAGCTTTGGTTTTAAATATCAAGTTGGAAAGTTTTTTTCTGCAGTTGTGCTGCATCAGTTCTGCACACTTGGTCAGTTCCAGCACGATAATTGTGATTCTCAGAGCCTGTGAACACAGCCCGAAATGTCAGATATTGTTAATGTGCCCTCAGGAAGATCCATCGTTGAAAACTGGTAACCTTACGAGGCTGAACTTTATTATGAAAAGGCCGGCAATGCAGGGGGAGCTAAGAAGGACTTTTCTCATTACATAATTCTTGACATTAATTTTATCCCAAAAATGATAACGATGTACTTGCACACCCTCAAATTGATTGTGCCCCTCGAGCTATTTATATGTTTGTCATTATAGGATGTATACTTGTACAAATTTTTCCTTCTTAGAGTATTGATGCAATGGTAATGGTGTACTGATTATCAAACTTCCCATTCTCAGTTTAAAAGTTTACAATGTTATGCTTGTATGCCTTAATCATCCTGTTGTTTTTTCTATCGAGACCTCAGAGATTCACTCTCACCTTCAGGTTACTTAAAACAAAACACATGTAAGCTGAAGGACAACACAGAAAAATAAATACCTTGTGAACAAGATCTAGAGAATGGCTTTACAGGCTAGAAACCAAATATCCTTAACTTGCATGTATGCTACGTGAGCCACATCTTTCACACGGAACATCCTGCCAGAACCCTTTTCTGACCTTTTAATCTTCAAGGCTTTGAACAAAGCGTAAGTAAGGACCACCTTTTTCCTATGGCTCCTGCCCACAATCCAGATTTTTACAAAATTAACATTTGCACATGTGCTGTTGCCAATGTTGCCTAAATTCTTCATTGTTGTATCCTCATTTTTACATCTGTGTCTGATGAGGGCAGTTGACTCTTAGGATCCTTTGGGATTCACCTATTTTGCATTGTTTCACAGGGGTTCATCCATTCAGTTACTTCAAAGATCCACCGGCTTTCGATATCCCCAACTCAGTAATGCTCCTTTCCATGCAAGGATTCCTTCACCTTTCCTTCGCTGCCCAAAGTTCTGTTGCAATCTTGTCCTAACTTTAAACATTGATGGTGTGGAAAAAATTGGAAGTGTCTAGAAGCATTGACCAAAATTCAGAATACCTGTTGACTTTGTTTGGATCTTTGTCTATTTTACAGCACAGTCAGCGGTGGTGATGTATTAAAAGCTTTCCTGGAGGACTTGCGCACATATGCATGTGCTGAGTTTGTGTTATTGGCCTTTGAAGTGTAAGGTACAACCATTCAGTTGCTCGGTGGATTGTCAACTCTGCAATTGCTTGTCAATTTAATGCAGGTGTCACCTTTAACAATTTTGCAGCTGTGTTTTAGGCTTGATGACTAATCCTGATAAACAAGTCAAGCAAATGTACATATTAGCAGACATTCTCAATAACCTCTGCATATTTTCTCTAATATCGGAAGTAAATGCTGAAATGAGCATGAATACTTCTACAGCCATTATGACAGAACCACCTATCAACCCCATGTCTTTATTTTGATTGATTCAAACTTGAACAGGCTTTCTAGTAGTAATCCCAATGAGCTTTTGAGTCACTGAGCTTTAAGCTTTCTTTACAGTTATGCACACTTTTCACATACATAAGATTTTACAGATTACCCATTAATCCTTTATCCAATTGCACATATCATTAAAAATTGAGATCTCTCTTTTTTTACGTTCCCGTGGGCCAACGTAACATTTTATAGTGTACATATGAGATTTGCTTTAAAACATTTGTTGACTGAACTAAGGCATTTCGTTTTATGCCTACCATATTGCCGTTTGGATTGTGTCCTGAGTTACCTTCTTATTTAACGTTCACTGAGCTGCTCTGGCAATATTTGTTGCATTTCAGAATTTTTCCTGCTTTTCTGCTAAGCAGTGCGGTGGACCTTCCAAATTGTATTCTAAACTCAATTGAAAGGTAGTTGAAGTTGAGTGTAATTAACAGTTGTTTGTGATAAGTAGCCCATGGTTGTTCTTCTTCACCTACAATTTCCAACTTTGCTATGGCAATTGTTGTAGGTAGCGTTTTATAATTGGGATTTTAAAAGCAAGGCACAGAAGATGGATAATTGGTCAGAGACGCTTGACAGATGTTCTGCGTATCACATTACCCAATATATATTTTCAAAACTAGAGTCCCGTTCATTTCACAGGTTGATTTATGGGGCTTAGATTGAGCTGGTTTTGCATTCGTGAGTAAATGATCTTTTTTTCAGCAATGTTTATTTACATGGTAAACTTTGTGGTCTTAGTACTGACTTTGAGTTCTGGATGTATTACAAACGAGAAATTGTTCCTGTCCTACCAACTTTGTAATCGTGAGCAGAACTATAAGTACTTTGATGCAGCTGATCAAAAAAAAATGCTTAGAGAGTAAGGCTATTATTGCAAGCTGTAAAGTTATGTAATGTCATTGGAAAATGTAATACTTTTCAGCTACTGATGTTTTAATGCCATAGCTGTAATCAGAGCTGCCTATTTAAAGGCTTTTTCTTCATGCTTATAAAATGCAAATTATTATTTAGATTTTCTCACTCGGATTTTAGTGTTGAACAAAGACTTACTGTGTTTATAGTTCCATTTCGAAGTGTGCACTTCAAGATGCCACTATAAATGGAAAGAGTATGGATAATTTGAAGTGTTGTCCACACAGAACAGTGCTTTAAAGTAGCAAACGTGGTGTACTAGTTGTGAATTTCAATTGATGTCCACAACATTCTCATTGCCTAACTTTGTAATGATATTGTGAAGAGCTGATCATTTAGGCTCAAAGATTGTCATATTTCAGGTAGATAAAAATTATCCTGGAAATACACCATGGCTCCAGCTCTTCTAAACCTATTTTTAACCTTCCTGGCAGAATATAACGTTTAAATTGCAAAACTTTGAAAGCACCTCCTGGTTCCTAAGTTGTACATTTGCAACTCATGCCACACTGTTTCTGTTGTAACTTAAAAGAAGTTCTGGTGTAATTCCATATAGAGATTTCTCTTAAAACAGTGTGATATTCGCTGAATATAAACTGCAAACTGTACTAATCTAAACAAAAACAATTATTTTCAAAAATGGCATTTTATCCTGAAGCAGATGAATGTGATAACAGATTATGGACTATCAATTTATATCAGTATGTGTATATGTGTATATATATATGTATGTGTATGTATATATATATATGTATGTGTGTGTATGTATGTATATATATATATATATATATATATATATATATATATATATATATATATATATATATATATAATTTTGTATGTATTCTGTGCTTGTAATGCAAAGACAAGACAGTATTTTTGGTTGGACCCTTGCAGAAAATAAGTGTATGACGCTCTATACTTTAAATTGAGAGACTTCTTCTAACGTTAACGTGAAACCAGTGTATTTGGGGCATTGATTGTGCAGATGATACCGAAGTAGTGACCTTAAAATATAACTAATGTAATTACTGTCATATCTCTTTATAATAGGATTGCAAAAAGGACGTGTGTAAATGTATTTGAAAAGCTTTGTTTTTTCTAGATAAAAATAAAAGGGGTAAAGGAGCAAATTAAAGGAATGGCTATTCCTTAAAGAGCATGCCACCTTGTTACAACGTTCTGGAGTCTATTTTTGAGAGAGATTTCTATTTTTAGAATTAATATTACATAGACTAACTTCCCAGAGTTTCTCTACATTCCCTGTAGTAGAATTTGGTGTGCAGATTGCAAATGTTTTCAAGAGAGACTCTGTGCTTATTTTGTGGCCCTTTAATATTAGGAGTTCATCAGTAACTAGTAAATGTGGCCTCCCTGTAAGTCAACATGTAGCATTTTTACATTGCCTTTTCTAATAGAAGCATAATCTGTCTTCATTATGGATTTTTTTTGGTATAAATTAAGCTGTATTTCACTTTATTAAATTCTAAAGATTATGGAAATTGGACATTGCAAGTGCATATAAACAGGATTGTTACCCTAATGCAAAGTAAAATAACTGAGCATCGATTTGAGTGTATGTGTTTGTGTGTGTATATGTATATACAGATGTGTGTGTGTGTATGTATACACACACACACACACACACATATATATTCATTAGTAGTTAATTTTCAGTGGGAGGTTCGGTCTTTGCAATACAGCAATTTAATCTTTGGCTCTGTTCATTTGTGGAAATAGTTATTTTTGTTTATTCACAGTGGACATGGGAGAACGTTTTTTGCATTTTGCTGAAGTATAACTGCATTGTGTCCTATATTGAGTCAGTGTTAAATATTTAACTACATTAGTATCGTAAAACACGTTTGTCACAGAATTGGCTCCTTAAGAAAAACATGTGATGCCTACATTTTACAGATTTTTTGAGAACATAAATGCTCTCACAGACTTTGTGATATTTCAACAATAGTAAGGTTTCATAGACCTTTTTACACATTTCCTGGCTCTTTTTCCTTATGGCACCCGTTTTCTTCATTTTACGTCTGCACTATAATTCATGATAAGTCATAAAGTACCATTTAATGAAGTTGAACGTCTGTGGTGTAACTAAAATGTTATAGCATGCTGCTCCACGTTTGTGGCTTTTCAGAAGTTTATGTGCCTCCTAGTCACACTTCTAATCTGTTTATTCACTTGCTTAAAGGATTTGTATTTTGGCTGGGCACATTTCAACCGTTTATTATTTTAATTTCAGCAATGGATGAGGGTATTTAATTTGAGCAATCACTTAGTTGCAGCCTCTGATTAAAACAGAAGATCTGTTCTTTTAATGTTAGGATAAATGCAGTTCTCATTATGTTCATGTGTTTTTGTGATCTGCTGTGGTAATGGTTTTCACAAAGGGTATTTTTTATGCAACATAGCCTGTATTGCTCAACATGACAGCATGCATCTCTGTGGAGTCTCCATTTTTATACCTTAACCTCTTGATCTTTTTCAGATGCCTTTAAACACACTACATTTTGGGGTTGTTTATGGGTGGCTTTTCATGCTATGACATTAAAGCATGATACACAGATGCATGTCTGTTATAAAAAAGTGCAATACTTCTTGCTAACTTTTTCAACAAACTATTTTCCATATTTTAATTTGAGTTTGTTTTTCTGAAGTGTCTTCTGGTGTGTGTTATAGTACATGTGCTATCACAAACAAACTGCAGTCAGAAATGTGAGCTTGTGGTTTTTTTTAAAGCATTTTGTGCTAATCATAAGCCAAATAGAAATGTTTTTAACCTTAACAATCAAATCACCCATGTGTGAAGGATAATTTTGTGTTATAGGAAAAGTGCATTTCGCAAAAAAACTAATTCCTAAAATTCTTTTCTTTTTGTTGCATCTTTCATTACAAATCAGCATCAGTCGTAAAGGTTGTAAAACAATTTGCTTTTCAATGAAGTGGAAAAGATGGGCCTGTATAGAATTATACTATTATCGAGGCCAAACAGTAACATTTTCATAAAGTGATTAAGCTCTTCAGTAGACTTCTGGTTATTCACTGATTCTGACATCTGATAACATTTTGAAGACTCATGCTTGCTTATTACCTATTTTCCCTGAACAGTTTATCTACCTGATAAAAGGTGAGAAGATCTAATACTCTTTTCTGTTCCAGCTGTTTTTAATTAATCAGCCATTGATGACTTGTCTGAAATGGAGTTGTTGCAAATTATCTTACGAAGCAGACATCACTAATGTAATAAATATGCTATGCAGGTTGACCCTACACTGAGGATGCTTAGAATGTACTTTTTATATGGTGGCTCTGAGGGCCAAAATTACATGTCTTCAATATAGCTGATTTTGTAATGTGCCTTAATAGGTCTGCACCAAGAATTCAATACTTGTCCTCATAAAGTTGGAACCTTATATGGTGTATTCCATGTCCACTAGGGATTTCATTTTTATAGTTTTTGTCTTTAAATATCTATCTCATTTGTTGTGCTTTGGAGCTAAAATATGTTCGCTATCGGGCTAGAAAAGTGAGGAGGTGATCCTATAAGAACTCCTTTGATAGCCTAAACGTAAAGATTCACTTTAAAGCCTTTTGACCGTTTATCTAGATGGTGCAATCCTTAATACATTTGCTAGTCTTATTTCCACTCTTTCTCTTGGACCAGTGCTCTGTTTGTGTGCTTGAGAATCACGTATTTCTTGTAGAAATATAGTTTGTGGATTGTTCATTTTTGTGTATGCTCTATTTAAACCTTTAGCACATTTTGTATTTTCTGTAAAATGTTGTGCTTAGGCAGGATAACAGGATTACATTCATATTTTGGTTATGTAACACATTGTAAATAAATGTAGTAATTTTGTATTCTCTTGCTTTAACAAATTGCTTTATTGCAAAAGTTTGCTTGACATGGTCTAAGTGTCCCATAAGTACTAGTTAATTGTACTGTTAATAAACCTTGAGTTGGTCCTTGATATGAATTTGTCTGTTTTTCCACAGGATTTATGAACTGGCAGCTTCTAGCAAAAATATTTGTTTCCATCATAAATGCTTTTATACATGTTTTTACATGTTTGTATCACTGTACCTCAGTGAATGGGCTATGTATGGCTATGTAACAGTGTGATTTAAGAATGTGCAGTCTGACCCTTTTCCCTTGTCCGCTATTACTGATTGATATATGTTAATCCAAAAGGTTATTAGAACTACATATCTAGAAGTTTGAGATTCTTTTGTCAGATGTTGCCCCAGACCTCGTTAACACCATTTGTCCAATGTCTGTCTTCACAAAGAGTTTAATTATTGATTGGCAGCACTTGGTTGGCACATGAAGTATTAACTACTCTACTTAAAGTGATCAGTGATCCTTTGGAATATTATGGTGAAGGTGCTATAATACTACTATTGAATACCATGTAGCAGTTTCTGATCCCTTGTTGCCATTTGTGGTTACATGGAGAAGCATTGAACATCTCTGAGTAAACACAAGTGAAATAACTTCATTGTATGTGGTTAATTAAAGCCATTACAAAATAAAACACAAGAAACTAATATTTTATACATCACAAGCATAAATCCAAAAAAATCAGTCAAAAATAGAACAAACAACAAAGCCATTCAAATTCTAAAATCATTTACAAACGCTTTACAAAAATGGTCCATAAACTTAACAAAATGACAGTTTAGCATAATATGCTGACCATTTAAACATTGAATCAGTGCCTTCCTGCACGTCCTTAGTTGATTATAACATTTCCTTAGCCATTTCCTATGAGCTTCTAGCAAAGCTGAGTGCATGTACATAAACTATGCAAAAGTGTTTCTACATTAAACCCACAAAGTCTGAACTTTGCTTCAAGCCATGTTGCTTTCCATCTAGGAACAAAGTAGTTTGTGAGAAAGTTACCCTATCTATATGAAGGTAACTTAAGGTTCAAGTAAAAGGAAGTTAATTTTAAGATATTGTTGTCAGCGAGGTAGGGTATAAAAGTTCGAAACAGTCCAGCCATGTGCTTTTTTGGGGCCAAGAATTTCCTTATTGGATAGTTGCAAAACTCTTTTTAGACTTTTGTTAACCATGCATCTAAAGTTGATAGACTAAACTGCTGTGGCCCACGAATCCTTGAGATCCAGCTTGACCAAAAATAATTCTGAGCATTTCTGCACTGATTATGTGGTCTAAAATGCAAGATTTCTTGCCATGTAAGGTGTTTTAATGTGTTCCCTGAGGCTGCCTTCATCCTTTTGTAACTTTTAATGAATGTGCCTCACCAAGCTACTTGTTTCAACACAAGGCCAAACTCCAGATGTACTTGGGCTTGCGTAGTTTTCTTTGACAGTCTGACTAGTTGTTTGAATATAATGATTTGTATGGAATCTAATAGTGTAGCATCTGTCCCTCTACAAACTGTATATCAATATGTCAGTAATGGAAGTGTTTACTGCTAATAACTAAAGAATGGGGTCTGATGGGGGGCAACTTATAATTTTTTTGTTTTAGGGTTTCAACTGTAAAGAATAAAGATTTAGGGGGTCAACGACCGCGAGAGCACCGCCAACAGGCTGGCGGTGCTCCCAAGGGCATTCTGACCGCGGCAGTTCAGCCGCGGCCAGAAAGGGAAAACCGTCGGTCACCCGCCGGTTTTCCGCTACCCTGAGGAATCCTCCTTGGCAGCGCAGCTTGCCGTGCCGCCATGGGGATTCCGACCCCCATACCGCCATCCTGTTCCTAGCGGTTTCGGCCGCCAGGAACAGGATGGCGGTATGGGGTGTCGTGGGGGCCCTGCAGTGTCCATGCCAATGGCATGGGCACTGCAGGGGCCTCCGTAAGAGGGCCCCACTTTGAATTTCAGTGTCTGCAATGCAGACACTGAAATTCGCGGTTGCACCCGTCGCACCCCATCCACTCCGCCGGCTCCATTCGGAGCCGGCATCCTCGTGGAAGGGTGTTTCCCGCTGGGCTGGCGGGCGGCCTTTTGGCGGTCGCCCGCCAGCCCAGCGGGAAACCCAGAATACCCGCGGCGGTCTTTTGACCGCGCAGCGGTATTCTGGCGGCTCCAGCCAGGCCGGCGGTTACCGCCGCCGGCTGGGGTCAGAATGACCCCCTTAGTCTTGCATATGTGATTTAAAGGAAACTTGATTATCAAAAGTAATTCCTAGATAATTAACTGTTTCCAGTTTCTCTGCCAAATCTCAAGCTGCTGGCTTTTTAGAACGGCTTACAAAAGTCAAAATAGATGATTGTATTTGACAGATGTCTTGCAGCAAATCCACAATCCATGAAATGCCATGGTTTTGGAGTCTACCAATTCCAGTGGCCTTGTCTAAACACCACTACCTGTACCCTTACTTACACCTTTGCAGCTTTTCTCATACCATATTAGCTCTACCCATGTGTATATTCTAGAACATCTGCCCCTGCCTTTGGACCTGTACCCATTTCTATATTTTAGTATCCCTAATTGTACTGTACCCTAATATCTTCATCCACACAGTAGAAGTTGTTCCCTCTCCATCAAAGCTGACTTTTTTTTTCTCATAATCAGTTTCCTTTCTGCCATTTTCCCCTTTATCTGGCCTTTTTCGTAAACTTCCACAAATTATTTAAGGTGAGGGTTTTTCCTCATTGGAGAATTTCACCAAAATGGAGTTTCACCTGTCTGGTGTTCATTTTGACTTTTGTCCGAATGATGTAGAGCCCCTTAATAACAGGTTGAGAGAGGGCTGGAAGTGTATTTATTTTAGTGGGAAACAGCATTACCTTTACCAAGCATCCCTCACCACGCACATGCCTTTACCATGCTAGTCTTTTCCATGTCTTTTCCATGAAAATGCCTTTAGAATGAAAATATAAGTATTTTGCAGGGGTGTGTGTGTGTGTATATGTTTGATGGCATGTGTAGCTGCAGATACACATGCTATGCATATCGATTCCAACATCTAGTGTTGGGCTCGGAGTGTTACAAGTTGTTTTTCTTCGAAGAAGTTTTTTTAGAGTCACGGGATCCAGTGACTCCTCCTCTTCAGTTCCACTGCGCATGGGCATCAACTCCATTGTTAGATTGTTTTCTTTCCGCCGTCTGGTTCGGACGTGTACTCTCGCTCCGAGATTTTGATTTGGAAAACTTTAAAAAACCTTCCTTTTCGTCGGTATTGTATCAATAGCGTTATTCATCTTCCATCGAAACAGCAGTACTTTCGGAAAACAACTTTGTTCGCCCTTCAGGGCGCGCTCGCCCAACTCTGACCTATTCGGGCCGACCGCTTGGAGAGCCTCATGGATCGGACTCCATTCAGTTTCTGCCCTCGGTGCCACCTGAAGTACCTATACGCAGACCAACATCTGGTTTGCAACCTCAGCCTTTCTCCACACCATCAGGAGGAAAACTGCGAGTCCTGTCGATCGTTCCGATCTAAAAAGACTCTTCGAAGAGCAAGAAGGCTGGAAATGGCGTCGAAGAGTGGAGAACATTTCGACGTTACAGAAGAAGAACAAATGCAGACAGTAGTCTTGATCCGAGACAGAGTCAAAGCAGGAATCCGAGGAAGGCAGACCTGTCACAGCTGGTTACTACGTCTGCCCCTGCACCCCCACATAAGAAGGCCTTGGGTACGCCACTGCCGGAAGGCCATGGCTCGGCCTGAAAAAAGACTGTCGGTGACCGACCCTCGGGTTCGGCATCGAAAAAGGCCACTCCTCCGAAGACTTCGGAGTCGACAAAAAACATTAAAAGCTCCATTTCAGACTCCAGTAGACAACAACAATTTTCAGAGTCGAAAATAAGAAAAACTGTTTCGGAGCCGAGTCTTTCCTCATAATTTTCGATCCTGAAAAAAACTTCACACTTTGTAAAAGAAAAAGGCAGGCTATACAGAGGAACAAGGACCTTCCAAAAGACTGCAAGAAAGCCATAAAACCTCTGCAGAAGAGACCAAGATTGAACCAATCCTTCAAATTATGGATGAGAGATAGTCTAGGATACACATCCATAAAGAAACAGGGAGATCATCACAGCACCTCCTTTAAAAGCAAAAACAAAGCTGGCATTTCAGGAGGAATTGGACACTGCACAGCCCCCAGTTAAAGTGCCTAAACAAAAAGAGAAGACAGCACCTCCTCAGTCTTCTCCTCATTCTCCACTTCTACCTACCTTCCCTCAAATAGGTCCTACACCAGTGCATTCTCCAACGCATTCTTTTTGACTCACAACAAGACACTGTTGATCCATTGGAGCTTTACAACCCTGATCCTATCCCAAGCAACGACCCAGACACCTACCCCTCTAAACCATCTCCACCTGAAGATACTACAGTATATAATCAGGTGATAGCCAGGGCTGCAGCCTATCATGGGGTTACAATGCACACGGAACCACTAGAGGAAGATTTTGTATTCAATACATTATCCTCAACTCATTCTAGGTACCAATGCTACCAGGTATGGCAAAGCATGCAGCCCACATTTTTAATGAGCCTTTGAAAGCAAGAATAACAACAACTAGAATAGAGAAAAAGTACAAACCTGCACCTTCTGATCCTGATTACATCACCCATCAGGTGCCACCGGATTCAGAAGTGGTTAGAGCTGCAAGAAAAAGAGAAAATAGTCAGTCCTCAGGAGATGCACCTCCTCCTGATAAGGAAAGCAGAAAATTTGATGCTGCAGGAAAAAGAGTTGCATCCCAAGCAGCAAACCAATGGAGGATAGCAAATTCCCAGGCACTGCTAGCTCATTACGATAAAGCCTATTGGGATGAGATGCAGGATATCATACAGCACCTCCCAAAAGAGCACCAGAAAAGGGCGCAACAGATAGTGGAGGAAAGGAAAGCTATTAGTAATAACCAAATAAGATCTGCCCTTGATGCAGCTGATACCACTGCAAGGAGTGTGGACACAGCAGTCACTATTCGTAGACATGCATGGCTGCAATCCTCTGGTTTTAAACCAGAAGTACAACAGGCTGTGTTAAACATGCCCTTTGATAAAAAACATCTTTTTGGGCCAGAGGTAGACACAGCAATAGAAAAACTACAAAAAGACTCAGATACAGTCAAGGCAATGGGTGCACTCTATTCTACACCATATAGAGGGTCATTTCATAAGCCTCAGTTTCAAGGAGGTTTCAGACCACAACCTTCAGAGGCATCAACTTCCCAAACAAAACCAACTTACCAAACCCAGTACCAGCGAGGTGGGTTTAGAGGCACATACAGAGGACAATACTTTAGAAATAGAGGTAAATTCCAAACCTCTAAACGGCCTGCAACACAGCCAAAACAGTGACTTCCCTCACTCCCCTCCACTTCACAATTCTCCTGTGGGGGGAAGACTAAAGCAGTTCCACACACATCGGCAAAATATCACCATGGACAACTGGGCGCTATCAATTATTCGCAATGGTTATTGCCGAGAATTGTTAAACACTCCTCTAAATATTCCACCAAGGTTCCACAGGTTAACCCCAGAACATACAATTCTGTTACAAAAAGAGGTTCAATCTCTACTACTCAAACAAGCAATAGAGTTAGTTCCACAGTCTCAACTAGGAACAGGAGTTTATTCACTATCCTTTCTAATTCCCAAAAAAGATGGCACCCTCAGGCCAATATTAGACCTCAGGCCCCTCAAATTTTACATCCTATCAGGACATTTTCGCATGGTAACTCTGCAAGATGTTATCCCACTGCTACAAAAACAAGATATATCTCCACATACCCATCCATCCAACTCACAGAAAATAAATGAGGTTTGTCATTCAAGGAAAGCACTATCAGTTCAAAGTGTTACCTTTTGGCATAACAGCTCCAAGGGTATTCACAAAGTGCGTAGCAGTAGCAGCAGCCTACCTAAGAAGACAAACCTATACATGTCTTTCCATATCTAGACGATTGGCTAATAAAATCAAGCAGTCGTACACAATGCCAAAATCATACTTGTTATGTAATAGAAACCCTGCACACCCTAGGTTCTTCTATAAACTACCAAAAGTCACACCTTCAACCAGCACAAGTACAACCGTATTTAGGTGTGATCCTAAATACTCAACTAGCTCTAGCGTATCCAAATACACAAAGGACACAAGCTTTCCAAAATCTAATTCCACTTATACAACCAAATCAACAATAAACTGTAAGATTTATCATGAAAATCCTAGGAATGATGGCATCTTGCATTGCACTTGTTCCACACGCAAGATTAAACATGAGGCCCTTACAACAGTGCCTTGCACAACAGTGGTCACAGGCACACAGTCAACTCCAAGATCTAGTGTTAATAGACTGCCAAACACATATGTCCCTTTAGTGGTGGAATTGCAGCAATTTAATCAAAGGGCGGTCGTTTCAAGACCCTGTGCCTCAGACCGTAATTACAACAGATGCATCAATGATTGGTTGGGGAGCCCACCTAAACAATCCCAATATTCAAGGACAATGGGATGTCCAACAGAAACAGCTACACATAAACCACTTGGAGTTATTAGCTGTGTTTCTGGCCCTCAAAGCCTTTCAACTTCTTTTCACACAGAATAATGTTCATATCAAAACAGACAACATGACAACCATGTATTATCTCAATGAACAGGGAGGGACACATTCATCCCAACTGTCCCTTCTAGCCCCAAAAAATAGGAAATGGGCAATTCACAATCAAATTCATCTATTAGTGCAGTACATTCCAGGGATAGACAATCAGTTGGCAGATATCCTCAGCAGAAATCACCAACAAGCACACAAATGGGATATTCATCCTCAAAAGTACTTTCAAAAGTGAGGAACACAAAATATAGATTTACTCGGAACAAGCAAAAACACAAAATGCCAAAGCTTCGCATCCAGACACCCACATCCCCTATCCAAGCGCAATGCTCTATGGATCAATTGGTCAAACTTGACTCAACATGATACTCATAGCACCAACATGGGCACATCAGCCATGGTACACAACACTACTAGATCTATCTGTAGATCTATCTATCGATCGAGTATCATCCATCATCGACATCTCGGTACCGGCGGACCCGCGCCCAACTTGGGCCTGGTCGGCCCGACCAAAAGTATTGTTGAAGCCTCATGGACCAACCCACGTTTAGATTCTGCCCTCGGTGCCACGCCAAGTATCCCTACACGGACCAACATCTGGTTTGTAACCTATGTTTATCTCCGGATCATCGAGAGGATACCTGCGAGGCCTGTAGATCCTTCCGCTCGAAAAAGACTGAGAGACCGAAGAGCTCGAAGGTTAGAGATGGCGTCCAGATGCACCGAACGCCTCGACTCAGAAGAGGAGTAGAAGATCCACACCGCCGTCTCCGTTCGGGGGGCCAATTCCGAACAAGTCCGATATCGACTGACCAATAACAGCGGGCCAGCATATGAGTACGATTGCCCCGACCCAATCCAAGCCCAAATACAAGGCCTTGGCAACGCCACTGCCAGAAGTGCATGGCACCACCTGTAAGAAAACTACTGGTGACCAAGCAACATATTCGGCAGCGAGAAAGGCCACGGCAACAACAAAGCCTGTAGACTCGAGCCGAGGCACAGGCTCCGAAATTATAAAGCACCGACCCATTGAGTCGAAGCCCCGAAAGTCACTCTCAGAGCTGATGCCAACAAGCACTTTAGGCCCTTCGATCCCAAAAAAGCCGGCATCAGAGCCGAAAAAGCATACATACACTGAGGCGCATGGACTTTCAAAGCAAGTAAAAGAAAGCCATAAATTTGCTGAGGAACTGACACAAATGGAGGATTTTGAGAAACAGGCCAGAATACAAGTCCATAAAGACACTGGCAAAATCCTCACTGCACCTCCTCTAAGAACAAAGAGGAAACTGGCCTTCCATGGACATTTGGACACTGATCAGCCACAGGCTAAAGTCCCGAAACCAAGAGACAAATCTCTGCCTGCTCAGTTTTCACCTCACCAGTCTCCTCCTCATTCTCCTCACCGGTCTCCCCGCCTGTTACCCCCCACTGCACAGTGTCCGTCACACACTGTACAATCAAAACAAGATGACACTGATCCATGGGACCTCTATGATGATCCAGTTTCAGATAATAGTCCAGAGTGCTATCCATCAAAGCCATCACCCCCTGAGGATATCACCTCATATAAACAGGTTTTAGCCAGGGCAGCGGCATTTCACAACGTGGCCATGCACACAGAACCTCTTGAGGACGACTTCCTATTTAACACATTGTCCTCAACTCACGCCTCCTACAAGAGTCTTTGAATAACTTTATTTCGGCTACAGCCATAAAAGTAGAAGATACAAAACATTTACATGGTCAGAGGGCGTATCAATTAACAATTTTAAAGATATAAAAATACCATTATTTTTTAAAAGTTTTTACAATGACCTGAAGGGTATAAAAATATTAGATCATCAAAATTTGCTCCAGTCAATTTAAAACTTATCAAACTAAATAAATATGATCTAAAACCAAGTTAATAAAAAGCACGTGATTATAAAAATTCTCTAGTTCATATCTCATATGTCACAAAAAAATTTTTTTTTTTTAAAAACCAACAAATCATCATTATCCTTTTAAATCTAAAGATCGGGGCCATTGAAGTTTTGACTTCATCCGATAGAACCTAATGTGTATATAATCTGAAACCAATGTGTTAGAGATACATGTTTATAATAGTTCTCTTGTTCTTATGGCCCATGCACTTCGCAAATATCCCGCGATAGAAAAAACTGTTTTATCATTTGTGTCAGTTCTTAAAAGTCGTAATGCTATATTCCATTCCCTTATCCCAACTGCCCTACACAATGGGGCAATCCACTTTTTCCTAGGTACCAGATATCTTGGACAAAAAAACATAAAGTGCGCGAGTGACTCTTTTGTCTTTTGACAATGGTGGCAGTATATTGAATTAGAGTCCTCTGAACTCCACTGTGCTGTAAATGTCTTTAGCGGGAGAGTCCCTAATCTAAACTTGATGAATAGTGTTTTAGTATAGGGAGGATTTACATTATCCATATAGGCCTCAAATTTGGGGCTACATTTATGATCTAAAAACTGTAGAGTCAGACTGCCATGACTTTTCGACCAAATTTGGGCCAGTATGTTCTCCCAATAGCACCTTTTTACACGTTCCTTTATTTCCTTAGTCAAATTATGAGGGGCACTCCACACCTCCTCCATTTTAATGAATTTACACGTATCTCTAATATGTCTGAACCAAGGGATCTTTAGTACGTTATCACTTAAGAGGAGTTCATCTAGTGCTATGTGGAGGATGGACTGATACTCTGAGGTCCACAAGCGAATCCAGTACATTAGTGGTCTTAGTGAAATTTCATTGTGTATTTCGTTTAGGGCTAAGTCGAATCTGAGTGGGGTGAGAGGGGTGCTCGTTGGCAACTTCAGGAAGTTTCGTATAAAGCGGTTTTCTACCGTGGTCAGACATCTAGAATTCGTATGTCCCCAGAGCTCAGCACCATAAGTTGAGGCTGCTACAGCCACTGCTTTATAAACAGTAATGGCAGGTGTTATCTCCCCTTCACGGGTATTGGCTATTTCCCTTGCTATCACTGTTGACCTTTGCCTGAGTGCTGTCTGACTCTTCCTAATCTGTGCCGACCAACGTTGATCGTCACTTAACCTGATCCCCAAATAATCAAATTGACTGACTCTCTCCACTGGCTGGCCTGCTATCGTCATTTTTCCTCTAAATAGTTTGTGCGGGTTGAAAGCCATAAACTTAGATTTTGTTGGGTTGATTTCAAGTCCTCTATTGGAACAAAAGTTATAAAAAGTGTCCAATTCGTTTTGTAAGCCCATGGGTGTTCTTGAAATTAGTAAAGTGTCATCGGCGAACATTAAGATAGGGACTGGGGTTCCAGCTAACCTTGGTGCGTCATGATTACAATGTAGCAATTGATCCGCAGCACCGTTAATGTAAAGGTTAAACAGTGTTGGTGCCAAAATGCACCCCTGCCTAACTCCTCTATTGACAGGTATAGGTTCCGTTAAATCGCCACTATCCGACCAGCGCACGTGAGCATAAGTCCCTTCGTGGAGATATCTAATCAGTCTTAGTAGTTCACTATTGGGTTGATAGCTCTCCATCACTTCCCATAATGTGTCCCGGGGTACCATATCAAAGGCAGCTTTTAAATCGATGAAAGCTACGTACAAATGACTTTTATTAAGTGACAGGTATTTCCAACAAAGAAGGTTAAACCTAAAGGCCTGATCTATTGTGCTCAACCCTCTTCTAAAACCTGCCTGAGAATCGGAGAGAATTTGAGAATCCTCTATCCATGTCTGTAGTCTGTTCAGTACTTGCTTAGTGAATATCTTTTGGCTAACATCAATAAGACTGATAGGTCTATAGTTGGCGGGTTGTTCCCTTGGCCCTTTCTTGTATATAGGTACTATAATTGCTCCTTGCCACGTAATAGGAAGGCCTCCCCCCCTCAGTATCTCATTACTAAGTGCATTTAGATACAAAGACCACATTGTCGGTCGAGAGAGATATAAATCCCCTGGAATACCATCAAGACCAGGGGCCTTCCCTTTACGTATTGATTGGAGAGCCTCTGTTGTTTCTTTTAGTGAAAAGAGGTTGAGGTCAAATTTGGGTGGAATTGTACTCTCCCACGTTAAAGTATTGGCATGGAGGTCGTTAGATTTTAGAGGAGATGTAATAGTACTACTGGTGTGTGGTTTACTGTATACATTTGAAAAATGCATCACCCAAGTTTCTGGTTGAATTACAGGGAAGTTTTCCGTTCCTTGAGGGCTGGTCTTATCTGCCGCTAGTTTCCAGAATAAATTGAGGTCCTTCTCCTGGAGCGCCTCAACCATTCTATTCCAATGCCTAGTCGCCCATTCTTTTTTTGCATTTTTAAGTACGTCTTTGTATACAGTCCTGTTCTTCTTTATCTCTCGACTGTTCCCTTCCTTGAGTGCTCCCAATAGCTGTATTTTAGCTTGGCGACAGGAGTTGGAAAACCACCTTGATGTTCTACTCCTAGTCTCTGTCCGCCTCCTTGTCGTCTGGAAGTGTGGTTTTAATCGGGTGACCAGGGTACTGTGGATATTGACCAGATCTACCAATTTGGTATTTATATATTTCAAAGGGGAAAGTGTTGTTGCAACTATTCTATAGATTAGTAGCTGGAAATTGGCATCACCTTTAACCCAGTCCCATTTCACATTTTTACGATCATTGGTCCTAGTAAGGGCACTATTTAGAGCCCATGTTGTCAGCGTCCTAGAATTAAATAGGATAGTAGAGAAGGAGGTGCTTAATGCTAAGTGATCACTGTCGATACGAGGGAGAACTATCATGTTGATTAGGGATTTCCAGAGGGCGTCATCTACTAGGACGTAATCCAGGTGGCTAGAATATATGCCTCTCCTATATGTAGGTGATGCCGGATTATCTGATCTGGTATCCTACAAGAGTCTACCCAGGCTTCCTGGCATGTTAAAACATGCACATCAAATCTTCCAGGGACCAGTTAAGGCAATAGCTATAACTCCAAGGGTAGAAAAGAAATATAAGCCACCACCCTCAGACCCAATTTTGCGCAGCAAGGAAAAGTGCTAATTCCCAGTCCTCGGGGACGCACCCCCTCCAGATAAGGAAAGTAAGAAATTTGATGCTGCAGGTAAAAGGGTGGCAACACAGGCAGCTAATCAATGACGTATTACCAATTCGCAGCCACTAATGTCCAGATATGACAGGGCTCACTGGGATGAGATGAAAGACATCTCCCCAAGGACCAACGGAAGAGAGCCCAGCAGATAGTAGAAGAGGGACAAGCAATCACAAACAACCAGACAAGGTGAGCGTTACACTCCGCAGATACAGCCGCTAGGACTATCAATACGGCTGTCACCATTAGGTGACACGCATGGCTTAGGTCATCAGGATTTAAACCTGAAATCCAGCAGGCTGTCCTCAACATGCCTTATAACGAGCAACAACTATTTGGCACACAAGTTGATACAGCCATTGACAAAATGAAAAAAGACACCAACACTGCCAAAGCTATGGGGGCGCTTTATTCATCCCAATACAGAGGCTCATTTCGAAAGCCCCAATATAGGGGAGGCTTTAGATCCCAACCATCTGAGCCATCTACCTCACAAGCTAAACCCTCTCACCAGACGCAATACCAGGTTTCAGGGAACCTACAGAGGATAATTTCCCAGATCTAGAGGAAAATACCAGCCCTCAAAGCAACCCACTCATACCAAACAGTGACTTTACCACCATCTTCCCTCACCACACTTCTCCTGTGGAAGGAAGACTGCAAAAGTTCCACTCCCACTTGTTACCCATCACATCAGACAATTGGGTCTTATCCGTTATCCAACATGGTTACTGCATAGAGTTCACACAAACTCCTCTAGATATTCCCACAAAACCACACAAACTCTCATCTCAACACATTTCAATGTTGGAAACAGCGGTCGGGGCACTATTACTCAAACAAGCCATAGAGCTTGTGCCACATAATCAAAAAGAAACGGGTTTACCCCCTGTATTTTTTCATTCCCAAAAAAGACAAAACATTGAGACCAATACTAGATCTCAGGACTCTCAGTCTCTACATCTGATCAGAACACTTTCCCATGGTAACACTACAGGATGTAGTCCCACTGCTACAACAGCAAGATTTTATGGCAACACTGGATCTAAAAGATGCATATTTTCACATACCCATCCATCCAGCTCACAGAAAATATCTCAGATTTGAAATACAAGGAAAACATTACCAGTTCAAAGTGTTACCTTTCAGGATAACAACAGCTCCCAGAGTATTTACAAGATGCCTTGCTGTAGTCGCAGCATACATAGGTAGACAACATATACATGTCTTTCCATATCTCGACGACTGAATAATAAAAGCCAACACTCAAAAACAGTGCCAACATCATACACGTTATGTAATAAACAGTCTAGACACACTAGGGTTCTTAATAAATTACCATAAATCGCACCTACAACCAGCACAAATTCAGCAGTATTTAGGAGCCACATTAAACACCCAAAGAGCACTTGCAAGCCCAAGTCCACAAAGGGTGCAATCGTTCCGAAGCATATTGCCAAAAATCCAGCCAAACCAAAAGTACACTGTCAAATTTGTCATTAAAATGTTGGGCATGATTGCATCATGCATCGCCATTGTCCCAAACGCAAGATTAAACATGCGGCCCTTATAACAGTGCCTTGCAAAACAATGCTCGCAGGCACATGCTCATCTTCAAGATCTAGTGTTGATAGACCGCCAAACACACATATCGCTTCAGTGGTGGAATCCCACAAATTTAAACAAAGGGCGGCCATTTCAAGACCCTCTGCCTCACACCATTCTTACAACAGATGCATCAATTATTGGATGGGGAGCACATCTCAACAATCACAACATTCAGGGACAATGGGACAACAAACAAAAACAACTTCACATAAATCAATTAGAACTGCTAGCAGTATCCCTAGCACTAAGAGCTTTTCAACCTCTTGTTCACAAACACATTCTTGTCAGAACAGACAATATGACAACAATGTACTACTTAAATAAACAAGGAGGAACCCACTCATCACAACTTTGCCTTCTAGCACAAACAATTTGGCATTGGGCAATTCACAACAAAATACACCTGGTAGCTCAATATGTTCCAGGGATTCACAATCAATTAGCAGACGGCCTCAGCCGAGATCATCAACAAACACACAAGTGGGAAATTCACCCCCAAGTGCTTCACAAATACTTTCGCCAGTGGGGAACACCAGACTTAGATCTGTTTGCCACCAACCACAACGCAAAATGCAAAAATTTCGCATCCAGGTATCCACACCCTCAATCCAAGGGCAATGCTCTATGGATCAGCTGGTCAGGGATATTTGCTTACGCTTTTCCCCCTCTCCCGCTCATTCCATTTCTGGTCTACAAACAACGTCAAAACAAACTCATACTTATAGCACCAACGTGGGCACGTCAACCATGGTACACCATATTGCTAGACAGGTCACTAGTACCACCCATCAAACAGACCAGACCTGTTGTCACAAAACAAACAACAGATCAGGCACCCCAATCCAGCAATACTCAATCTGGCTCCTGAAATCTTAGAGTTTGGATATCTACATCTTCCACCAGAATGTATGGAAGTGATTAAGCAAGCAAGAAAACCTACCCCCAGGCAGTGTTATGCAAACAAATGGAAAAGATTTGTTTTCTACTGCCAAGCCAAACACATACCACCCCTGGACGCAACCATACAAGACATTGTAGGTTATTTACTTCATCTACAAAAATCAAGTTTAGCTTTTTCATCCATTAAAATACATCTCACAGCATGCTTATTTGCAAAATATACAAAACAAATCTCTATTTAGAGTGCCTGTCATCAAAGCTTTCATGGAGGGTCTAAAACGTATCATACCTCCAAGAACGCCACCAGTACCTTCATGGAATCTTAATATTGTACTCACACGACTACTGGGTCCACCCTTTGAACCCATGCACTCCTGTCAAATTCAATTCCTAACATGGAAAGTAGCATTCCTAGTGGCAATCAGTTCATTACGAAGCGTTAGTGAAATACAAGTATTCACTATTGAACAACACTTTATACAAGTACACAAACCTAAGGTAGTACTTCGCACAAACCCTAAATTCCTACCTAAAGTCATCTCACCATTTAATTTAAATCAAACAGTCTCCTTCCAACAGCCAGACTCAGTGGCAGAGAGAGCACTACATACATTAGATATTAAAAGAGCTTCAATGTATTACATTGACAGAACAAAATCATTCAGAAAGACTAAACAGCTCTTTGTCGTATTCCAAAAACCCGATACTGGTAATCCTATATCAAAGCAAGGCATAGCCAGATGGATAGTGACATGTACCCAAACTTGTTACATAAAGGCTAAAAGACAGCTGTTAATAACACCAAAAGCACATTCCACTAGGAAAAAAGGAGCAACAATGGCATTCCTAGGAAATATACCAATGACAGAAAACTGTAAAGCAGCCACTTGGTCAACACCCCATACTTTTACCAAGCATTACTGTATAGATGTGTTAGCAACATAACAAGCCACAGTAGGACAGGCTGTACTAAGAACACTATTTCAAACAACTTCAACTCCTACAGGCTGACCACCGCTTAGGGGAGGAGAACTGCTTTGTAGTCTATGCATAGCATGTGTATCTGCAGCTACACATGCCATTGAACGGAAAATGTCACTTACCCAGTGTACATCTGTTTGTGGCATGTTCCGCTGCAGATTCACATGCGCCCTACCTCCTCCCCATGGAGCCTGTAGCCATTTAAGTTACATTTAAATGTGTACATATGTATATACATCTCTATTCCATTGCATGGACATCTCTTTCTTTACACTCAATCACTCCTACCTTACCCTCTGCGGGTAGGAATACCCTGACCCCTCACCCCTAGGCCAGGTCATGTGGTCCCCCAGGTACCCGGCTTGGACCAAAAAGCATTTCTTAAAAAAAACTTTTGCAGCAAAATCAGAGTATCCGCGAATCCTGCCAATTTGCCTTCTTTTTTTTTTTGCCTCCCCCCTGCCCCCCCACCCCCCTGCCCCCCCCCCCCCCACCCCCCACCCCCCCCAAAAAAAAGCACAATCGCATGTGCCTGGGTGGACCAGGTCCTGGGGTCAAAATATAATATTTATTATTGGGAGTGGCACACGTGGCCCCCCTCCCAATGGCTGCTGTGGGCCCCAGGGACGCCACCTCCCTGGGCCAGGCTAAACAAATAATGGTGTAGAAGTGCTGCATGCTCTCCTTCATAGGCCATTTTTGGCATCCCTGAGAATTGGCTTATATTCAAGGGGGGAGGGGTGTGCGGACCCCCCTCTTTTGCTTATTAGGTCCCTAGGGACCATCACCTCCCTGGGGCCAATTTTATGATTTCAAAGTGGGAGGGAGGGGCGTGCGGGCGGCATTTATGGCCCGGGGACCACCACCTCCCTGGGCCTAAGCCATCCTAATGGGAGGGGGTGTGCGGCCCACCTCCTGGGGTATGTTCAGCCTGGGGGACCACAAACTTCCCGGGGCTGGCCCTACAAACAGAAAGGAGGGGGGCTGTCAGCCATTAAATGGCCCTTGGGGTTGCCACCCCCCAGGGCTAGCTTCCTATGTCCTGAGGTGCCCACCCTCAGGAGATATTAGTTTGCTGTCGCTTGGCAGGAGCAATGACCGCTCCCACCAAGCAAGAGCAAACTTTGAGTTTGCTCCCAGCGA
Source organism: Pleurodeles waltl (assembly GCF_031143425.1). Lineage (NCBI taxonomy): Eukaryota > Metazoa > Chordata > Amphibia > Caudata > Salamandridae > Pleurodeles > Pleurodeles waltl. The sequence continues at coordinate 503,330,972 of NC_090439.1, forward strand.
GTGGGAGCAGGAAAACTGCTACAGCCCTTTGGGAGCAGACTTCATCTGGTTTTGGGCAGGTGAAACAATTGCTCCCGCATTCAGGGAGCAGCATTTCTTACTGCTTCCTGCATGTGGGAGCAATGGGTCCATGGGGGAATTGAGGCTCCCCCAGAAGTCTATTAAAGTCCACAGTTTGCATAAAATGTCTACACACATGGTTTGGGATATTTCCTGTTCTCTCCTCGTGAGTCCATTCTTCATCCATTTAATGACTACAAGTATGCAAATATTCAAAATGACCTCTAAGCTATGCTTGTTTGTTTCCACCCCGTATATGTTAGTGGTATGCATCAGTCTTCTGTCTTTTTGCAGCCTGATGGACAGCTTACCAAAAGGCCCGAGTGTTTGTGGTGCAGCGGAAAATGAGCACATCTATACCAAAGAAGCACTTACTTCATATCATTAATAGGAAGTACTCTTGTTTGGTGGAGATATAACTCTTTGTAGGAGGATTCAGGTTAGCACAGATTTCAGTAGGTGGTCGCTAGAGGAACAGTGACATTGCTAAAAGTACACCAGACATGGTCACTGGAGGCATTACCTTGTGGTCCTTTATGCAGTGGTACTGTAGAATGTGTACTATACATTTACCCAAAAAACTAGCACTTACTAATTAGCCAGCAGAAAGTACTCCAGTTGGGTAGACATTTTGAACTAAACTGTGCACTCTTCTTGTATAAATAAACTGGTGAGGATCCATTCTGGCACCAATGCTCATTTCACAGGTAGTTAAACCTCAACGGGAAGCAGCTACAAATATAAACATAGCAGGTGCCCCAGTTGAAGCTCGGCTTCTTTAAAGTACAAATCCTCCCTGTTTCTAGAATGTATTCAAGGCAAAGCAAGGGTGTTTTCTCTGCAATTCCACATTGAAAAACACTCAGATACTCTAGGGGGGTGAATGCATCCTTGATCACCCCATCGTCTGTAAAAGTGCTCACTGGGTGCCCTAGTTGGTGCCCAGGCCCTGAAGCCAACCCCTGCCGCACTCAGCCAAAAACCATTCGTTGCCTAAGGGTGGTTGGCTGCAGGTCCTGGCCGGACGCCAGGTTCTGTGGCCAACCCTTTGGCCGTGCCCAGCGATGGTTGGATTAACGTAAGGTAATTTAATATTACTTAACATAAAATTCACTGAAAAAAAACAAAGGTTACAGGGACCTTATGGTTAGGAAATATAATTTTTTTTCAAAAAGCGTTAGAAATTCACTAAAACATCAAAGGTTAGAGGGACAATATAGTTAAGATTTTACATTTACAAAACCAAAGAAATTCGGCAGTAATAGTTATACTTACTGCAAGACACTATAACCTATGCTCTAAGGTAACTAACTCTCACCCTCGCCGTGTACTGCTGCTTACCCCACATATCTGATAGACACAACTAGCCGCAGATTCCTTATCTTAGAATTCTCCCCCAGGCGTCAGACTGGATCCGGAAAACTTTTCTGCAGCAGTACCTCTGTGCATCAGTATAGGGCGTCGTGCAACTCCATAGGGACGGCGTCCCCAGATATGACATCGACAGGGTCAATATAGTCCCTTCACTGACGTCAGTCTCTTTTCTGCGCAGCAGTGCGGAACCGGAGTAGCAGTTTCCTCTGGCCATTTTTTGGCCTTTGCTTTCGACTTTCTTCCCCCTCCTCCAGTTTGGCGACGTCTCAAGGTAAGCTTTGCCTATGGTCGAAGTTGCGTCTTCCTCCGGATTCACCACTTCCATGTGACTCCCAAAGACAAGTCTGCGCAGGAGTCGACCCCATCCCTTCCGCCTTATCCTGGCGCTGGGATGCCTCTGGCCCGGATGCAGGACTATTATTTGACCTTGCATGCTGTTTTTGGGTGGTCTCCTCCCTCTGGAGTGCCTTCTGGCTCTAAGGAGGTGGCAGGTGTCCTGACAGGGTCCTCAAAGGTGGCATTGTCCTCTGAGCCCGTTGGGCCCCTCGACTTCAACTCCGGAGTCAGATTGGCGCCGATGCACAGCCTCTCACGGCTCCCATCATCTGCGCCCGATTCTTCACTTCTGATGCCGACTTCGGCAGCGGTGGGGCATGCGACTTTGTTCGGCGCCCCACATTGTTGTCTCTCCGGAGTCGGGTGGCGCCCCATTCGAGGTCGTGGTCTCTCCTTCCCGGCGTTGACTCCAGGAGCAGTGCTGTTGGAGTCGAATGTTCCTTCATTGGCATTGGCTGAGCCTCACACTATTGTTCGTCCATCGGAGGGGCCTGGATTTAATTCTCAGCCTCTCAGCCTTCGTCTGCACCCAACTACTCAAAGTTTTGTAGTGGAAACTGCTTTGGCTGCACACAGTCTTTTGCAGATTCCTCCTGTTTCCGCCAGCTGGATGCTTCTGATAGGAGGATTTTCACCTCATCTAGTTCGGCCTTGCGTTCCACTAATACTTCTTGTATCCTTGCTCACCTCTCCCATTTTCTGTGGGACTCAGTTGGTCGTATTTTGCCTTCTCTGTCTGACAAGGCTAGAACTGCTCTCACGCCCTTTAGACGGGATGGTCAGCAAGCTTCCAAGCTTAGTGTTCGATGTGGTATGAATACCACTGATTCTGTTGGGTGGGTTATGGCCTCTTAAGTAGCACTACGGCAAAGGGCTTGACCACGTTCTTCCAATTTCTCAGGCGCTGGATGAGATTTGTTGCGTGATATGCCCTTTGATGGCACGATTCAGCCTTGCGCTGCTTCAGAGATGCTCATGGTGAGACTTAGTGTCAGTTCCTCTTCCTACCCTAGAATCATTTTTCTGACTTGTTTTCTTGTTCAGGGAGAATTAACCGTGGTGTAGTTGTCACGGTCACAGCCCTCACACTGAGATGCAAGGGTTCTCTTCCCGGTGTGTCTGTAGACGTCCACCTTTAGGAGTTGTACTCGTTTCCACCATTACACTTTTTAAAACTGCCATTCTAGTGTGTGTTCTTGTCAGTTGACAACCAGTGTGAAGTTCCTGCTGCTTGCAGGTTCATTTGTTCTTGTCATGTTCTAATACATCATTGAATATATTGCTTAGTGGCACACTTACGTGCCTTTGGTGGAACCAACCACTCTTGTTCAGTGGTTTCAATCCCACCAATGCCCTTTGTGTTCATTATATGCTGTTATTCCACCTATGGTGGTCAGTTTTCGTTATTATTTCGGACCAGGTCTGAGTCTCATTCCGCTACATGGAGTGTTTTCTATTGTATTCTGCCTATATGCGGGTTGTCTACAATCTGTGCTCTGTAACAGAAATGTGTGTTTAGCCCAGCTCTTCAGAGCAATTGGTGTAACATTTAGCTACTTCCTCCTCCTTATTTGTTCCCTGTTGGGAACTTGTTCAGTGCTCCTAAAGGAGCAGTTTAGTTTCTGATGTCATTAGGATTTCTATTGCTGTTTTTGCACGTGTACTTTTCCATTGGTATTATGGGAGAGGTTTTTTCTGCCCATTTTCCATGGTCGTCTTCCATTGGACATGTGATACTACTTATACTCCAGATATTCTTTTCTGGTTGTTTTTCCTCCAAGTCAGGGGCACCATCTGTTGCCCCTTCGGAGCCCTACTTTCACTCTCCTTCTGACCTTTTAGGATGGTCATGAGGGTAGTCCCTTTTTCCTTTCGGGCATGAACCACGTATTTGGTGGACATGTTCCCTGACCATCAAACCACTGTGGGCAGGGCGATGACCGGAATTCTACCATTGGTTTGCAAAGTGGACTTTGCTTACTAACTCATTACTTTGCATGAAGGATGTGCATAGTACGCCCATTGGATGTTGTTCAAACCTATTCTTCCATACACTTTTGTGGCTTTTATTATCTCCCCCACCCTACTGTGGTAAGTTGGGCTTCATCTACTTGTGTATGGGTTACGGTCTTTCAGTTCCCGTCTCATTGGGGTGTTTATTTCCCTTTCTGGGTATATCTTCATGGTATTCTTTTGTTGCTTAATGCAGGCATTTTCCCTGCAGGCTTCTACCCCTAGCATTGCTTCTTCATTGCTAGTTCAGAGGTGTGAAGGAATTTCCTCAACTTCCTCGCATGTTATTTTTGTGTTCAGTATATTTCAACAGATCAGGTTATTCCCCTTTGGCCTTGCAGGCTTCTGTGGTCTGGTGTCCAGCCTCCATCGTTGGTGTCTATATTCATATACTCCTTTTCACAGTTTTCATTGTTGATCCACACTTGGATCGCTTCCTTCTGCGCTGGTTGTCCCTTCGGGATTTACCGCCTTAACTTCCTTCTTCCTTCAACTGATTTTTTCTGGTCGTTGCTCAGACCCACCCTCTACTTCTTTTGGTGCACTGGCCTTAATTTTCATCTTTGGCAGATTTTTTTCTTTCTTGAGAGATGTTATCTCTCCCCTCTTTTCTTTCCTACTGTGCTGTTGCTCTCGCACAACTCTTTTCCTTTCTACTTATCTTGGACGAGGAGCAAGGTTTAGTTCTTGAGGCTTTGGTGTTATTGGCACCTACTGATCGAGGGTTCCAATCAGATCTATGGTGGCCTGGTGCTTTAGGTTATGACATTTGGTCCTGTGCATGTCTCTGGACAATGTCTGTATGGACACACCCATCTCTTTACTTGTCTGTATCTTTGTATGGTTCCCGCAGCTGTTTTTTCCAGTCCTCTAACCATACCCATTAATACCATGCCTTTGGCAAACCTTTTGTGTTTTCTGTCAGCTGGCTTTAAGTGCCCCACAGTTTTGTTTTCTATCTATGCCTATTTCCCCTTGGGTGTTCCTGGACATGTATATCTGCTGTCCAGTTTATCTCCCTTCCAGAGTAACGCTACCTGCTTCTTGCAGGTTTTCAATAGGCATCTTGGTGCAAGCAGCATATATGCGTACCTTCCCTTTTTTATTACACTTTGGGACTTTCCCGTGATATGTGTTACGTTCCTGTCTCTCGCAGTCCCTATTAGGACACCTTTGCACCTCATTCATTCGGCCTTCTTGGGAGCACTTCATGTTCTTACCTGTTGTGGTTCTGTACCACCAGATTCATTTTCATTGCCATCTGTTTGGACACCCATGATTTAACATATCTTCTTGTGATATTCTGTGGGTCATCCACTCTTTTTGAGTGAGCTACATACTTGTTCTCACCCTTGTCTATCTCAGGTCTGGTCTACTACTCCTTTAGTTGACCGGCTGTTTATTATGAGACTTGGGTGGCATGTGTTCGCATCCCCTCCTTCTGGGTTGATGTTGCTTTGGTATCTAATTTTAAGATAAGAAATCTCTGGCTAGTTGTCTCTACCAGATGAACAAGTTACCTTCAGTAATGCCTTATCTGGGAGAAACACAGACTGACCACAGATTCCTTATCAACCCACCCATTCTCCCCGCTTTGCGAACTGTTATCTGGCTTCAGTCTCGCATCGGGCATTCTTTTGCTATGTTTTTCATTGTAGTGGTTGTAACATCATATTTATATCCACCTCTTTGCTGTAACATATTTATATCCACTTCTTTGCTGTATACACTGTTCCCTTACCAGTTTATATGTGGCTCCGTGTTGTGCGGACTCTAGTCACAGAAGAAACTGACGTCAGCGCATCGGGGGAGGCACTATATAGACTCTGTCAACGTCCTATCCAGGGACGATGTCACAACAGAGTCGCACGCTGCCCTTTACGGACGCGCAGAGGTACTACTAAAAGTTTTCTGAATCCAATCTGCGACTAGTCTGTGTCTCTGCCAGATAAGGTGTAACAGAAGGTAAGTAACTTCTTCATTACATAAGTAATGACATCATCTGTGACAGCATTTAGAATATAACTCAACATTTGTAATCAAATTATTGATAAGAAAACTACGTGGCGGGTGCTTGTGTTTTAGTTTCCTTAGATCAAAAGTGCGAGGACAGTAGTACCGAGTGGCACTGACTTGGGTCTGTGAGTGTCAAAGACGACTAAAAAGAAGAAATAATTTGGCATTTTGTTTTTTTTTCCACCTTGGGATAGCTGCATATTAAAAAATAAATTAAAAAAAAAAAACAATGACCTAAAGTGAAAAATAAAAGCGAGTTAAACTAATCAAAGGGAAATATACTCTTTTACCTTATGAAACCTCCGTTGGATAATGTGATCTCTACAGATGTCTTCACGTGTAGTGGATTGTTTATAGTGCTATGAGGCCCCAGTCTCTGACAGAGAGCTCTGTGATTGTCATTATTTTAAAATTGTATTACACTGTATAAACTAGGCTGCTGCAAAATACTGTTTAACCGCTCGGGTGCCATGGATGAGCTGGTCTCGGTCACGATTGCTGTGTGCCAAGGACGAGCCCAGCTGTCCCTGTCAGGGATGGAAGGGGAATCGCTTCCCCTTCCACCCTGACCCCGCCCCCAATTTCCCCACCCAGTGACGTCTGATGACATCAGCATGCGATTGCGTGCTGACCTCATCAGAGGTCACCTCCCATCCAGTGCGATGCGGAAAAGTAATGCTCAGCATTTCTCTTCTCTGGCGGAGAGAGCAAGCAGAGGCATGAAAGGAAAGGCCTTTCCTTTCATGTCTCTGCAAGTATTTCTGCTGCCCGATCGCAATGAGATCGGGCAGCCGAAATGCACACTAGACACCAGGTATATATATATATATATATATTTTCTGTTTTTTATACTTATGTATAAGGGGAGCAAAATATTTTGGGGCCTTTTCTACCCCCCTGGAGGGCAGAAGCCCCTAGACACCAGGGATAGATATATATATGTCCGATGGCATGTGTAGCTGCAGATACACATGCTGTGCACATCCCGCCATCTGGTGTTGGGCTCGGAGTGTTACAAGTTGTTTTTCTTCGAAGAAGTCTTTTCGAGTCACGAGACCGAGGAACTCCTCCCATTTTGACTCCATTGCGCATGGGCGTCGACTCCATCTTAGATTGTTTTTTTTCCGCCATCGGGTTTGGACGTGTTCCTTTTCGCTCCGTGTTTCTGGTCGGAAAGTTAGTTAGAATCTCGGAAAAATCGTCGGTATTGTTTGCGTTCGGTATCGGGTTAGTTACAACAGATCGACACCGAATTAAGAAGAGCTCCGGAGGCCCTTCGGGGTTTTTTTCGATCCCCGTCGGGGCCTGGTCGGCCCGGCCACGTGTCTCTTCAAGGCTGATGGAACGGACCCCATTCCGCTTCTGTCCAAAATGCCATAACAAGTATCCATATACAGATCAACATCTGGTCTGTAACTTGTGTTTGTCACCAGAACACAAGGAGGATACTTGTGAGGCCTGTCGAGCGTTTCGGTCCAGGAAGAAACTCAGGGACTGAAGAGCAAGAAGACTACAAATGGCGTCGGCGCCGACAGGACAAGGGCGTTTCGAGGAGGAGGAAGAAACATTCTCCACCCAGGATTCGGACTCGGAGGAGATCGAACCCGAAGAAACGCTGAAAACCGTGAGTAAGACGTCGAAACAGAGAACTCACGAGAAGACCGCTAAAGCCCAGGGGACGCCACCGCCAACAGGCCATGGCTTAACCCGAAAAATAGGTGACCGTTCATCTGCACCGAAAAAGGGCGAACTGGTGTCGAAGTCTTCCGACTCGGGTCGAGATACCGGCACACAGCAATCTCGGGCCATAGATAGTGGCTCCGAGAAGATTCGGCATCGAGACAGCGGCACCGAAATGGGTCGGCACCGAGAGGGCACGACGCCGAAAGTAAAAAAGGTTTCGTCGAAGCCGAAAAAAGCAGCCGAAAAGCTTTCGGTACCGAAACATCCGGCCTCGGAACCGAAAATAAGTTCCTATTCAGAGGAACAAGGACTGTCCTCACAGATGAAGACACACAGATTTGGACAAGAATTAGAGACAATAGAGCCAGATCACACACAAAGACGGCTCTTTATTCAAAAAGATACTGGGAAGATCAGCACTCTTCCTCCAATCAAGATGAAACGTAAACTTGCCTTCCAAGACAAGGACAAACAGCCACACGCAAAAGTGGCTAGACAAGTAACACCACCACCATCCCCACATCACTCTCCGCAACCATCACCGGTAGCCACTCCACCAATGATGCAATCCCCAACTCATACGGGAATGAGTCAAGATGACCCTGACGCATGGGACCTTTATGACGCACCAGTGTCAGACAATAGTCCTGAATGCTATCCAGCTAGACCATCGCCACCAGAGGATAGTATAGGCTACGCTCAGGTGGTATCGAGAGCAGCAGCATTTCACAATGTCAGCCTTCATTCTGAACCCATTGAAGACGACTTTCTTTTTAATACACTGTCGTCCACACACAGTCAATATCAAAGTCTTCCGATGCTACCCGGAATGCTAAAACACTCCAAACAAGTGTTTGAAGAGCCTGTCAAAGGGAGAGCTATTACTCCAAGAGTAGATAAAAAATATAAACTGCCACCAACAGACCCAGTGTACATTACACAACAATTAACACCAGACTCTGTTGTAGTAGGAGCAGCACGCAAAAGAGCCAACTCCCATATTTCAGGAGATGCACCACCTCCAGAGAAAGAAAGTAGAAAATTCGATGCTGCAGGCAAAAGGGGTGGCGGCACAGGCAGCAAACCAGTGGCGTATTGCAAATTCGCAAGCTTTGCTAGCCAGATATGATAGGGCCCATTGGGATGAGATGCAGCACTTTATTGAACATTTACCAAAGGAGTTCCAAAAAAGAGCGCAGCAAGTAGTAGAAGAAGGACAGAGTATCTCCAATAATCAGATACGGTCAGCAATGGATGCTGCAGACACAGCTGCTAGAACTGTCAACACAGCAGTAACAATAAGGAGACATGCATGGCTGCGTACATCAGGATTTAACCCAGAGATACAGCAAGCTGTGCTGAATATGCCATTCAACGGACAGCAGTTGTTTGGGCCGGAGGTGGACACTGTGATCGAAAAACTTAAAAAAGACACGGACACGGCCAAAGCCTTGTGCGCACTCTACTCCTCGCAGAGCAGAGGCACATTTCGAAAGACACAATTTCGAGGGGGGTTTCGAGGGTAAACCACAGAAGCCACAACCTCACAAACAAAGCCCCACTTACCAGAGCCAGTATCAGCGGGGAGGTTTTCGGGGACAATATAGAGGGGGACAATTTCAAAGAAATAGAGGAAAGTTCCAAAGTCCCAAAACTCCTCCAAACAAGCAGTGACTTCAAGGTCACAAATCCCCAACACATAACACCTGTCGGGGGGAGACTAACCAAGTTTTACAAACATTGGGAGGAAATAACAACAGCATGGTTATTGCATAGAATTTCTCAAATTCCCTCCAAACGTCCCACCGAAAACACACAGTATGTCAAAACAACATATAGATCTTCTAGGACTAGAAGTTCAGGCATTGCTACAAAAAGAAGCAATAGAATTAGTACCAAAACTACAAATAAACACAGGAGTTTACTCACTGTACTTTCTAATACCCAAAAAGAACAAGAGTCTGAGACCAATACTAGATCTCAGAACATTAAATACCTACATCAAATCAGACCACTTTCACATGGTTACATTACAAGACGTAATCCCACTGCTCAAACAACAAGACTACATGACAACACTAGACCTAAAGGATTCATATTTCCATATACCAATATATCCTTCACACAGAAAGTACCTAAGGTTTGTATTCCAAGGGATACATTACCAATTCAAAGTGTTGCCATTCGGAATAACAACTGCGCCAAGAGTTTTTACAAAATGCCTGGCAGTAGTAGCTGCACATATCAGAAGGCAGCAAATACATGTGTTCCCGTACCTAGACGACTGGTTAATCAAAACCGACACGCTAAGACGGTGTTCACAGCACACAAAATATGTCATAGAGATCCTCCACAAACTAGGTTTCTCGATCAACTACGCAAAGTCACACCTTTTGCCGTGTCAAACGCAGCAATACTTAGGAGCGACAATCAACACAGCAAAAGGGATTGCCACTCCAAGTCCACAAAGGGTTCAAACATTTCACAATGTAATACAGGCCATATATCCAAAACAAAAGATACAAGTCAAAATGGTAATGAAAATACTAGGCATGATGTCTTCATGCATAGCCATTGTCCCAAACGCAAGGTTACACATGCGGCCCTTACAACAGTGCCTAGCATCACAATGGTCACAAGCACAGGGTCAGCTTCTAGATCTGGTGTTGATAGACCGCCAAACATACATCTCGCTTCTATGGTGGAACAGTATAAATTTAAACCAAGGGCGGCCTTTCCAAGACCCAGTGCCACAATACGTGATAACGACAGATGCTTCCATGACAGGGTGGGGAGCACACCTCAATCAACACAGCATCCAAGGACAATGGGACATACAGCAAAGACAGTTTCACATAAATCACTTAGAACTGTTAGCGGTATTTCTAGCGCTGAAAGCATTTCAACCCATAATAACCCACAAATACATTCTTGTCAAAACAGACAACATGTCAACAATGTATTACTTAAACAAACAGGGAGGGACACACTCGACACAGTTGTGTCTCCTGACACAGAAAATATGGCATTGGGCGATTCACAACCACATTCGCCTAATAGCACAATTTATTCCAGGAATTCAGAACCAGTTAGCAGACAATCTTTCTCGAGATCACCAACAGATCCACGAATGGGAGATTCACCCCCAAATACTAAACACTTACTTCCAAATTTGGGGAACACCACAAATAGATCTATTTGCAGCAAAGGAAAACTCAAAATGCCAAAACTTCGCATCCAGGTACCCACAGGATCAGTCTCAGGGCAATGCGTTATGGATGAACTGGTCAGGGATATTTGCTTACGCTTTTCCCCCTCTCCCACTCCTTCCATATCTAGTAAACAAGTTGAGTCAAAACAAAATCAAACTCATACTAATAGCACCAACATGGGCAAGACAACCTTGGTACACAACACTGCTAGACCTTTCGGTAGTACCTCATGTCAAACTTACCAAACAGACCAGATCTGTAACCACAACACAGACAACAGATCAGACATCCAAATCCAGCATCGCTGAATCTAGCAATTTGCTCCTGAAATCCTAGAATTCGGACACTTAGACCTCACACAAGAATGTATGGAGGTCATAAGACAAGCTAGGAAACCTACCACTAGACACTGCTATGCAAATAAGTGGAAAAGATTTGTTTATTACTGCCATAATAATCAAATTCAGGCCCTTACACGCATCTGCAAACGATATAGTAGGATATTTACTACATTTGCAAAAGTCAACGCTAGCTTTCTCTTCCATAAAAATACATCTTACCGCAATTTCAGCTTACCTGCAAATTACGCACTCAACTTCATTATTCAGGATACCAGTCATAAAAGCGTTTATGGAAGGCCTAAAGAGAATTATACCACCAAGAACACCACCAGTTCCTTCATGGAACTTCAACATTGTCTTAACACGACTCATGGGTCCACCTTTTGAGCCCATGCACTCTTGTGAAATGCAATACTTAATGTGGAAAGTTGCATTTTTAATTGCCATCACATCTCTAAGAAGAGTGAGTGAAATTCAAGCATTTACTATACAAGAACCAATTTATTCAAAATACACAACAATAAAGTAGTTCTACGGACAAATCCAAACTTTTACCAAAAGTTATCTCACCGTCCACATGAATCAAACGGTAGAATTACCAGTGTTCTTCCCACAGCCAGATTCTGTAGCTGAAAGAGCACTTCATACATTAGACATCAAAATAGCGCTAATGTACTACATTGACAGAACAAAACTAATTCGAAAAACAAAACAACTATTTATTGCCTTTCAAAAACCTCATACAGGAAATCCAATTTCAAACAAGGCATTGCTAGATGGATAGTTAAGTGTATTCCAAACCTGCTATCTTAAAGCAAAGAGAGAGCTGCCTATTACAGCAAAGGCACACTCAACCATAAAGAAAGGTGTTACCATGGCCTTTCTAGGAAATATTCCAATGAACAAAATATGTAAGGCAGCAACATGGTCTACGCCTCATACATTTACCAAACACTACTGTGTAGATGTGTTAACTGCACAACAGGCCACAGTAGGTCAAGCTGTACTACGAACATTGTTTCAAACAACTTCAACTCCTACAGGCTGAACCACCGCTTTTGGGGAGATAACTGCTTACTAGTCTATGCACAGCATGTGTATCTGCAGCTGGGTATCTGCCCCCGAAAGAGGGGGTGGCAGAAACCACTTAGGCACCAGGGATTGGTATGTTTG